>NW_007726134.1:661632-749633 GCF_000696425.1 Galeopterus variegatus | reverse complement strand
GGGTCATATTCATGAAGTCTGTGTCCAGTTCTATTTGCTGAAGTGTTTCTCCTATGTTTTCATTGCAGCACTCTTCACAATAGCCAAGAGTTGGAACCAGCCCAAATGTCCATCATTGGATGAGTGGATACGGAAAATGTGTTATATTTATACAATGGAATACTACTCAGCTATAAAAACGAATGAAATACTGCCATTTGTAACAACATGGATGGACCTTGAGAGAATAATATTAAGTGAAACAAGTCAGGCAGAGAAAAAGAAATACCACATGTTCTCACTTATTGGTGGGAGCTAAAAATAAATAAATAAATTCACTCACACACACACACAAAGAAAAAAACCGCGGGGTGGGGGAAGAAGATATAACAACTACAATTTTTTTTGAAGTTGTTACAACAAGCAAACGGAAAGGACATTCTTGGGTGGGAGGGGGGAGAGGGAGAAGGGAGGGAGGTTTTGGTGATGGGCAACAATAATCAACCACAATGTATATCGACAAAATAAAATTAAAATAAAGAAAAAGAATAAAAGAATACATTCCCGATACCAGCCAGCTGCAAAAAAAAAAAAAAAGAAGAATGCAGGTTTATGTTACATACTTATGTTTCAATCTTAAGTCAAACATGTTTATGATAAGATCTTAAGTAAAAAATATGGTATTCAATTTTCTTTTAAGTAGGAATGTGTTTCATGTTTTTGGTTGGCTTAATGTTTTTTCTGTACCTCCTACTTTTCCATTGTTGGTCATATGTTACATTCAAATAAAAAAATTTATAAAACAAAAAAATAAATAAATAAAAATAAAAATACACTGAAAAACCATATTTTATGTATCAGATTGTCAAACATCAAAACGTTTGATAACACTCTAATGGTATAGATGTGGAGAAATCAGCACACTCATACATTGCTGATGAACGTGAAAATTGGTTCAAACTCTGGAGGCCAATTTGTCAACATATTACAGAGTTACACATGTATACACCCTTGACCTTGTAATTTCACTCCTCAGAATTGATCTTAAAACAACACACACTCGAAATCCCTTATATACAATTTTTTACATTGTGAGTAGTTACACAGTGTGAGAGACAATAAAGTTTGGAAACAATGTAAAAGTCCATCAATAGAGGACAGGTTAATGTAAAAATATAGTCATTAAAAAAAAAAAGACCAAGGAAACTCGTTACATATTTATATAGAAAAATTTTCCAAGATATTTGAGCAAAATTTCAGGATACAAAATAAACACATAAAAATCAGTAGTATTTCTATACTCCAACAGTGAACATGCAGAAAAAGAAATCAAGAATGCTAGCCCATTTACAATAGCCACCAAAAAACAAAATACTTAAGAATAAAGTTAACCAAGGATGTGAAAAATCTCTACAATGAGAACTACAAACAACTGTTGAGAGAAATTAAAGAGGATACAAGAAGATGGAAAGATATCCCATGCTCTTGGATTGGAAAAAGTAACATTGTGAAAATGTCCATACTACCTGATAGAGTTTGGATGTGTTGTCCCTGCCAAAACTCATGTGAAAATCTGATCTCCAATGTGGCAGTGTTGGAAACTGATTGAGTCATGGGGGCAGATCCCTCATGAATGGATTAATGCTCTCCCTGGGGGAGGGGAGAATAATGAGTGAGTTCTTGCTCTATTAGTTCCTGTGAGAGCTGCTTGTTTATAGGACCCTGTCACCTCCTCTCTCTCTCTCTCTCTCTCTCTCTCTCTCTCTCTCTCTCTCTCTCTCTCTCTCTCTCTCTCTTTTCCTCTCATCATGTGATCTGCTTGTACCTGCCAGCTGCGTGCCACTTTCTGCCATGAGTAGCAGCAGCTTTGAGGCCCATGCCAGATGCAGCTGTTTCAGAATCATAAGCCAAATAAACTTCTGTTCTTTATAAATTACCCAGTCTCAGGTATTCCTGTTACAGCAACACAGAACAGACTAAAACAGTACCCAAAGTGATCTACAGATTCAATGCAATCCCCATCAAAATTCCAATGAAATTTTTCTCAGAAATGGAAAAAACTATCCAAACATCTACATGGAATAACAAAAAAACATGAAAAGCCGAAGCAATTCTAAGCAAAACAAATAAAGCTGGAGGCATAACACTACCTGACTTTAAACTATACTACAAAGCTATAGTAACCAGAACACCATGGTACTGGCATAAAAACAGACACATGGATCAATGGAATAGAATAGCGATGTCAGAAATCAATCTATACACCTACAGCCATCTGATCTTGGACAAAGGCAAGTCTGGGGAAAACACTAGGGAAGAGGCTGTCTCTTCAGCAAATGGTGCTGGGAAATCTGGATATTCATATGCAGGAGAATGAAACTAGACCCATACCTCTCACCATATACCAAAATCAACTCAAAATGGATTAGAGAATTAAATATACATCCTGAAACAATAAAACTCCTTAAAGAAAACATAGGGGAAACACTCCAGGAAGTAGGAGTGGGTACAGACTTCATGAATAGGACCCAAAAAGCACAGGATACCAAAGGAAAAATAAACAAATGGGATTATATCAAACTAAAAAGCTTCTGCACAGCAAAAGAAACAATCAACAGAGCGAAAAGACAGCCAACAGAGTGGGAGGAAATATTTGCAAAATATACATCTGGCAGAAGATTAATATCCAGAATATACAAGGAACCCAAATGACTTTACAGCAAAAAACTAGTAACCCAATTAAAAATGGGCAGAGGAGCTGAACAGGCATTTCTCAAAGGAAGATATATGAATGGCCAACAGACACATGAAAAAATGCTCAACATCCCTCAGCATTCGAGAAATGCAAATCAAAACCCCTTTGAAATACCATCTCATTCCACTTATGATGGCTAATATCCAGAAGACTGAGAATGACAAATGCTGGCGAGGATGTGGAGAAAAAGGAACCCTTCTTCACTGTTGGTAGGACTGCGAAATGGTGCAGCATTTGTGGAAAATGGTATGGCAGTTCCTCAAACAATTACAGATAGATCTACCATACGACCCAGCTATTCCACTGCTCGGAATATACCCAGAGGAATGGAAATCATCATGTTGAAGGGATACATGTACTCCAATGTTTATTGCAGCACTAATTATAGTAGCCAAGAGTTGGAATCAGCCCAAATGTCCATCATTAGATGAGTGGATAAGGAAACTGTGGTATATCTACACAATGGAATACTACTCTGCTACAAAAAGAATGAAATACTACCATTCACAGCAACACAGATGGACTTAGAAAAAAATTGTATTAAGTGAAACAAGTTAGGCACAGAAAGAGAAACACCACATGTTCTCACTTATTTGTGGGAGCTATAAATAAATAAATATACAAACAAATGGTCCGGGGGTGGGGAAGAAGACACAATCACAACAACTCTTTGAACTTGTTAAGACAAGTGAACAGATATGATATTGATGGGTGGGAGGGGGAAACAGAAGGAGAAAGAGAAATTAGTAAAGGGACATGAAAATCAACTACATCGTATATTGATAAATTAAAATAAATTTTAAAAAAGAAAATTTTCCAAGATAAATTGTTAAGTGAAAAAAACCAAAGTAGTTGATCTTTCTGGAAAATTACTAAGTGCCCAATAGCAAGCACAGCACTTTACCACTCATGTATAAATGGGTATGGAGATGAGGTAAATACAGTAGTTCCCCTTTATCCACAGGGGACAAGTGATGAGATCGCCAGTGGATGCCAAACCCTGTATATACTGTTTTTTCCTACACATACATACCTATGATAAAGTTTAATTTATAAACTAGGCACAGTAAGAGACTAACAATATGTAATAATAAAATAGAACATTACAATATACTACAATAAAATGAATGTGAATGTGGTCTCTCTGACTCTCAAAATAACTCTTATTATACTCATGTCTCTTCTTGTGATGATGCGAGATGATACAATGTCTATGTGATGATATGAAATGAGGTGAATAATGTAGGCATCACAACGTAGCATTATTAAGTAAAACAAGTGTGACTTGAACACAAGCACTGTGTTACTGCCACAGTTGATCTAATAACAGCAAGGGCTACTAAGGGACTAATGGGAGGGATGGTCTACAACTTGGAGACTCTGGACAAAGGAAGGAGGAGTGGGATGGCATGAGAGTTCATCATGCTACTCAGAATGGTGTGAAATTTAAAACTTATGAATTGTTTACTTCTGGAATTTTCCATGTGATATTTTCAGATGGTGGTTGACTGTGGGCAACTGAACCTGCAGAAACTAAAACTGCAGATAAGGGGGGACTGCTCTATAATTTGTATGGGGGTATACACATGTATACACACACACACACATATATACATATAAAACAGATATGTTTATATAAAATACATATGTATGTGCCTATGTATATACATATGTATCTATATATTTTCTTCTGTAAGTAAACTAACCCTGAATAAAATATCCACAGATAACTATTCAAAAAACTCATATTATTTTGACATGTGGAAAGGGAGATTGTAAGGCTAGAGAATAACGGTAGGAAAAAGAATTGTACTTTGTACACTTGTTGTAATTTGTTTATTTATTTATTTGTCAGCTGGCTGGTTCACCGTTGACCTTGGTGTTACAGCACCATGCTCTAACCACTTGAGCTAACCGGCCATCTGGTATAGGTGTTGATATTTAAACCATGTAAATGCACTAACTTTTTTATGTGTTTGTGTATGTAAATGTACATATTAACTACTGTATAATTATAAATTGTATGTGTATACATGTATACATATACCAATATAGAATATTAATAGTAAGTGCTTCTGGTTGATGTGATTATTGGTGATTTTAATCTTCTGTATTTTTCAGATTTTCTGCAATAACTATATTATAACCACATATCTACAAATCTGATATTTAAAAAACTAGAGCGATTCAAGTACACTGAAAAAAAAAAAGCTCAACATGAGAATCAGAAGACCTGTGCCTTGTCCCAGGTCCAATGCTTACCAGCTGAATGCCATTCATCATATCTTTTAACTTTTCTGAGTCTTATTTTCTCCCATGTAAAATGTTGATAATACTACTTACTTTGGTTTTCCTGGGTTTGGGGGAAAATCAAATTAAAAAATTACTTGAAAGTGCTTATAAATCATACTGCTAAGAAATGTGCAGTAATGTCATAGTTGATGAGGTAAGAAGCACCTGAAGTGTTAGATTTCTCTCTATAATCCTGCATAAGATACAAATGGGCCAGGGAGAAGAGCCAAGGACAGCTTCCATCACCTGGCAGAAGGCAAGAGAGCACTTACAGGGTCCTAGTTAGCAGCCAAGGGCAGCACCCTCCACCTGCCAGAAGGCAGGGGCACAATGAAAACATTACTTCCACATGGGTGGCCCACCACAGCTATAGTAAAGGGGGCTTATTGCCACAGTAGCAGCCACAGCCACCTGTCAGCCACTTGACCACATTGACGCAAGGGGAGTAACCAGCAGAGGCTGCAAAAAGAAGACATCTCTCTCCACAAAGCCCACTTCAGACTAATAAAAAAGTGAATGCTCTACCAGATGACCAGACATCAACATAAAGATACTAGAAGAAAATATGACACTGCCAAAAGAATACAGTAATTCTCAGATATCTGATACTGTAAAGCAAGAAACCCCTGAAATGACTGAAAAGGAATTCTGAGCAACAATCTTAAGGAAATTCAACAAGATATAATAAGACTCAGTTAGACAACATAATGAAACAAGAAAAAAAATTCAGGATATGAAGAAGGAAGTTTACAAAGAGATTAATATCTTTAAAAAGAATGTAGCAGAACTCATGGAACTGAAAGATTCACTCAATGAAATAAAAAACACAAGAGCTTAAGCAGCAGGCTACAGTAAGCAGAAGGAAGAATTTCTGATCTTGAAGATAAGCTTTTCAAAAATAACCTAGGCAGATAAAAAAAGGAAAAAAGAATTTTAAAAAATAAAGAAAATCTAAGAGAGATAGCAGACAACCTTAAGCACACAAACATTCAAATCATGGGTGTTCTAGAAGGGAAGGAGAAAGGAAAAGGCATTGAAAAATTATTCAACAAAATAACAATGGAAAACTTTCCAGTATAGAGAAAGACATGAACCTTCAGATCAGGAGGCTCAATGATACCCAAACAGATTCAACCCATAAAGATCCTCTCCAAGACACATTACAGTCAAACTAGCAAAGCTCAAAGACAAAGAGAGAATCCTAAAAGAAGCAAGAGAAAAGCATCAAGTCACCTATAAGGGATCCCCTATTAGACTAACAGCAGACTTCTCAATAGAAACTATACAGGACAGAAGAAAATGGGATGATATATTCAAAACACTAAAAGAGAAAAACTGCTGGCCAAGAATGCTCTACCCTGCAAGTATAAACCTATCCTTCAGAAACTAGGAAGAAATTGTGTTTTTTCCAGACAAAATCTATGGGAGTTCACCACCACATGACCAGCCCTGCAAGAAATCCTAAAGGGGATCCTGCATCTGGAATCTGAAAAACAATAATCACTACCACAAATACAAAAGAAAGAATAAAACCTCTGGTAGACAAAAATACAAACAAGAAAGAGGAAGAAACTAAATATTACCACCTGAAAAAAACAACAAATATCAAAGACAAACAATAAAAGTGGAAGAAAGGAACAAAAGACATTTAAAACATCCAAGAGAAAATCAATACAATGCTAGGAGTAAGAAAATACCTTTCAATAACAACTCTAAATGTAAATGAATTAAACTCCAGACTCAAAAGACATTGACTGACTGATTGGATTGAAAAGCTAGACCCAACTATATCCTGTGTTCAAGAGACTCACTTCACCTGTGAAGACATATACAGAAAAATAGTGAAGGGATGGAAAAAGATATACCACACATATGAAAACAAAAGACAAGAAGAAGTAGTTTTTCTTATATAGGATAAAATACACTTTAAACCAAAAACCATAAAAAGAGAAAAAGAAGGCCACTGTATAATGACAAAGGGATCTACCCAGCAAGAAGACATAACCATCATGAATATATAGGCACCCAACAGTGAAGCACCCAGAAATATAAAGCAAACACTATTAAGCCTAAAGAAAGGGACAGATCCCAATGTGATAATAGTAGGAGACCTGAACACCCCTATCTCAGTATTGGACACATCATCTAGGCAACAAATTAACAGAGAAACACAGGATTTAAACTGCACTTTAGATCTACTGGACCTGGAAGATATCTACAGAATATTTCATCCAACAACTGCAGAATATGCATTCTTCTCATCAGCACATGGAATGTTCTTCAGGATAGACCACATGTTAGGTCACAAATCAACTCAACAAATTTTTAAAAATGAAATCATTTCAAGTATTTTTCAGACCACAAAAGATTAAAACTAGAAATAAATAACAAGCAAAACTCAGAAAACTATACAAATACATGGAAATTAAAACAACAGGCTCCTGAACAACATATGAGTCCAAGAAGAAATTTAACAGGAAATCAAAAATTTTCTTGAAATTAATGAAAATAAAGACACATCATACCAAAACCTCTGGGATACTACAGAAGCAGTACTGTAGAGAAGTTTATTGCAATAACTGCTTACATTAAAAGAATAGAAAGATTTCAAATAAACAACCTAAGATTACATCACAAAGAACAAGAAAAACAAGATCAATCCAATCCCAAAATTAGTAGACAGAAAGAAACAATTAAGATCAGAGCAGAACTAAATGAAATAGAGATCGAAAAAGTGATATGAAAGAGATCAACAAAACAAGAAGTTGTTTTTTTTTTGAGAAGATAAAAAAAAAGACAAGCCATTAGCCAGGCTAACTAAAAAAAGAAGAGAGAAGATCCAAGTAACAAAAATCAGAAATGAAAAAGGAAACATTACAACAAATACCATAGAGATACAAAGATTCACTAGAGATTATTATAAACAACTATATGCCAATTTGAAAACCTGGAGGAAATGGATAAATTTTTGGACTCACACAAACTACCAAGACTGAACCAAGAAGGAATAGAAAACCTGAACAGACCAATAAGAAGCACTGAGATTGAAGCAATAATCAGCAATCTCGCAACAAAGGAAAGCACAGGACCAGATGGCTTTACTGCTAAATTCTACCAGGCATTTAAAGAGGAATTAATACCAATTCTCTTCAAACTATTCCAAAAGATTGAAACAGAGGCCATTCTCCCATATTCATTCTATGAGCCCAGCATCACCCTTATACCAAAACCAGACAAAGATACAACAACAGCAATGACAAAAACTACAGGCCAATATCATAGATGCAAATATTCTCAGCAAAATATTAGCAATCAGAATATAGCAACATATCAAAAGAATTATACACCATGATCAAGTGGGATTCATCCCAGGGATGCAAGGATGGTTCAACATATGCAAGTCAATAAATGTGACATATTGTATCAATAAAATCAAGGACAAAAACCATATGATTATTTCAGTATACACAGAAAAAATATTTGACAAAATTCAACATCCTTCTCTGATACAGCAAGTTAGGTATAGAAGGAAAGTATCTTGACACAATAAAGGCATATATGACAAACCTATAGCCAGTATCATCTTGAATGAAGAAAAGCTGGAATCTTTTCCCTTAAGAATGGGAACAAGACAAGGATGCCCACTCTCACCACTTCTACTAAACATAGTGTTGGATGTACTATCCCTAGCAGTCAGGCAAGAGAAAGAAATAAAGGGCATCCAGACTGGAAAAGACAAAGTCAAATCGTCCCTGTCTGCAGATGATATGATCCTATATATAGAAAAACCTAAAGACTCTGCCATAAAACTCTTAGAGCTGGTAAATGATTTCAGTAAAGTTGCAGGATAAAAATCAGTACATAAAAATCAGTAGCTTTTTAACATCGAACTGGCAGAAAAAGAAATTGACAATAGCCACCAAAAAATAAAATACCCAGGAATCTATTTAACAAAGGAGGTGAAAGGTCTCTACAATGAGAACTACAAATCACTGCTAAAAGAAATTAAAGAGGACACAGAAAGGTGAAAAGACCTTCCATGCTCTTGTATTGGAAGAATTAATGTGAAAATGTCCATACTACACAGAGTGATCTACAGATTCAGTGCAATCCCCATCAAAATACCAATGACATTATTCACTGAAATAGAAAAAACAATCTTAACTTTCATATGGAACAACAAAACACCCCAAATAAAAAAAAAGCCAAAGGCATTACACTACTGCCTCTTCAGTAAGTGTTGCTGGGAAAACTGGACTCCCATATGTAGAAGAATGAAACTAGATCTGTACCTCTCACCATATACCAAAATCAACTCAAAATAATTTAAAGACATATATAAGACCTGAAACTATAAAACTATCAAAAGAAAATGGAGGGGAAACACTTCAGGAAGTAGGACTGGCAAAGACTTTATGAACAAGACCCTAAAAGCACAGATGACAAATGAAAAAATAGACAAATGGGATTATATCAAACTAAAAAGCTTCTGCACAGGAAAAAAAAAACAGTTAACAGGGTAAAACAGAGTGAAAAGACAACCTATAGAATGGGAGAGAATATTCGCAAACTATGCATCAAACAAGGGAATGATATTCAAAATATACAAGGAACTCAAACAACTTAATAGTAAAAAAACAAGTAACCCAATTAAAACACAGACAAAGGAGCTGAATAGATGTTTCTCAAAGGAAGATATACAAATGGCCAACAGACATGAAAAATGCTCAACATCACTTAGCATCAGGGAAATGCAAATCAAAACCACATTGAGATATCATGTCAGCCCTGTTAGACTGGCTATTATCAAAAAGACTGAATAACAAACTCTGGCAAGGATGTGGAGAAAGGGGAAACCTCCTACACGGATATACCCAAAGGAATGGAAATCCTGTCAAAGGGATATTGCACTCCCACGTTTATCGCAGCTCTATTTACAATAGCCAAGAGTTGGAACCAGCCTGAGTGTCTATCTACAGACAACTGGATATAGAAAATATGGCATATATACAATGGTATACTATTCTGCCACAAAAAGGAATGAAATTCTGCCATTTGCAGCAACATGGATGAACTTAGAGAAAATTGTGGTAGGTGAAATAAGCACAGAAAGAGAAATGCTGCATGTCCTCACTCATAAATGGGAGGTAAAAAAATAAATAAACAACAATAGAAAGAGAGGAAGATACAACTATCACAATAATATGTTGAACTTTCAAAAGGAGAAAACGGAACTAAATCCACCAGAGGTGGGAGAGGGAGAGGGAGGCAAGGGAGAAATTGGTAAAGGGCCACAAAAAAAAATGTTTACATTGTATTATGATGAAATTTTAAAAAGAAAGAAAGAGAGAGAGAGAAAGAAACAAACAACAATCACAATAATACGTTGAACTTTTAGAAGAGAGAACAGAATTGTGGTAACTACAGGTGGAATGCGGGAGGGGGAAGGGAGGAGGGTTAATGAGAAATTAATGAGAAAGCAGTTAATGGACACAAAGAATGATTACACATTGTATGATGAATAAGCTAACTATCCTGATTTGACCATCACACATTGTACACAACTATTGATAGTCAACTTTATACCCTACCAATATGTATAATCAATTATGCTTTAATAAAAATTGAAAAAAAAATGGCTAGTGAGTTGAGCAAAAGCAATTAGGATCTCAAATAGCTATGACGCAATCAAGTTCTGTCCTCTACTGTAATTTCCATTTGGAAAGTGGGAAGAAGGAACAACTTAGGAGAGCTCTATACGAACATTTCAAGAGAAAAAAATTCTCACCCAAGGAGATAACATTGCGTTAAGCTCTCCTAAAGCGAGACATTACCCCAATAAACCACATCCAACTCTACCCACTTCGTTCTACCAGGACCAGTTTGTTCCTGCTGCACAAACTGGTTGCATTGCTAACACTGGTGCTTTGGGTACACCTGTTTTGCTGTCTATACTCAGAAAAATATCAATGCTCATTTTAGCATTCCCTGAGAGATTACCCTCTCCGCCCCCGTACCCAAAACACACACACACACAGATGCATACACACGTGTATACACATTTATCTAGATTTTTAAAAAAATTATGTGTAGGGTTAACAAAGAAGATGCTGAAACCATGAAATAATAATAGTTATGTCAGCAGGAATGTGGGATTGGAGCTCAGCACCACTTGTAAAACAATATATCGTTTCAACAAAAACAAGGCCAAAAGATCAAAAACAGTTCCGAATCAGTGTCCAAAAGCTCCATTTTTAAGTAACAATTTCAAATGATTTTTTTCCCTCAACATCTGAGGCAACAAACCAGACCTGGGTAAGCAGCTGGGTTTCCCTCACCTTGGCTAGCTTACTAGCTGGCTTGCTCTCTCTCTCTTTCTTTTTTCAGGCATCAGGGTCTTTCAAAATGTTTGAAGTGGAAAACCTGCCACTGTAAGTGCTCAGGAAATTCATTTACTTAAGGTCACGGACCAGTGCACTCCTATGTGCTTCACTACTCAGCAGGGTGTCTCCAAATATCTCAAGGGGTGTTTCAAAATGCTAAAAATAAATGAAAAGAAAAGCCACATATACACATTTAATTGACTCAAGTTTTCCCCTTTAATTTATTTATACGAGAGACCTTTAGGGGAAGTTGGGATGGGTTTACAAAATCAGCCACCACAAATATCATAAAAGGTTGGAGATTGTTGCTTCAGGACTCTAGGAGATAACTAACTGGTATTATGGTTAGTATATAGTCCATGAGTTATATACTGCCTCTATTCAAATCCCAATTTCAACACTAGCCATGTGACTTTGAACACTTCTCTTATTAACCTCTCTGTGCCTCTTTTTTCTACCTCATAAGAGTTACTGTGTGAAGTTAACGTTTTTCTTGAAAAGCACTGCATATGATGCCTACCACATAATAAGCATTCAATGAATGGTAGCTGTTATTTTAATTATTGTTAGTGGTACCACATCAGAAAATTACTAGCTGGTACTTGAACACCTTGAAAGAGTTAATGTTCTTCCTTAAGGACCTATCCAAATCATCTTAATACCATAGAGACACTTTGCTGCTCCAGAGAATCTAACTCTCCAGATAGCAAGCACAGTGTAGCTTCTTGTCTCCAGTTCAGAGACTGCCTCTCAGCATGGATTGTCAATGTGTACTTCAAAAAAAAATGCATGTAAGCAGGCCAGAACTATGTCTTCCATCTTACAATGAAGGATGCTGACGGGTTGGTATGCTGCATTCAATTTTTATTAGACTGGCTCTTCTCTCCCTACATTCCAGCTCATCTCTGAGCTTCAACAGACGGGTGGGCAATGCAGGAGTAGCACGGAACACTCTGCTTTGTTTTGGTGTCTTAACACTTCAGGCAGATGAAAAGAATAGTTCTTAAACTGGCCCATCAATGTAGACTGTGTCTTCAACATAACATAACTTCATTTTTTCCATGAGTATGACCAAATGACCTGTTGGTAAATGTTTTAGGGAACAGATCATAACAATAAGAAAACTAAAGGCATATTTGAGTTTATAGAGATACCTAATTTTCCATCCCGGAGAGATGTTCTTCTTTATCTCCATGTATGTTACTCATCAAGGCATCTTGACACTATTTACTGGAAAGTAATGGCACTGTTTACCAGAAAACTAGCTTAATCTGCTACTCATTGTTTTCATCAGTTAAATAAAACTGACCTTTCATCTTTAGCATTGTGCTTCCAACAAAATCCTGCCAAGATCACTAATGATCTGTGTTCCTCCGACAGCTGCAAGACATTCTCCATGAGCTAAGGAATGATGACATCGTCACCCCATTCAGAGATAGAAGGGCCCAGCCTCGCAGGCCACATTAACAGGTTGGCACCCAAGCCAAGCCATTAGCATCCAAGGGAAAGAGTAAGTGAAGGTAAAAAGCTTGGAAAAGAGAATTCCCGAACCTGGTACGGAACCCCTAAATCAAAAGCATTGAGTCATTAACTCAATCAACAAAGCTCAGAGTTGAGGGTAAAATTATCACTCAGCTGATAAAATCAACTTCTGTAGTTTCACACTACAAAATTAATATAGATATTCCACCGTGGAGCCTGATTTACCCTAATCAGTTTTCTTCAGTCATCAAGACTAGCTGAAGACCTATCAACCATCCCTTTTATGTAGAATGATATCAGAACAGCACATAACTTTATTATACTGCTCATATTGATAAAGGTGTTTATGCAAACTTAAGCTCAGTCTCAGATTATCTCTAAAAGACCAAAGTTTACCCATTCATAGGTTATAGGACGGTTATTTTCCACCTCTATCTAACAGCCAAAGCACATTAACAGCATTCTCACATAATTCAACCAAATTACAGGAGTAAACATGCATTTTATTTAAAGAGGTAAGGTCTCAAATCTTAGGTTTTTGCTTGTTTTTGCTCACCCACTATCCATCCATCCATCCAAACTTCCTGCAGTAACAGCACCTTGATTCTCCTTTGATAAGCCATCTCATCCCACTCCCAACCATGTACTTAACTTGTACCTTAAAATATGTATGCAAAAAATGTACAATGCAGTATAAATGTAAGAAAAATCTAAATGTTGAATATTTAATAGGGGAATAGTTAAAGAAATTATAGGACATCAACTTAGCGCAATATCGTCCCGTTTCATCCATCCATGTTGTTACAAATGGCAGTATCTCCTTCTTTTTAAAGGCTGAATAACATTCCATCATATATTTCCACACCACAATTTTTGCATCCATTCATCCATCCATGGACATTTAGGTTGTATTCATACATTGGCTATTGTGACTAATGTTGCAATTTCCTTTATCAATGTGTTATAGTTTTCAGTGTACAGGTCTTTTACCTCCTTGATTAAATTTATTTATAATTTATTCTTTTTGATGCTATTGTAAATGGGATTATATTCTTGATTTCTTTTTCAGTGTAAAGAAACACAACTAATTTTGTATGTTGATTTTGTATCCTGCTACTTTAAAATACTGCATGATCGCACCTATTTGTGGAATCTAAAAAACAAAAAAAGTCAAATGCACAAAAACAGAGTAGAATTGGTTACCAAAGGTGGGGAGTGGGAGAAAATGGTGAAATGTAGGTCAAAGGGTACAAACTTGGAGTAACATGGGCTGAGTAAGTCTAGAGAGCTAATACACAGCAAGAGGACTATAGTTAATAATATCGTATTGTATATTGAAAATTTGCTAAGAGATTAGATTTTATATGCTCTTACCACAAAAAAAAAGTAACTCCCAAAGGTGATGGATATGTTAATTTGCTTACCTTTACATAATTAATCGTTTCACAACGTATTTGTACATCAAAACATAATGTATATATCAAATATATACATAAAATATTTAAATTAATTAACAGCATTTTCTACTTTTTCCAAAATGGTTTTGGTTACTACATATGCTATAATTTTAGTGATTTTTAAAACTTTATTTTTTAAGCAATATGTGATATCATTTGTTGTTGATGTTTGATATCTACAGAAATGAGTAACAAAATATTATCAATTTTCTGCTCTGATTTCTGCCAAAAGAAGAAAATTCTTATTATCTTATTCAAATTCATGAATGATCATCGGAATGCTAGACATCACCATGCCAAAACTAAATCACATACATTCAATATCAGTATACCAATGTTTTCCCTTATATTCACATAGTCTCTTTAGCATTTCTATTTGTATGTTTTCCAAATTAAATTTCAGTGTGGATACTTAGCATTATTGTTGATGTACATTTCAGTTTATTTGTATTTACTAATCATATCTGATAAATGTTGCCAGTTTTTATAATTTTATTCTTCAGTGGATTTTTTCTATTCCCCCAAAGTTTGCAATATAGACAAAATATAGAATAGTTTGTAGTAGAATAAAATAACCTGAATCTAGTGATTAATTTGACTATTTGAAATAATTCATGTACAAAGAATTTTTTTTTTCCTTTTTGTCTTTTTTCGTGTCCGGCAACGGATCGCAACCCTCAGTGTCGCGCCCGTACCGGACCGGGACCGGCAACGGGATTGCAACCCTCGGTGTTGCTCCCACACCTCACTCAGCCAGTGAGCAGGAACCGGTCTGTATGTGGGATCCGAACCCTCGGCGGTAGCGCCACCACACTTCCCAAGCAGCGCACTGTAGCAGTGCACCACCGGGCCGGCCCCCATGTACAAAGAATTTTAAAATCTTTCTATCTGTCATATCTTTCAAAAGTTTAAATTTTGGGGCCGGCCCAGTGGTGCACTGGAGAGTGCACCGCTTGGGAGTGCAGCGGTGCTCCCGCCAAGGGTTCGGATCCCATGTGGAGACCGGTTCCCGCTCACTGAGGGTTGCGATCCTGTTACCAGTCAGTAAAAAAGACAAAAAGGAAAAAAAAAAGTTTAAATTTTGTACTGAGGTGGTTACATTTCCAATAGGACAGTAACTTTGCATAATATTCAAATTACACAACCAGGTACTTGGAGTGGCAGAAAGCATGCTCTGTTTAAGAAACTCTTCTATTTTGCCTTAAGAAAATAATTATTGGGCATCCATACTAAAATATTATGCAGAATTGAAAAGAATGTGAGAGATCTATATGTACTAACATGGAACAATGTCCACGATTATCATTAAGGGAAAGAGCAAACTGCAGAATAATATATGTAGCTTGATCTCATTTACATAAATGTTTACAAGCACATAAATATACATGAAAATGCACAAAAATTGTCTCAATAGATACACACTGAACTGATAATGATGATTACCTCTGAGAGAGGAAGAAGAGGTGATGAGGAGCATTAACTTAAACTACATTACTCTGCATTATTTAAACTTTTATAAGAACATACAGTTATGATATATACATGTAAGTTTAAAAATAAATTTCATGCTAGAAAGTAGGAGATAAAAAATGAAGCCTTATTTTAGAAATGAATTATGTCCTCAAGAGATAGGAGGTGCTATTTCCCTGGGGTTGGGTTTCAGGCCACTCCCCTAGGATTCAAGCCCTTCCTCTGAGTCCTGAGCACGGTTGCCACTGCACCTGTTTTCAGCACTGACATGGAGAGATTGAGACCACAGGAGACAGACTTACGTAATTCCAGTAGCTGAGCATACCCAGTAAAAGGGAATTCATCCTTGAATGACCTTCCACTGGGGGAGCTAGAGAGCATCAAATTTATTTTAAGTAATTTTCAGTGTATATGTTGGGATTTGACCAATGAGCATGCTCCAAAGAGATCAACTGAACATGTGCAAGGCTATGTTACATAACCTTACATAACTCGGAACCACTTCCTTAGTTAAATATTCATTAGATAGCATGAATATGTATAGATAGCCAAACTAGAAAGGTAGAATACAGGAAGAAGGTGGAGCTGCTGTTCACTGTCTCTGGAGCCAGCCAGCACTTTGCCTGCGAGCTCTATATTTCTTACTTTTTGTGTTCTGCCTTTTTTTTTTTTTCCTTTTTTTGTCTTTTTTCGTGACTGGCAACAGATCGCAAGCCTCAGCGTCGCGCCCCTACCGGGCCGGGACCGGCAACGGGATCGCAACCCTCGGTGTTGCGCCCGCACCTCGCTCAGCAAAAATGTCTTTTTTGGAATAGAAGCAATACCTGTATACAAAAAAGGTAATTTTGCGGGGGTGGGTTTGTTTTTACAAAATTTGCATTTTTTTTTTTTTTTTTTTTTTTGGAAGATGACCGGTAAGGGGATCTTAACCCTTGACTTGGTGTTGTCAGCACCACACTCTCCCCTGTGAGCTAAACGGCCATCCTTATATAGGATCCGAACCCGTGGCCTTGGTGTTATCAGAACCGCACTCTCCTGAGTGAGCCACCTGCCGGCCCTTGTGTTCTGCCTTTAACAGGCTGCTGCTCACTGTCTAGGGCCAGCCTGCACTTTCCCTGTGAAGTGTGTATTTTTATTCTAAACCCATTTTCTCTTTCTACTCTGACTCTGCTTTTGAATTCTTTCCTGTGGTGGAGTCAAGAACCTGGGAGAGGGTGGCGTGGGTTGAGGTCAGCTATCTGACCTCTTTAGACCCTCTCCTCCGTTAACACTCTGACTTTGCAAAACACTTGGGGTTGTTACCAAAAGCAGTGCCTATCAATGACTTTGTGTACCCAGCAGTTCTATTTTCTTCAGACATACATAATTGAAACAAAAGCAAGTTTTCAACATGTAATTCACTCATTGATGGCTCAATATATCTTTCAATCTCAAATAAAGCTTTTATCATCCTTGCTGCAGTCCCAGTCCCATGTCAAAGTAACCATTGTTGCCAGTGTAAGATATTTTTTTACAGATTTACAAATAAATATATGGATATTAGAAATATGTATAGTTTTGTTATATCTTTAGATTTCTCAGGTGAGTGTCTAACACCTATTCCCTGAGCTCTCAAACTCCAGGAAATGTATCAGCCTCTCCAAGTGTCCTCTTATAGTCTCTCTCACATCAGAGAAATAATGTCTAATTTTTAACTGCAAATTTTTAATTCTTTTACACCTTGGAGTTGGATAAAAGTCTGAAGGTTCACAGAATTGCTTAGTCCTTTATGGATGGCATAGCCCCTAACTTTGTAATGTGGAAATAATTGCCACCTATTGCCTTGAAACCTCACCCAAAACTAAAAATGAATTGCATTTATTCTAACATCCAGTTTGCCAAATCTCTCAAACTAATTAATTTTAATATGTGGTTCTCATATTTAGCCACTATGCTTAATTATCAGTGTTAAGAGTTTTCAGTTATTTCTCTTGAACTTTTAATATAAAAAACATTTTTACTATACATAATAAATATTTCTTTTCAACACGTATGTGTCTTATTTCTTCTTCTTGTCTTAGTGCATTGACTAAAATTTCCAGTTCAAAGTTTAATCTCAGTGATAGTAAACATCCTTGTCTTTTCTCTAACATAATTAGAAATACTTCTAATGTTTCACCGTGAGTTATGATGTTTGCTCTAGATTTATGTTAGATCTCTTTAAAATTAAAAAAAACTATCCTATTTCTAGATGACAAATTGTTTATGATTTATGTCATAATTATGATTATGTCAATTATGATTGAGTTTTATCAATTTTTTTTAGCACCTGTTTAAAATAATTGTAAGGGTCTTCTGTAATCCATCTATTAATATATAAATTACATTGGTAAAATTTTCTTGTGTTGAGTCATCTTTGCATTCCTAGGATAACTCTACTTAGTCATGTGCTTCATTCTTTTAATACAGAGTTGTGTTCTATATCCTGATATTTTATTTAAAAATTTTGCTCTACAGGTATTGGTATTCAACTCTATGCCCCACAGATAAGTACAATCAACTATGTTACAATTTTTTTTAAAAAGGTACCCTAATAAGATGGCAAGTAAATAAATCAATAATAGATATTTTGCTCTATATTTGTAAGAATGTTCTGTACTTTCCTTTTCTATTGTTTCCTTTGCTGAGTTTTTGAAGTCTGCTTACATGAGTTACATAGCTTTCCAATTTTTATGTACCAGAATAATTTATGGATCATGGAGATTATCTGTTTCTTGAAGGTTTGTAGAAACCGTACATAAATCTGTTGGTCCTCCTACCATTTTTAGTACTAGTCCTTTGATTCTTTTCAATCATACTGGCTTATTCAGTTTTCTACTTTGTTTCGAGATTATTTTTATATAATTCACATTTTCCTAGAAAATTATTTATTTTGTGTAATCTTGTAAATATACTATTATGAAGTTTTACAAATATTCTAATATTTAATCTCTTTTTTCTTAATATGTATGACCCGTTCTTTTTTCCTAATATTTCATTTGTCCTTTGATTCTTAATCGCATTTGGCAAAAGATTGTAATGTTATTAATGTTTTAAACATTTTTATGATTAATTCATTAATGACTATTTGTATGTTTTTAAACATTTTCCTTCTACTTTTTATTTATTTATTTATTTATTTATTTATTTATTTATTTATTTATTTATTTATTTATTTATTTATTTATTTATTTATTTATTTATTTATTTATTTATTTATTTATTTATTTATTTATTTATTTATTTATTTATTTATTTATTTATTTATTTATTTATTTATTTATTTATTTATTTATTTATTTATTTATTTATTTATTTATTTATTTATTTATTTATTTATTTATTTATTTATTTATTTATTTATTTATTTATTTATTTATTTATTTATTTATTTATTTATTTATTTATTTATTTATTTATTTATTTATTTATTTATTTTTAAAGATGACCAGTAAGGGGATCTCAACCCTTGGCTTGGTGTTGTCAGCACTACGCTCACTGAGTAAGCTAACTGGCCATCCCTATATGGGATCCGAACCCGGGGCCTTGGTGTTATCAGCACCGCACTCTCCCGAGTTAGCCACGGGCCAGCCCTTCCTTCTACTTTTTAAAGTCTATTTTGTTATTTTCAATGTTTTGGGGGTTGGAAGATCATTTAATTTATTTTTAGTCATATTACTTTATAATACTTGGCTTTATGGTTATAATTTTTCCTCTGACTACAACTTCATCTGAATTCCAAAGGCTTTAGCATGTTGTCTGTGTTTTTTTAATCGTTTCTTAGAAGTTCATCATTTATATTTTTCATTACTCTATGATCCAAAATATATTTTAAATTAATTTTACATTTCAAACTGTATTGTTTTGGTTTTTTACTATCCCTTTTGCATAAATTTTAAGTGTATTATAATAAAGTACCTGATATAACTTCTTTTTTTGCAATCTATTGTGGTTTCTTTTATGGCTTAATATATCATCTGTGCTTTTTTGCATGTGAATTTTTCATTTGTATTTGAGCAAAAAAGACATTTATTCTCTTCACTGGATACAATGATATATAAATGAAAATATATAGAATCAGGATTATTCATTGGGTTATTCAAATTCTATATTTAATTAATTTTGGCAAAAAATGTCTGAGAAGTATATTAATACCTCCCAATATAATTGTGGACTTAGCAGTTTCTATTTATGTGCTTCTAGCAGATGCTGCTTTTATATTTTTCAAAGCAATGCACTTAGATGTAGAATAGATTATGGCTTTTATAACTCTGGTGGATTGTTGCTATCACTGGTATTTTATATTCCGTTTGTTTCTTAATCTTGGTCTTTTAACATCCTTATCTTTACTTGTTTCTTGGCCCATTATTTCTTTTGTGTGCTTTGCTTTGCTTTGCAGTTGATTTTTCATTTTATTGGAATGCATTTTTCATTAATATTCTTAAAGCTAGTTTGTAGGTAAAAATGTCTTGAATAATTGAATGTTCCTAATATCTTTATTTTCCCTCATGCTCAACCAATAGTTTGGCCAGATAAAGAATTCGAAGTTCAATTTTTTTTCTTGGAATTTTGAAGTTCTCTTATTTCCTTAGCACCAGTATGGCTGATGAGAAATACAACATAAGTCTGCTACTTTTACCAATACAGTGATTTATTTATTCTCTTACAACAGCTTTAAAAAAAAATGTTTTTTTAGATTTGGTGCCCCCAAATTAGACTATACTCTGTTGAGATGTGAGTCTCTTTTTATTCATATTGCTCAGCAATTGGTAGATACTATTAGTGAACTTTTTCCCCTAGGATATTCTTCAATTTATTTCATTTTATATCATTTTATTTAAGTGCAGAAGGAGTGCATGAGTATATTCTCATTGCAAAAAGTTTGAACAATTCAGAAGCCTGAGCAAAAACTTGAGTCACTGTCATCTCTTTCCCAATCTCTTCCCTCTCCCTAAGGGAAATCATTGTTCTCAGTTAACTACATATCCTTCCAGACATTATTTTTTCTTTTATTTTTTATCAAGTTAACAGAAGTTTATGGCACAGAACCAAAAACAATAAGGCTTGTAACAACAACACAAATCCCTATCCTACCTCCCCACCCTGATTCCTGTTCCTTAGAGACAAACACTTCCAGCTCTTTTAGGTTTTTTCCTATGTTTTGTACCACCATAAGCTCTTAAATCCCATATTTACAATGATTTCCTCGATTTTTAAAATGTTGTTAGCCATTAAATTTTTAATATGGAATATGAGGATTTAGTTAGCTCGATACTATCTCGCATCTGACAGGTACTTTTTCTTCTCTACTTCTGAATATAATTAGATCACAATTTCTAGCTAAATCAATATTAAATGTTCACATGATTATGACTATGCAAATATTTTTCTCACTCAAACCACTGAGAAATGCCACAGTGTCCCTCCAACTGAACACTAATTTCATCAATGGGCTCAGGCATCCACTAGCTGACCACCCATGGAAACTTCTTGAACATATGAGGATCACCCACTTGGAGTCACCCCTGTGAGGCTCTAATTCCCAAATCCCTTTCCCTACTTTCTTACAAGATAGGTAAAGGTGACTTTACCAGGAGCAGCCATTCCTTCCTGGAAACCAGTGCCACGAGCAAGTCTGGGGCTCTTTTTCACACAATCAATGCATTCTTTGTAGTTTTATCTGGGATTTGTAATAGAAGGAGGAATGCTTAAAAATAAATTAATCACCCACTGTGCATAAACTTTTAACTGAATTGACTAAGCAGTTAAATATGACAACCAATTTCAAACATATGATGAAAGAGTGAGTTTAGTTTTAATCAACAATGCCTCCTCCTCAGAGAATGGTAAATGTCCTCTAGAAATAGTCAGCTGGACCAATGTCTTCATCATAGTCTATTAGGTATGTGCCAGAAAACACACAGGTTTTCTTTCAGATTTAGTATTCACATGTTATAATACCACAGCTTTGCTTCCACTGTTGCACACCTTTATAAAAACCACTTTTGTGTTATTTCTACTTTGTACTAGTTTTCTTGATTAAAGAAATTGCATCTAAAGGGCACTCTCCAATTTACTTGCTCACATATTTTAGAAAAACACAAATAGCTTCTGTTAAGTTTGAGTATATGTGTCCCTCCAAAATTCATATGTTGCAACTTAAACTCCAAGGTGATGGTACTAAGAGGTGGGGCCTTTGGTGATATGACTAAGTCATGAGGGCTCTGCTCTCATGAATGGGTTAAGGCCTTTATAAAAGAGGCTTCAGAGAGTGTTCAACTCTTTTGCCCTTCTATCCATTCTGCCATGTGAGGACACCTAGACAGCACCGTCCATGAGGAACAGGTTCTCATCAGGCACCAAACCTACCAGTGTCTTGATCTTGGACTTCCCAGCCTCCAGAACTGTAAGCAATAAGTTTCCATTCTTTACAAATTATCCAGTCTCAGATATTTTTGTTACAGCACAAACGGACCAAGACAGCCTCCTTGCATGGGGAAGGGTGGAGTGGAATGCTGGCAACCTGGAGCATGCCAGGTGCCCAGTCACTCAAAGGATCACTGGTGGGTTGTGGGAGAAGGGCAGGAGCAGGAAAAGGCACTAGGTGATCTAGTGCCTTTATTGAGCCATCTGCTCAAGTGGGTATGGTAGGTAATTGCTTATGGAAAAAATAGTGATTATAGAGAAGCTGGCTATTTTCGATGCCTTTAAAGGGATGAAAAGAAAAAAGAAATTAAAGGAGATGAATGTTCTACTCAGCAGAGTAAAGGAAATCAGAAACCACCAAAGATAGCTTCAAAGGAATCTCTTACCTTCTATAGCCACAGAACAGACGCAGCTGAGTTCCAGGGGCAGCATCTGATGGTGAGGGCGGCAGAGTTGCGCACAAGTTAAACGCTCAACCCTGTCAGGTCTCCTTCACCAAGGCAGAAGCATTGTGGGAAAGTTATGAGGCCATAGCATATAGGACAGGGGCATTTGGGCAGACATGAATGAGGCTTAGAACACTGAATCAGATAGTCTTTCTGCCTGTGGAGGCAGCCCCTCCTGCCTTCAAGCAGCTTTCCCCTGCTTAAATCCTTTCAATGACTGCACCTCAGGCAGATACCTCCCAAAACGATGCCACTTCTCCTAGGAGTCCACCCCCACCACCTTGCATTGCCTCTAAGCATATAATGAGAGTTAGAACCCAACATAGACCCAATAGAGAACACAAAACTTGCTCTGTACTCTATATCAGAGACTTGCAGGACCTCGACAATTTGTGTCTACAGGAATTTGAGAAGCATGGTAGCAAATTCTAAGTGTGTCTGAACAGGACAAAAAGATTTAAGGCTTGACAGCAGAATTTAATGACAGGGATATACCCACCCAGGGTTTGGATTTAACACATTGCTCAAGTATCTGACAGTTGTGTTTACTAACAATCCACTACATTAATTGCTGGTGAGGTTGAAACATCAGAAGTTCCCTGCGATTCTGTGGAGGAAGGAATCTGAAGCATTCATGAGATGAAGCTGTTGAAAGATCACTGTATGCAATCTGCTCAGCCGTTCCTTTACCATACCTCAAAAACCCACAACCTCCATTGCATGCAGTCTCATAGAATTGCTAACCAAGATACCCACTCTGGAATATTATTCAGCCTTAAAAATGAATGAAATTCTGACACATGCTACAACATGGATGAATCTTGAAGAGGTTACATTATGCTAAGTAATGTAAGCCAGACACAAAAGGACAAGTATTGTATGATTCTACTCATATGAGGTGCCTAGAATAGGCAAATCCATAGTGACCAGAAGTAGAATAAAGATTACCAGGGGCTGGAAGGAGGGAGAAATGGGGAGCTATTGTTTAATGGGTACAGATTTTCTGTTTAGGATGATGAAAAATTTCAGGAAATGAATGATGATTGTATAGCACTGAGGATGTACTTAATGCCATTGAATTGTATATTTCAAAGTGGTTAGAATGGTAAATGTTATGTATATTTTATCACAATAAAAAAAAATGTACCCCCTCTCTCTGGTCAGAGGATAAGCCTATGGCCTATGAGCCAAGCTAGACCAATCCAACTAGTCAGTCTGAACTATGAGTCTTAAGTTGAGTGTCACAGGATAGGCATAATTTAGAATGGATGCTTCTGCTTCATCAGCATTTTTCTTAGATTCTGTGAACCACCCCATAGCTTTTCAATAACTTTTAAAATTATTTCTTTTTCCTACTCTCAAATTACCCAGTTCTCATGGGCCATCTGTTTCCTGCCTGGAGCCTGACCAATGCATTGGCTAACAACTATCAAGTGCCCATTATATGCCAACATTACATGTATTATCAGGTTATCAACCTTTCTCTCCCACTCCACCCAGGATTGCTTAGATGTAATGGGCTTCGATAAGAGTTTCGTGTCCTCCTCAAGCTATGCCTAAATTCTGATTATTTTCAAATTCGCCTTAAACTATCTGGGGTTTTTATCACCCATTACCTGTTCTGAAGAAATTTGACTGACCTATGCCAATTTGGTCATTCACAATTATGAAGATCTTTAAGGGAGTAGTTAGTAGCTTCTGATATCTATATCTAGAGATGGATAAGGTCTACAGATAAGACCCTCCACAACCCCACTAAGAAGTAACAGTGAAGTTACAGATTGAATTGTGCACCACATGCAAACACCTACTTCCTGCAGACAGAAAATACTCATACAACCTGTGGCCTGATGCTTGATGAAGACACATTTCTCTGTCCTTTTAGATGCTTTCATAGTTCTTTTCAAAACAGGTTCATTGAGGGAAATACTACAGTATTCTATAAGCAGGACTCAGGCAACCTTATAGCCATATTCAGGAGTCCAAAATCTTCTGTCAGCAACTGAACATGGGACCATTTAGGAATTAGGATTCTGATATGATTCTACAGGGAGCAGGCCATTGAGATGGATAGATTTTTAGACTTTGTCTATGCAAGGACAGGAGTGCCTTTACAATATTTCTAGCCTATCCATATACCTTGAACATTGATTGTGCTTTCACCAATGAAAAGCCATTTCTTATATCCATTATGTTAACATGGATGTTTGGGCTTCTGATTAGAAGCTCTAACACTCCTAGAAGGGCTAACACTCTGAGATGGTGTATTCCTTACCCCCAGGATCCGTGTCTGATGATAAAATGAATGCTCTTGTTTTAAGCCACTATGCTCTGGGGTGATTTTTACACAACAAGAGATAACTGGGCCATCATTCATTGATTAGGTGCAGGGCTTTTTGAACAGGTGTTTGGTGTCCTTTGCTCCCCATGAGAAGACAGCAGTGATGCCATCTGCTCTGGGATTTCCCACAAAAGGTACACGTGGTACTCACTGCCCTTCTTCTTGTCAGGAATCCTCCATGGAGGAGCTCGAGGTGCTGAGCCCTTCCCAGAGGTGCACCACTTCTCAGCTCCAGCTGCTTCCTTTCTGTTCTCCTCAGTCTCGCCAGTGGAGCACGATGCTATTCCCTTTTCATTGAAACCAACTCTTACATCACTGGGCAAATTTTTCCCAATCTACTGTAAACGGATAAACTTTATCCTCACTTTCTTCATGTTTTAACTCAATATTTCCTATCAAAAGACCTTTATTCTATTAAGTCTGAAGTCCTTCGAGTTGAAAGCCATGACTTTCACGACTTTTGTCTCTGCTCTATATTTAACAAAAGTCAACATGGTTACAAATGGTCAAGATGATTAATTGTATTTTATGTGTTTTTAATCACAATAATTAATAATGACATAAAAAAGTCAAATAGGTGCTCAAAAGCCAGGATCTGATGTCTCTTTTTTCTATGTATTAGGCCTTCCCTGAGAACAGTACATACAGAAAAAGTTAAGTACAGAAGCAAAAAAAAAAAACTGAAAAATGAAACCATATAGTTTACCTATTATATTATTTAAATAAATTAGCATTGCAATTAGAGTGAAATTCAAAATATTTAACATGACCTATAAGACCCTGCAACAGGACCCTGCCTGCAGCCACCCTAGATTTCTTTCAGATGTTTTGACGAGGCACGATTCTTCCAGCCTGGGAGCATACAGTTCCTTCTGCCTCAATCACTCCTCCCCAACACCCTCATTTCCTCAGAGAAGCCTCCTTCACAGCCCTAGACAAGGGGAGTGTTTTCCTTATTAAATGCTCCTTTAGCAATCTGTATTTCTATGCAATTAAATAATTAACTGTGTAAATAGCTGTTTAATATTTATTTCTCTTCCTAATCTATGAACTCCATGAGGATAGGGAGCCAAAACTATTCTGTTTTCCACTGTGTCTCCAGTGCCTATCATAATACTTTATGCACAATAGCAAATTAATAAAGTTATTGAGTGAATGAACACATCAGTGAATGAATTAGTAGGTCACTTTGTAGTTCTTGGATCATACCAGGGTTGGATTTCAGGATGTCTAAGATACATTTTAACTCTAAAATTACATGTTTCTATGATTCTATTTCCATTCTAGTAAGGACCATTTATCACCAACCTAGACCACATGTATAACTGTGCAAATTCAGACCTGTGTAGAGTTTATATTACCTGAATATTCTTACCAGTGCCTTTTCAGTTACTTGGTTGATGCCATGACTACAAATGTAGTGGGAGATTACTGCAAGATTGAGATGTGCAGCCAGACTGCCACATAGAGTCCAGCCCCAGGGCAATGCAGTAACAGAGATCCAAAGTGGGGAGTAACCCCAATCATGTCCTCTTGCTGTTGGGAAGGGTTGATTTGTTTGTCAGAGCTGTGGCGTATTTTAGGCTCTTGTTTATCAAAGTAAAGCACACATCTAAAATAGTACCTGAAATCGAGTCTTCATTAAATATTTGATGAATGAATGAATGCACAGCCTGCTGCTAATGAGCATGCACATGTAGCTATCAACCTCACCCTATCAACCACTAAGGATGTATGATCCATGGGTCTCTGGAAACTAATTCTGGATGCCCAGCCCCAATGAAATTGTTTCAGGAAAATGTACTGACCCAATTGAAAAACCTCTCTAGGTAAAACCTTGGCAGAACTGCCAGCTAGCAAACTGAAAGAGATTCAAGGTATTTAGGTGAAGTATTTGTACCTGATAAACCTCAGAAGTAGGGTGTCCAATGCTGGGCTTTTCAAAATGTGTCACTTGGGCCGGCCCGGTGGCGCCCTGGATAGTGCGCCGCTTGGGAAGCGCGGCGGCACTCCCGCCCGAGGGTTCGGATCCCACATACAGACCGGTTCCCGCTCACTGGCTGAGCGAGGCGCGGGAGCGACGCCGAGGGTTGCAATCCCATTGCCAGTCCCCGGTCCGGTACGGGGGGCAACACTGAGGGTTGCGATCCGTTGCCGGACACGGAAAAAAGACAAAAGACAAAAAAAAAAAAAAAAATGTGTCACTTATTGCTACAAATAATCAAAGTGGAACCACAGGGGTAGGGAAGGTGCTGGGAGTTTAAATGGCCTAGCAGGTCCTCAAATTCTACCACTTGAAAATGGCCTTAATTGGAGTCTCTTTTTTAGAATGTAATTCCTAAGTAGAGTAATAATACTTTCTGAGTAGCCAGTGGGGAGTGGGCTGGCAACAGGCATTTTTTTCACACAGCTCAAGTAAGTAGAAGGACCAAGTGCAAATTCTAACACTCGCAATATTACATGGACCGTAGCCAATTCTTCATGGATTTGATTCCATAAAAATGAGTTTTGGCAGTGCAAGGCAGTAAAATATTGCTTCCTTGTTCTTAAAGGAGATTATTTCTAGGGACACCTTCTTTTCTTCTCCCACCAGCCTCCTTAAATTTCAACCTCTCACGTGCCCAATGAAGAAATGCCTGCATACGTTTGTGCTGAACCCAGGGGTCACAGTTCCATTAATTTCATTATTCTAATGGGGTGACAATGAGCAACCTTGTTCCTGAGTGAAAAGTTCAGGTTTTCTGCGATTTGCTGATCCATGATAATAATTACCTAGCATCCCAGAGCTGATGCCAGAAACTGGATAAATTCCAGAAGGCTGCTTGGAGTTTCCATAATCCAGGTCCTGGACTCAGTGGGCCCTGCTGGGCTCTGAGAATGAAAGCAAGCAAGGAAAACCCACTGATTTCACTGGGAAAAGAGAAATGCTTCCACAGGAGAAAGGTTGAGGTCTTAGGACATAGATTAGATGGATATGAAACATAAAATGAGATCTTGAAGACCAAAAGAGAGGCAAAAAGGAAAAAGAAAAAGTAATACTCAGGTCAAACTTCTCTGAAATAGAGCACTAGAGAAAGGAGAGAGGGCTTAATTATAACTGAATGAGAAAAAGCTACTGGAACCCAGAGAAATCTCTCAGAGAAAGGGAATCATTAGCTCAGACAGATTCTGAAATGATTCCTCCAGAGAAAGACAGAATCCAGGAAACTGTTGTAATTCCAAGACACAAGTACAAGTCCATTGTGAAGGAATCAGAGAATTGCCCTGTGAAGGCCAGGAGAGTTGTGTTAAGTGGTTACAGAAAATCTGGATGGATTTGAGAAGGGACAGCCAGAAAAACCAGTAAATACCGAAAGCACAATTTGTGAGTTGCTAGGTACACAACCATTGTAGGTAGAGGTGAAGGAATTGCCTAAACTCTAAGGAAAAGCCCTAGAAAGTCATAGTGTTGATTCTGAGGAAAGGCATATCAGAGATGACACACAGTAAAAAGGTGCCAGGCAGAATAACCATAGGTCGAGACCAGGCCTAGGTTCTATGTTCAGCTCACGGTCGGGAGAGTATCTCTGTCACTCCTCTGCTCGAAGCCCTCCTAAAGCTGTCATTGCCGTTCAAGTAAACTGCAAGTCCTCAGCTCAGCCTACACCCCCTTAGACCTGTCGCACCCCCTTACCTCTCTGCTTCACTCCTTCTGGTCCCCTCCCTGGCACACTCCACTCCTGTCGCCAGCCTCCTGCTTCCGCACACTCGTACTGCAGTTTTGCTCTTATTGTGACCCCTAGTCACAATAAGAAATTCTCCAGAAATGTGCATAGCTCTTCTTTCTCCTCCTTGAGGCCTTTTCTCGCACGTTGCTTTTTCAGCCAGGCCTTCCCTGACCACCCTATTTTAAAGAGCAACAACCCCACCCCAACCGCCAGGCACTTCCTATATACCTCTCTGCTTTT
This sequence comes from Galeopterus variegatus, assembly GCF_000696425.1. NCBI lineage: Eukaryota > Metazoa > Chordata > Mammalia > Dermoptera > Cynocephalidae > Galeopterus > Galeopterus variegatus. The sequence continues at coordinate 720,637 of NW_007726134.1, read as the reverse complement.
ACTTTCCTTTATGGCACTTTGCGTGATCTGATATACACGTGTTTTACCGTGAAGTGAGCAGTATTGTGTCTATCATGGTCCTTTACCTTTCGTTTGCTACCTGCCACTTTGTGCAGTTACCTGTATTTGTGTCATTAGAGATTATAACTGTCTGGAGGTTAGAGATTATGTCTTAGCTGTCTTTGTGTTCCCTGAAGCACCTCCTATAATGCCTTGCAAGAAGAGGGTGCTCAATAAACAATTACTTAAAAACCAGATGAGTGAAGGGCAGACCAAAGTTTACTACTAACTATTAAACCTAGATTTTCGTATTGAAATAACCTTACACAGTAAGTCAGTAGTTCTTTTTACTCAAAGTGGAGTCTCTCTTCAGATAAAACTCTGAACAATTGGAAAATTTGCATTTTGATACATGGGTCGGCCAATCACTGAAAAACAAAAATCTCAGTGGAACTGACATCATTGTTTTCTTCAGGGAAGCTTAAAGCACTTTACAATTAGCACAACATCCAGGCTCATAACAGTCCTGGGAGTAGCTATATGATTCTTCACAGCTACCTAAACATTTTGTATGCAATGTGTTTCCCCCTTTGAGATCTTTCCTCCAGTGCTGGAAACCATGTAGATGCTTAATAAATATTATTATGAAAAACAATAATATTTACTTGAGGTCCCACAGCGAAGTTAAGAAACTGAGCCCAGCTAAGGGTCATACCAGAATCTGCCGTCTCCCTCAGCAAAGCAAGAGGCCTTTGTGACTACACAATCATCAGGCAGTCAACAAGGTTTCTCAGTTGTTGCTCAGACAGGTAACCCTCTACCCCAAACTGAAGAAGGAATCAAAAATAATACTGAGGAAGATATGATTCTTGGCCTTGAATTGATCTCTATCAAAAAGAAACAGAAACTCTTCCAAAAATAACACTATATACCATGGAATATGTACAGGTGCATAAAACCACTTGGTTTCATATAGCTACAAGACCACAAAGTGGAGAGAGTTCTCAGGATCAGGAAATATTTGACCCTCATTTTGCCTTTACTTATCTGATTAATATAGTTTTGATGTTTTAGTTGTGGCTTTACCACTTACAGATGTGTAGATCTGAGGTTTAATCTCCTTTAGCCTCAGTATCACTGTCTCTGAAATGGGGATAAAAATAGTACTCATTTAATGAAATCATTATGAGGATTAACTAAAAAAATTTATATAAAATGCTCAAAACAGTACCTGTTACATAGTAAGCTCTCAAAATTGCTCTTATTATTTATTTTCTTTTTGCATGTGTCATAAATCTGAATTTCTGTATTCTGGTTTTATTTTAATTTTTGCATTCTGATTATAAAAGTATTATATATTCTTTGTAGAGTAAATGAAGAAAAATATAATTAGGAAAATAGATCTCATCTGTAAATCAACCATTCACATATAAAAAAAACCTATTGGCATTGCAATAAATTTCCAATTTCTAATTTCTAAGGGTGAAGGCCATATTGTATTATCTGTGCAAAGTACCTGGCACATAGTAGGTGTTCACTAAGTGGATGTTGAAAGATGTCATAGTCAGGAACAGGGGTATGATAATATAGCTGTATTTAAATATAAGTCAAAGGGAAACATTCTAGGATTATGTCCAGACTCCTTTCAAAGCAAAAAATTCAGCTCCTGTTCCTTATAGATTCCCCATTATCTCCTACTCCCAGACTTTGCTCTCAGTGCTCACACCCTAAATTTTATGGACCAATAAACTGAGTCAGCACCCATTCCAGATCACTGACTTATCCCAGCCAGGCAGGGAAAACTTTATCTAAATCTCTCAGAATGTAAGGGACAGCCCAGGTGACCATAAGTTGTTCATACTTAGTCTCTTAAGTCATATCAAAGGCATCTGTTGGGAAACTGGGCTGCTGAGTAAGTGCCTCAGATTCAGTTTCCAAAACTCCCATTTGCTGGCCCTAAGTGGCTGAGGTTCCAATACAACCTCCTTCATGATCAAGGTAGCATTAAAAAAAAAATGTGACTTTTGGAGCCCCACTGCCTGGGTTCAAATCCAGGATCCACTGCCTGCTACCCAACATTGAGCAAAATACTTAACCCTCTGGGCCTGTTTCCTCATGTGCCTGATACTTGGCAAGTATTAACTTAATATAAATTACCATTAGTAATAGTAGTAGAAGTAGTACTCAAATCAACCCTAGTGATTGGTGACTTAGCAATGTTCCAGCCAAGTATCAGTACTGCCGTGAATCAAAGGTTGCATGGGTACAATTTGAACCTCTACATGTTACATATCTAGTCATTCATTTGTTTGATCATTGACAATTTTTTTTAAATACCAATTATATTCAGATCACAATGTTAAGAACTATAGGGAACAAAGAGATAAATAAAACAACATCTTTCCTTAAAAGTTAAAGCAGTAATAGAAGGCTCAAAGACTCAAAATCTCAGATTGCATTAGAAGATGTCTTTTTGAAATGTACACTATTAGTTCCATATGACAAGATATATGAAACACAATCTAGAGACTAAAGTAACCAGAAAAATAGGCTCTCATCTACCCCTGCAGATAGTGGTCAATTTCCAAATTATTTGTGTCATAAAGTCACTTCCCACAAATCTGAATGCCTAAGGTTTAAAGCACACGTGTGCTATAACATCAACATTGGTACTAGTGCACTCAGAACAAACAGAACTCAGCACTGCCACATCGAAGAGGGATTTTCAGATTTTTTTTCCTTCAGTGGGAGGGGAAAAGAAACTGGAAACATATAGACATGCAAAAATATATACAGCCATCCCTCAGAGATATTGCAGGTTTGGTTCCAGACCACAGCAATAAAGCAAATATCACAATAAAGCAAGTCACACAAATTTTTTGGTCTCTCAGTGCATGTAAAAGTTATGTTAACATTATACTGTAGCTTATTAAGTATGGAATAGCATTATGTATAGAAAATAATTTACATGCCTTAATTAAAAAATATTTCTTTGCCAAAAAATGCTAATAATCATCTGATCCTTCAGCAAGTTGTAATCTTTTGCTGATGGACGGTCTTTCATCAATGTTGATAGCTGCTGACTGATCAAGGTGAACCCTTTCCAGAAGTTTTCCCATTTAATTTGCTCAGATCCATCAGAGAAATCACTATCTATGGCAGCAATAGCTTTATAAAATGTATTTCTCAAATAATGATACTTGAAAGTCAAAATGGCTCCTTGATCCATGGGCTGCAGAATGGATGTTATGTTAGCGGGCATGAAAACATTCATCTCCTTGTACATCTACATCAGAGCTCTTAGTTGACTAGGTGCATTGTCGATGAGCAGTAATATTTTTAAAGGAATCTTTTTTTCTGGGCTGTTGGTCTCAACAGTGGGCTCGAAATATTCAGTAATGTCTGGTGTAAACAGATGTACTGTCACCCAGGTTTTGGTGTTCCATTTATAGAGCACAATCAGAGTAGATACAATTCTTAAGGGCCCTGTGATTTTTGGAATGGTAAATGAGCACTGGCTTCAACTTAGTCACCAGCTGCATTAGCCCCTACCAAGAAAGTCACCCTGTCCTTTGAAGCTTTGAAGCCAGGCATTAAAAGACCTCTATAGCTATGAAAGACTGAGGTGGCATCTTGTTCCAATACAAGTATGAGGTTGTTTTGTCTGCATTGAAAATCTGTTCTTTAGTGTAGCCACCATTATCTATCATCATAGCTAGACCTTCTAGAAAACTTGCCGCAGCTTCTACATCAGCACCTGCTACTTCTTCTTGCACTTTTATGTTATGGAGATGGCTTCTTTCCTTAAACCTCATGAACCAACCTCTGCTGGCTTCAAACTTTTCTTCTGCAGCTTCCTCCCCTCTCTCAGCCTTCACAGAATTGAAGAGAGTTGGGGCCTTGCTCTGGACTAGGCTTTGGCTTAAGGGAGTGCTGCGGCTGGTTTGATCTTCTATCCAGACCACTAAAACTTTCTCCATCTCAGCAATAAGGCTGTTTTGCTCTCTTATCATTCGTGTGTTCACTGGAGCAGCACTTTTAATTTCCTTCAAGAATGTTTCCTTTGCATTCACAAGTTGACTAACTGTTTGTCACAAGAGGCCCAGCTTTTGGCCTGTCTCAGCTTTCCACACGCCTTCCTCACTGAGCTTAACCATTTCTGTGTTTGATTTAAAGCGAGAGACATGCAACTCTTCCTTTCACTTGAACACTTGGAGGCCTTTGAAGGGTTATTAGCTGGTTTAATTTCAATATCATTGTGTTTCAAGGAATAGGGAGGCCCAAAGAGAGGGAAAGACAGGGAAATAACCTGTCAGTGGGTGGAGCAGTTATAACACACACAACATTTATTGACTAAGTCCACCATCTTATACGGGTGCAGTTTGTGGCACCCCAACACAATTACGATAGTAACAGCAAAGATCACTAATCACAGATCACCATAACAGATATAATAATAATGAAAAAGTTTCAATTATTCCAAGAATTACCCAAATGTGAGGCAGGAAGTGAGCACATGGAAAAGTGGTGCAGATAGACTTGCTTGACATACCCACAGACCTTCAATGTGAAAAAACACAGTGTCTGTGAGGCTCAATAGAGCAGAGCTCAATGAAATAAGGTGTGCTTGTTTTTAGGTGTGAGAATCAGAAACAAGGTTAAAGGTACACAGACACATTCTGAGCCCTTACTGGGCTCTGATCTATCAGTGGCTTAGGGCTTCACTAGAGATATGAGAAGGGAGGTTCCAGGTATACCCACCCATCCTACAGCAGGCTGAGCCACCTCAGTTCACTTATAAATGGGATCATACTTATGCAAAGATAATTCATTCAAAAACTAAAGTTAGACAAGATTTTCTATACAGAGGTCACCGTGTAGACATCCCCAGCCAACTGGACCAAGAAAGACTACCTGACCCAAAGGCTGCTCTGTAGGCTCACTGTAGCCTGTGAAGTGGTCTCACCCTCTCTGTCCAATGGGAGTCTCCTCTGTTGCATGGTGATGTGAACCAAATTAGATCCTGCCTCTAGGGAGCACAAATGCCTGACACAGAGAGAAACACAGATGTTACTGAAGACAACAGAAAGAAATGCCGAAGACAGTGGAGAGAAGTCAGTAAACAAAATTAGACGGCAATCTAACGGGGCAATAGCAGGGATAAGCAGAAATCGTAAAGCAAATAGGAAGCCATATAAAATGTAGTCAGTAGGGGCCAGGAATGTGGAAGAGGTGAAGATGAGTAACTGAGATCCCATAATAACGGAGCACTGAACAGAGGACCTGCCCTCCAAGGGGACTGGCAAAGCTGCTGTTACTCTAGAGCTGCGATGGCATCCACTGCCCTTCAGTTCTCTGGGAAGCCTGGCTGTGGGGCTCCAGAACAACTTCTTTCTGCCCTGACTTCGTTACATATTCTCTTTGCACCTCCCCATTAGCGAAGATAGCCTGCAAGTCTCTGTGTCTTGCAGTATGAATATTTTGCAATATTTCTAGCTAATTAGAATTACAGGTGGTAATTCTGGTTATTTGAATTATACACCACTTTATCTCATGCTGAGATGCAGTATGTCCTAGTGGTTAAGAACATGGGCTTTGACGTCAACTGGACATGATTTCAAATCCTATGACTCACAAGCTACTTGAACTAGTATAAATTCCTAAAGTTCTCTGAGCTTCAGTTTCTTCATCTGTAAAACAGAAACAAGCCTCCTCTGAAGTGATGCTGTGAAGATTACCTAAGAGCAGGTGTATGTATGTGAACTGCCTAAAGTAGTACATAGCACATAGTAAGTACTCAATAAAAAGTAGCTATTATATGATTATTTTATCATTAATGGTCATCTTCAAACATTGACTGTAGGATTTCTGAACACTGTTATTTATGGCACCCTGAGGTCAGATTGGACAGGCATGAGGGCTTCATCTTGGGCAAAGGACAGCAATTTCACCAAGGTGCCCTGTGCTTGATTCTCCATAGCTGTCTCTAGTGGCCACCTGGTCTCTTCAGATTCTGATTTGGTTTCACTTGTGGACTTCAAGTGTCTCATTCCCCCATGCTATGAATACTCCTCTTCTACCTGCTTACTAATCAACTTCTTTGATTCCTAATTAGCTCTGACATCTGACCCTTTATGTCTGGTAATGACCCAGTTCCTACATGGACATCCTCTCTGTCCCATCCTCTCTGTCTTATATCTCAGGAGAAATAGAAGGTTCTGGTGGGGTCCATGTTCACCTCAGGCTGCAAATCCCTACAGCTTGAGGACCAGAGTTTCCACGTTGTTCAATACATCTTGACTACAAGTTTATATCTGAATCTAGATCTGCTAAACCACTTGTATAACCTTTTCAAAATCCTCTTGCTGCATCTCTCTGCACTTAAGGCCCCACAACACAAAGCGGAAGAAATGGTGAAGGGAGGAAGAAGACTTAATTGGTAATTCCTGCTTAGACCAATAGACTCTCACTGTTTGCTTTGGAAGAGAAATGGCCTGCATGCTTTCCCCACTGTTTGCATGAACCTAGGAAGCATCTGATCCATCCAATTACATCCCATAGTAAGGGCTAATGGATATTAAAATTACATGGGTCAGGGCTCAAATACAAGTGCAGTTCTCTCAGCTTGAGTTAAATCAAGTATTTGCTTTGAGACCAAAAGTACAAATTGTGGGCTGTTGAATCAGCTGGAGTTTTCAAAATAGAATTTGACCTGAATAGAGATAATTCCATGAAAACACTACTGGAAACCAAAATGCTTATCTAATCTGAAAGTCTGGCAACATGCACAGCATTACTGATTTCTGGTACTGGTGAAAGAGTCTTAATTTTTATGTCAAGAGGAAATTAAGCCAACAAAAAGTGTACCATTTCATTCAGAGGAAAGATGTTCATACATTTTACATTTTAAATGATTCCATTTGAGCTTTAGGAAAATTAAAGGGCTTTCAGCCAAAAACAGCTCTATGTCACTCAGCTATGTAGAGCTTAACTAAAGCTTGGTCTTATCTAACTTCTCAGAAAAACACTAACCAGAGACTCTATAAGAGTTCCAGAACTAGCATATGCCTACAAGGGATTAGGGAGAAACCAAAGTGAAAGAAAGCAATTTACTCATAATGGAGAGTATAATGGTTATATAGATATCAAGTATGAGAAGGGCCATTCCAGATTGTCAATATGAGCTTCAGACTTACCATCACTAAAAGACCATTCTTAGTGTTGGCAGGAAAGAATTCTGGTAATTTCTAATAGTGAGAAATGGGATTCCTCTTGGGATCGTTAAAAGCCCCCCTTTCCTAACAGTTAAAGGCATACAGTTCCAATGAGGAGCAGAAAGCTGTTACTTTTCACAAAACTATGTATATTCTCAGCCTTTATTAAGAGAATACTCAAATCTAATGTTAGTGGGCTGGCCATTTTGAACAGTCAACTAGTTAGGAAGGACAATTTCAAGAGCACTTAGAAGGCTCATCCATGACGCTCATCCTATGTCTTGTCCATTCAGGCTGCCGTAATAAAATGCAATAAACCTGGTAGCTTATAAACAAAAGAAATTTATTTCTCACAGTTCTGGAAGCTGGAAGTCTGAGATCGAGGCACTGGCAGATTTGCTGTCTGGTGAGGACCCACTGTCAGTTCACAGACAGCACCTTCTCACTGCGTGCTCACGTGGTGGAAGAGGCAAATGAGCTCTCTTGGGCCTGTTTATTAAGGGCACTAATCTGATTCATGAGGGCACTGCCGCCATAACCTAATTACCTCCCAAAGTCCCCACCTCCTAATACCATTACCTTGGGGAGTAGGATTTCAACATATGAATCAGGGTGGGGGGGACACAAACATTTACACCACAGCATCCTACCTATATACACTTATACTGTGTTATACACACACACACACACACACACACACACACACATATTCTTCACCTAGTAGCTCAGTGCCTAAAACCATAACCTATATGAATTTGATTTCCTTTTTCTACATCAAAAGGAAATTGATTCCTAAAAGGGGACCCTCACCGACCTTTTATCAGTCATTTACATCTCAGTGGGAAGAACTTCATTAGCTATTTTTTCTTTTTTTCCTTTTTTTGTCTTTTTCCGTGTCCGGCAACAGATCGCAACCCTCAGTGTTGCCCCCGTACCGGACCGGGGACCGGCAACGGGATTGCAACCCTCGGTGTTGCTCCCGCGCCTCGCTCAGCCAGTGAGCGGGAACCGGTCTGTATGTGGGATCCGAACCCTTGGGCGGGAGCGCCGCCGCGCTTCCCAAGCGGCGCACTATCCAGTGCGCCACCGGGCCGGCCCACCTTAGCTATTTTTGAAAGAGCTAGTGTGAGTCATTAGAAGGAAAAGCTGGAGTTTAGGCTCATTGGTCACCTAAACTCAGATGTTTAACTATGGGTTAGGGACAAAAAGGGGCATAAAAAGGGAAGACTGATAGATGGAAAACCAACAAGGCGGACAAAAGCAAACTTTAGACACAACAGTTAAAGTTTACATGCAACAACAACAACAACAAAAAAAAAAAAGAATTCAGAAAAAGGCTGCAAATCTCTAAACAAACTTTGAGCAAATCTTCACTCAATTTTAGATAGTTTTTCCTATCAAGATGACATTTACAGTTTTATTATATAACATATATCATTACATAAATTGGGGCTCCAGCATCTTCTGCAGTTACCATGACATATAAAAAGATATATGTATATATCTATATATATTTAGATATACACGAAGGGTTTTCAAAAAGTTTGTGGAAAGATTTGTATTGTCTTTTAAGTCCATTTTTCCACAAACTTGGAGTGTGCTTGCACATACACATACACACGTATATGTATGTATGCACCTATGTAGACATATACAGTCAATTCTCATTATTCTCAGAATTTATATTTGTGGATTCACCTGCTCGCTAAAATTTATTTATAATCTCAAATTCAATACTCATAGCTCTTTCACCACCATTCACAGACATGCGTAGAGTGGCAGAAAACTTGAGTTGCCCAGTAAATCCAGTCCCAACTGAGGACCCACAAGGCAACACTCTGCCTTCTTGTTTCAGCCCTCATTTTGTCATACTGTAAACAAGAGTTTTTTTGTGTAGCTTTTTTAGTGCCATGTGGTTTTTTTTTTTTTTTGCATTTTTGTGCTTTTTGTTGGTGGCTTCACTGTTTAAAATGGCCCCATGCATAGTGTTCCTAAATGCAAAGGCTATGATGTGACTTACAGAGAAAACACGTGAGTTAGATAATCTTTATTCAGACATGAGTTATGATGATGTTGGCTGTGAGTTCACTGTTAATGAATCTATGATAGATATTATTGATAATAATAGTGTCTTTAAACAGAAATACACGTAAAACAAGGTTACGAATTAATCAGCTGATGAAAATGTTGTCACCATTGGCTTGCAGGAATCTACCCCTGCATTTCCCCTAGAAGCAATGATTCAGTATTAACTAATTCAGTGCTCTGAGACTTTCAAGAACATGACTACCACAAATCAGAGAGAACTGACTGTACATATCATTTTATTTGGAAATAGTTTGCCTTGCAAGAAGTTGCAAAAATAGTCGAGTTTCTGTGTATACTTTATTGTATTATCTCCAATGGTAATAACGTATTTTTAAAACCAGGAAATTGACACCTAAACTATTAATTCAAGTACAGGTCTTATTCGGATTTCACCAACCTTCACATGTACTTTTACATCTATATACACACATACATATGTATTTCTATGAATTTTATCAGATGTACAGATTCATGTAACCATCACCACATCAGCATGCAAAACTATTCCAACACCACAAAAGAAATTTCTCATGTTACCCCTTAATAATCATAATTAATAGTCACACCCTCCCCCATCCCTAGCTCCTAACACCCCTGAAAACCACTGATCTGTTCTCCATCACTATAATTTTATTCTTTTTAAAGGTTATATAAATGAAATTACTCAGTATGTAATCCTTTGAGATCAGCTTTTTTTACTTAGCCTAATGCCCTGGGTGTCCATCCAAGTTGTTGAGTGTATCAATGGGTTTTTTTAACTGCTAAATAGTATTCCATTGTATGGATGTACCACAGTTTGGTTATCTCCTCACCAATTGGTGAATCCATTTGGGTTCTTTCCAGGTTTTGCTATTACAAATAAAGCTACTTACCACGTCTTTTAAGATTTAGTTAAAATTGGCTCAAACATCATACCAGGTACAGTGGGGGAAAACCTGTATTCCTCCCCAGGGACAGGTGGGGTATGGGATGTAACCGAGCACTTATATTTGCACTAGTTGTCTCCATCTCCAAGATTCTACTTATTACTTGATTTCTTAAATTCCATCTGTTTTTCACCTTTCTTGTGTACTAGTTCTTTTCCATTTCTTGTTGCTCTACTCAGCACTACTGCAGTCTTCTGACTCTCCAGAATTCTGCCTTCCCACTGAAGGCTATGTGTGAGGGGCTTTGCTTATAGTTCCAGGTGATGGAAAAGGATTACAACACTATGAACTCCAGCAACAATGTATACATGCCTGTTCCTAAATGCCCTTGGATCACTCCTTCATGGAGAACTTTGAGCTGCCTCCCTGTCAAGCAGGTTTTAAGTTTGGGGGTTGTTTTTTTTGTTTTGTTTTGTTTTTTTCTGTCTCTAAGTCTTTCAGTCTCATCCTTATTTCTTTTACTTCCCTTTCCATTCTGGCTCATCAGCCAACAACTGATAAACTCTCTGTCCATTTCTTACGTAGGAGCAGTTTAATTATTTTTGTCTCACTTTTAGTTCATTCTGGACTAGCTTATGAGCAATCTCTCCAGAACTAAAATTGTTCATCCATCAAGGTGTTTTCCTAAACAACTTTCTCTCCAAGAGTTAACCTATTAGCTCTTCAACTACCTTCTTTTCCTTCCTTCATCATATTTATAATAGAAGCCATCAGAAACATAGGGCTTGTACTACAGAAAACTGCTTTATAGACAGTTTTGTGTTATTTGAATCCACGAAAAAATATTTATGCACACTTCTAGATATTACAGTTTATTTAAAAGAAGTCAGAGACTGACCCTAATTGAAATCTGCCATGTGCAGCCTTTACAGCTCCCACTAAGGGGTGCTCGTGAGTCCACTCAGGGCCCATTTAAGTCATAAATCTTCCTGTTTAGAGCTCATAGGCACTCTAATGGTATCCTCTCCAATTTTTACGTCTTCTAATGAGCTGCTTAATGGAAAGGCTGAGTACACAGTGGGGTCAAGTCCCTTTGCCACTCCTGACAGAATGAGGAAGCAGTGGTATAAGATGGGAAACAATTCACGAGGAGATGTGCTGACCTCTGGGAATCAAAGGCAGCCCCTTCCCTTCTCGTCCTACCTCTGTCCTCTTTCCTTGTGCCCACCCTATGACTCTGAACACTCACTCATTGCTGTGCTGGGTGCTGAGAATGAGAATACAAATATGGAAAGCACATGGCCTTGCCCCCAAAATGCTACAACAGAGTGGCAGAGAAAGAGAGGCAAAAGACAAATCATTTAAAAATGGTAAACTCTTTTTCCAGAAAGAGTGCACAGCTATGAGAGTTAGACTGCAGGAATTTAAGAGTACAGAAATTAAAGAAGGAAATAACGTGATCAACTTTGTGGGAGGCAAACTGTTTGGCTGCAACATTGAAGGGAATGGACTTGAATGAAGAGGGGCTGGAGGCAGGGAGACTAGAAAGCAAATGCAGCAAATTGGGGGCGATAGAGTTCTTTCCAAGGCAGAGGTCAAGGAGATGGAGATGTCAACACAGATGAGAGCAGACTCTACAGGGGTTGGTGATTGACCACAATGTAAGAGATAAGAGAAGAAACAGAGAACAAAAGAGAGGCTCCCAGCTTGGGAGGTAGGGAGCAGGAGTCATGTTAGCTAGATGGCCAATACAGGAGAAGGAACAAATTGGGAGGTGTAGCTGGGGTGGACAGGAAAATAAAACATGTTTATTTTTTCCCCTCTCTGATGTGAAATATGTCTCTGGACATATAGGTAGGAGAGTTCAGAAGGCAGTTTTGAGTCAGACGGACACACATTAGGCATTCAATAAATGTTACTTGAATAAAATACAATTTTGGAACTCAGAAGAAGACTGGAGATATAATAGAAAGCTAGGGTTGGCAATGTGACCAGTTGTCACCTAAGAAGCTTCTGTTCCAAAATTACATCTCAATCCTTTCTTACTTCTTCTCCATTCCCCCCTACAAAATTCCCTTTCCCTTTATCCTTTCAGAATATTTGATAATGCTATCTAAAATACTTAGAAGTCAACCGAGCACCTGCAATTTAATCACTTGAATTATTTTTTTATAACTGTACCTTGCTACTTATACTATTGCATTTTTTAAAATATTATATTTAAAAGAAATCTGTCTTCAAATTTTTATTCCAATCTTATCTCCTCTTGATGGGGTCATTTCTACATATAAAAATCCTCTAACAGAGCAGGACTGTGGTTACTAAAGGCTGGGAAGAGTACAGGGACACGGGGGATAGAGAGAGGTTGGTTCCCAAATACAATCTTACAGCTAGGTAGGAAGAATAAGTTCTAGTGTTCTATAGTAGTGTTAGGTGACCATAACAATAATTACTTTATATCTTAGAATGGCTAGAAAAGAGGAGTTCGAATGTTCTCAGCACAAAGAAATGATAAATGTTTACGGTGATGGATATGCTGATTATCCTGATTTGATCATTACACATTGTATACATGTATCAAAATATCACTCTGTACCCCATAAATATGTATAATTACTATGTGTCAATGAAAATTCTTTTTAAATCCTCTAACACACAGCAATGGGATTTTCTCCAGCTGTGTGTCCTGTCAAGAGACCTAGTCACTTGTCACCTTTGTTTTAATAAGTCCTAGGATTAGCTATTTATAATTCCTCTTTCTCCTCACTCTTCCTTAGATAGGTCAAATAGGCTTAAGTAACGATGTGGAATATAGTTTAGATTTTAAAAAACAAAAATAAAACTTTTCAGAGCTCTGTTAATAACTGGAATCAACTAAGACATTTTATATAAAGTTAATTAATCAGAAGTTTCCAGTTTCTTCCAAATCATACCTTAAAGGCTTTGCCATGTTTTAACCAAATCTTCTATTATTAAAATCCTTACATTTTCCATGCATGTCTAGAATGGCTTCTGCACGAGTGAATAATGAACGTGCACCTGTTGATTCTTTCCGAGGTGTTTCCCTGCATGAAGCTTTCTTTCACAGAATTTCAGGTAGCTGTGAGGGGAATCCCTCTGAGCAAGCAAGAGACCCTTCACTGTCACCCCTCAGCCTGTTCCATGCAGAGAAGATATTGTGAGTGCAATCCCATCCCAGCTCAAGAGGCAGACCGGTCCTGGCAGAAGAGAAAAGAGAGCCAGGTCTCTGCTTCAGAAGGTCTGTGGTGACTCTGCCTCTGGGTATTCCCAGCAGGACAGACTGCACTTCCCGCTGGCCCAGGGCCTCTTTGACTGACTCTCACTTTCAGAGATTGAAGTTGACAGTAATTTGGAGTCTTGGCCTGATCTGATAGAGGGAAAAAAACAGTGGCTGATTCCTTACATTCTGAGGAGATAATCCAGGAACCACAATTTTTTCTTTTTCCTTCCCCTTTATAAACCTATTGCTTACCCAAGTTAACTTTGGAAATGCTTGGTTTGAGTCTAGGAAAGGAGGTCCCTGTTTCATCACAAACCACTCACTGAGCTACTCGCCCATGCCTCATTCTCACAAAACAACAATGTTCACACACTCCTTACTAAATGTATCGTGAGTTTTATTTGATTACAACTTAAATTTTTCTTTACTTTTCCTCAGTCTCCATTGTTTGCTATATATAGTGTGAAAAATATATATCTATTTACTGCCATTTAAAATAGACATTGACACAGTAAAAAGTAACCTCAAAAGTTTATCAAAAGTACACAAAGAATAAGAAGATTCTTCTTTTATAATTTCAGTTTTAAAAAAATCAAAATTGAAAATTGTATTTACACTATGAAGACAACTGATTTAAAAGTAAAGCAAAGGGGGTAAAATGTGCATGGAAAAAAAAACGAACAAAACCTACCAAACTCTTAGTGGTAGTTGGCTTTGGGGAGGGGCAGGTGGACTTGGGGTCATTTTTTCCCCCTTCCTGCTATGTTTCTCCATTTTTCACTTTTTCTTTAATGAGCATGTGTTTCCAAGATTTCTACCTCCCATTTGCTCAGTAAGTAATGACACCCTCATGCCCTTTTGACTCTCTTGCAATCTTTTGGAATCGCCTCCAAGTTCCTCCAAAGCCTTGTTTCTCACTGCTTCTTAGATAACGTGGGAAGGCTGTGATTTGGAAAAGCGTCTGACTCTATGCTTTGCAAGCTTCTGTGGTTAAGAACTAGGATGGGTGAGAGAATGAGTAATGTGTGCCTGAAATATGAGAAAACGATTCCTAAAATGTGCCTAGATAACTTCTCTTGCTCAGTTTTCTAAATGCCCCTCCATGTTTCTCCTCAGTTAACATCATTGTGCTTTTCCCTGAGGGGACAGTGCTGCTGAGGTCAACCCTGTGCATTCCAAGCCCTCCAAACAGGCTATGTTACATCCTTAGTCCAAGTGTATACACAGTTCCTTAACAGGATCCAGAGACCTTTGGGGTCCAGATACATTTGTTTTATTGTTCATTTTCTGCCACTCCCATTACCTTGGTTCTCTTGCTAAAGAAAACAGTTCTACATATTTCCAACAACAACAATAAAAAAAAACTCAGAAATATATGGACAAGGGCTCTAAGGTCAGCTTTAATGATTCATTGGTACATTTGCTGTGTTAAGACACTGAAGTAGGCATAAAAATGCAAGAGACAGCTCATGCCTTTAAATGAGATCAAGGTCTTGTAAGGCAGATAGATAGGAAAAGCAATTACCATATCCTCCAGAAAGTGATATATGGGAAAACATAGAGGCTTTAAGAACACATGGGAAATCATATTCAGCTCAAGTGGAGGGTAAGAAAAGGCTTCCCAGAAGAGGCAGGGACCTGAAGGAAAAATAGGAGTAAGGGGTGGGGAAAGGAGAGTAGGCATTGCAAGCAGAGGGATGGTCATGTTCAAAGACCACAATCAAGAGAAAGAGTGACTATGATTATTTCAGAAGCAAACAGAAAGGACATTGTTGGGAGGGAGGGGGGAAGGGAGGAGGAAAGGAGGTTTCGGTAATGGGCCACAATAATCAATCACACTGTATATTGACAAAATAAAATAAAATAATAATAATAATAATAAAAAGAATGGCTTGGCCATTGAATACAAAGAAAGGAGAAGGGGAAGATACAGCTGGAGAGGAAGGTGGGGATCTATCATTCTATGCTTAGTGAGGGCAGTGGGCAAAGTACTGTGGGACTTTCAAGCAGATAAAAGATATAATCATTATGCAGTTTTAAAGCTAGTAAGGATCTTTAAAATGATCTGGAGCATCATCTTGCAATTGAGACCAAGAGAGTTTAAATAACCTCCAAAATGTCACACAGCTCTTTAAGGGTTGAGTCTAGAACTGTATTCTTTCTAATCCATCACGTTGTCTTTCCCAACAGTGCTGATCACCATCCTTTGGGTCGATCTGCACAGACTTTTCAGAGTTTTGCACAAGACTTTACATTTCAGAATACAGTTTACATGCTCATGAGGCAGTTGCAAAGCTGGCCTTCCACAATGTAAAAGCAGTTTTCACTGCCAAAAAGAGTTTTCCATGCATTTCCAAAACCAGGGCAGTGTTTGAAATGGAAAGAAATAGAAGGACTTGAGAAAAGAATAAAAAACTGGGTTCAGCAGAACAGAGGTCCTGTTCTTACAGCATCTTCCACTCCTCTGCTTTCTGTCCAAATGACCCCCACTCCTTCCCTTCACCTTACCTGTTCTGTGTTCCCTTGTTCTCTTCTGGTCTCCGTTTCCATCCACTCCTTCCCATTACTGTCGAGTCCTCCTTTCCTATTCCTTCAATTGTGGACAGACACGGTCAGAAGTAAGGATCGAGGAGGTGGTAGGATCATGAGGAGAAAGCCCAAGATATCCTAAGTTCCTTTCTTTCCCCAATTCCAGCTCTCAGCTCAATATTAACTTTCTTTGGCCAACCTGCTGTCACACAGGGGGAACCCCAGCAATGCAGGGTAGAGACACATGATCAATGCAGCTGCAGCCCCAGGGCTGAGCAGATGATCCGTTGGCACCCTTGATCCTCTCAGAGATTGAAAGGCAATCCAAACACTAAGCAGACTGGAATTCCAGCTTCTTCTACACCATCTAGGTGGAGTGAGTGGAGGGAAATGAGGCACTGGAGGTCAGCCCAGGCTTGGCTGCTGGGCCTTGGCAAGCACACCACGAGGCTGAAGCCGCGGCCCCCACCTGAAGCCAGGCTGGGCTTCCAGGCTGAGCCCAGGCTAGACGGGTGGGAGAAGAGAGGATCGCCGCCGGGTGGATTCTCTGCTCTTTTGATCTTGCTTGGCTGCCAGCAGGAAGGCCGCCAGGGGACAGGGCACTGTGAGAAGGGAGAAGATGATGCTCCTCGGGAGGGAGTAGCTCTGCCCTTGCATGATGTATGCACCCTCGGAAGCCAATCTCACTTGCAGATAAAGTGCATTTGTTTTGTCCGGCTTGGAGCTGACAGGAGGAGTTTGCTGGCGGGATGGTTTCCGGCCTGTTCATCCTTCTGCTGGTAAAACCACCTCTTAGGGGAAGGCGTCTAGGTTGCTTCCTCTCCTCTGTGGCTGCTCAGCACCTGCTGGGTGTGGGGCCTTCTGCTGATTCCAAACGGCCTCCACCGGGCAGGGATTTCTCACAGCAGACACCTGAGCCACACAAGGCTTCTAACAGCAGGCTTGTTGACAGGGACCAGATGACTGATGAGACTGGAGGATCTCATCCCCTTCCCAGGGAGAAGCTGAGAGCAGCACAGGGCTCAAATCCAGCAGGGGTGACATCCGACTTCTGCTCCGGCCTGGCCTGACCTGATGGAGGGAGGGAAAGGAACATGCCCACGTGAAGATGATGGGAGAAGGGAAGCTCAAGGGCTCTGCTCTTGTCCCAATCATCAGCCCAGCAGCTTAGAAAGTCTCAGACTCTATGGGAAATTTGGCTCTAGCTTCTTATTTTATGACTTAAGTTTAAAGCATTAAATAGTAAGTGTTTCCTGCATTTGCATTTAATGAAATGACCCAATTATAAACACATCCCTCTTTTTTTTATTCCATTTTATTCCAGTTCTACTCCATAAGTTCACCTTTGAGAATCATTTATTTGGTTATTCAGTGATTCTGTAGATATTGTTGGGTGCCTACTATCTACAGGCTCTGGGACACAAAAATGAATGGAA
Source organism: Galeopterus variegatus (assembly GCF_000696425.1). Lineage (NCBI taxonomy): Eukaryota > Metazoa > Chordata > Mammalia > Dermoptera > Cynocephalidae > Galeopterus > Galeopterus variegatus. The sequence continues at coordinate 703,263 of NW_007726134.1, read as the reverse complement.
CCAATTGTGTCATTAAAGAGTTCATAGTCCAGGAAAATATATAAATACAGTGTCATAAAGACTTTGAGCAGGTATTGAGTCCAATTCTGGGAGCTCAGGGCAAATCAGGACTGTTTCACAGATGGTGATATGACCTGGGAAGGGAAGGAAGAGCAGGCAGAGAGAGTGGAAGAATCAGAGGCAGATGGCGTTGAACAGTGAGATGCGTTCAGAGCTGTGAGAAGTCCATCCATACTGAAGCAAAGCTTTCACGTGGAGGGAGTAACGTTGGAAGATGGCTCTAGAAAGGACAGTTGGGACACCTTCTTTTCCCCATACAGGTTGTGTATGATATGCTATTGGTATTTGTATTTCATCTTATTGACCAGGGGTTCCCAAAATTTGAGTGTGAGGATCCTTCCTTTTTTTTTTTTTTTTTTTTTTAATGACAAAAACTTAGCAAATTAGTAGAAAACTGAGATTCCGTGGAGATTTAAGGAAAGGGAGGATCATTTCCAGCTTCATTTGCGGGCGAAATGATGTGGTAGCAGTGCTGGGGAGTGTGTGGGAAGGAAGAGAGTGGTAGAAAGTTCAGATATTTGATATTTCAAAGTTCTGTAGTCTGTCTCCCAGCTCTGAATGCAACTGTTTAAGGCCAGCAACTCTGCCTTTCTCTTTCTCCCCTGTGTCCTCGGCACCTGGAAGAGTGCCTGGAACCCAGCAGGTCCTCAGTAAACATTTACTGACTGACTAACGAGTTGGGATACTTAGACTGCTGATTAATTTATCTAAGTATATTGATTAGCAACAGGAATCCAGTGAAAGCTTAATAAATGTTTGACAAAGATGAGGAAAGCAGCTTCCTCTGACAAAGCTCAAAACCTAAAGGAAAAGATGTATTAGTTTCCTATGGCTGCTGTAACAAATTACCACAAAGCACATGGCTTAAAATGACAGAAGTTTATTCCCTCACAGTTCTGGAGACTAGAAGGCTACAATGAAGGTCTCGGCACTGGGTTGCTTCCTTCTGGAGGCTCTGAGGGAAAATCCACTTCAAGCTTCTCTTCAAGGATTGTGGTTGCCAACAATCCTTGGTGTTCCCTGACTTGTAGATACAGGGGTCTTCAAAAAGTTCATGGAAAGATTTGTACTATCTTTTAGTTCTATTTTTTCCATGAACTTTTCAAAGAACTCTTATACATCACTCAAATTACTGCTTCCACCTTCATATGACTTTTCCTCCGTGTTTTTGTCTTCACCTCTTCTGTTTCTTACAAGGATATTTGTCATCAAATTTAGGGCCCATCCAGATAATGCAGGATGATCTCATTTTGAGATCTTTAACTTAATTCTATCTGCAAAAACCCTTTTTCCAAATAAGACACATTCACAAGTTCTAAGGGCAAGGACATTGATATGTTGTTTTGGGGGCCACCATTCAATCCCATACAGGGAATTTTTTGGAGAGTGTGGCCCACCTCAACTGGGCAGGGTATGTGTTTCCCACAACTCTGTCACCTACAACTCAAATAAGTTCCTCCCACAAAAACAGATATCTAGAATAACCAGATGAAGGATACTTCCAGGAACCACACACTCTATGCCTCTAGAACCAAGCATGCTGAGCACAAATGAGTCCATGTTTACCAACCAGACTAAAACTCCATGAGAAAAGGTCTCAGTTTAGCACTGTATCCCCAAATCTTGGCACACTGCCTGATACCTAGTAGGCACTTAATTATTATTTTTGAATAAATAAATTACTCAATATAAGAAGAAATCCCACCACTACCCTTGCTAGTCTAAACACTTCGTGCCTCTTTTTATTCCACATAAAAGTTAATTCTATCTCCTTGACGTAATCCTAGACTCTCTAAGTGACTATAGGGCTAAAATACAACACAGGCAACCCCTGTAACTTTGTGTAAAATGAGACAAATTTTCAGAAATTCTAGCTACCAATAAGAATCTTCAGAACATCAGACCGCTTGGAAATAGAGTGAAAATAACCCCAACAGATTTTTAGCACACTCACTGTTGCCCTCACAGTTAAGCCCAATCTGCCTATCACTGGGGTGCCCCATAAATGATGAAATATTTCCTTGCACATCAGACCAGAACACGAAGTTGACAGATTTTTCTGGAAAGTTCTAGAGAGTTTCTAAGCTAAAAGAGAATAGGGATGGCAGAAAAGTTTATTCTTCCTGCTTAGTCCAGTAGCTACCAGCAATATATGATTATTAACCACATGAAATATGACTATTCTCAATGGATACATAATGTAAATATAATATGTGCACCAAATTTTAAAGGCTTATTATAAAAAGAAGAAAATAAAATATCTCATTAATAAATTTTGATATTGATTATAGATTGAAATACTATTTTTGATATATTGGATTATGTAAAATTTATTATTAGAAGTTATTTCATTTTTTTTTTTTACTTTTTTTTAATGGTGACTACTAGAACATTTAAAATTACATATGTGTCTTGCATTTGTAGTTGACATTGTATTTCTGCTGGAGAGCTCTGGTCTACAGCATTGTGGATTCTGAGGCTCTGTGGGAACTTGCCAACTCTGATATAAGCACAGTTCTCTTCATTTCTCCCAGCACTGCCCTACATGAGGGACATATCTCCTACTTTGCAGTGATCAATGCAGATCAGTGCAGAACCTTCCAATTATTTTCCTTGTCTGCACTCTTACTCACTTGTAATTCTTGCCCAATGGTGCTGACACAGACACGTTTCTAAAGCACAACTCTGGCCACACTTTTAAAACTGTGCAACAGAAGAAAGTCTCAAGTTAGTTTAGTGGATAAGGCCTTCACAATCTGCTTTCCATATCTCACCACACCAATGCACGCCATGCTAAGCTATTACCCTGAATGTGATAACAACAGCAAACACTCTTGAGAGATTACTGTGTGTTGGAGACTCATTTAATCATCATAAACTCTGGGGATAAATTCTGTTGGTATCCCCATTTTATAGAAAAAGCAATTGAGATACTGAGAGGGTAAGTAACTTACTCATGCTGATATAATTAGTGAGTGGTAGCCCTGGAATTTAAACCAAGCAATCTGTCCTGGAGTCTGTGTTCCTAACTATTGTACTATGTCTTGTGACTTTGCCCATCCTGTCCCCTCTGCTGTTCCTCACTTTGTCAGTCCAGCATGCATGCTTCAATACCCAGATCAACTATCACATCTTCTATAAAGCCTTGGTCACTCCCACAGAGTGTTAGATACTTCTTCCCAGCAAATGTGTGTCACATATCTTTATTACTGCACTCAAGTTGGATTCTACTGCCCTCTTGAAATCTAGATAACATTGGCTCTTATCCCCAATTTTTCAGGCAATGGGAATTCAAAACCCTCCCTCCAAATTTCTATGCATTCCCTGGGAAGACTTTCATGCTCTCAATCAACTCAACCTCTGGGATCCAGCTACTGTGGGTACTGTCTTTGTTCCTGACTGCTCTGACCCAAACAGGAACCCAGGCTGTGTCTCCAGTTTTTAGAAAGATGCATCTCTCTTAAGGCTTTTGTCGTTGTATCAATTTACTGAAAATACAGGGATCATAGTCAGGGATTACATTGCACTACTCTGAAAAACAAATGACAAATTTGTAATACATATGCCTACTCTTAAAATTCATTTTGGATACCAAAGGGCTATTTATGGTCTCTTCACTCTACGTGGTATCTAGCTTTCTGCTAATTTGTTAGTGTCCCTGTCCTCCCCTGTCTGCTTGGCCCTCTACTCTCTCACCTCAATCTTCCCTTTTTTTAAAAGGGGGAATTCACATATTTTTATACAGATAAGCTTCAGTTTGTTTGAATTTTGCTGAGTATCTTCCATTTGAAGGAAAGAAGCAATTTATCAAACACATTTTACTTCCCGAGAGAACTCTGGATAACAACCGTGAAAGTAGAAATTCCACAGCTCTAAAAAATCGTTTTCTCATACATCGGCGCTGTTTGATTGTATGTCTCTAGAACTGAGCAAGTATATATCTAATAAATATTTGTTGTTGAATAAATCAATGATTTATTAATTAAAGCTATTCTTCTAGGCAACTAGGTGCCCTTTTAATAAATTCAGACCTTAAGTTTTTGTGATCATTTGTTCTACAGGGAACAGAATTCCCACTCTACAGGAAAGTCTTCTCTGGGGCCAAGAAGCGCTCAGTCACATCAGGTTCCCAATCTCCTCCCCAGGTAGAGGTGACAACCACATTGCTCAGGAAGTAACTTGCTCAAATCTGGTCTTCCTTGCCTATAGTTCCTAAGGTCAGCAAATGTTAATGAAAATTAGTTTGTGTGGATCCATCTTACTAGCCAAAACATTTGCTTCTGTTGAGAATTTTTAAACAGATTTCATAAAGATACTCATATTTACTATGGAATGTTTTTAAATACAGAAAATTAGAAAAAAAAATGATACACCAAACATTTATTTAACCACCACCAGGATTTTTAAAATATTATTATCCTTGCCATACTTGGTCCAGATCTTTCTTCAAGGGAAAGATAGCATTACAAATATAGTTGAACCTTTGTCATAGTTTTGACTAATTGTCACCATAATTATAAAAATTATTTGTCCTTCTTGTCTATGTTTTCTAGCTTAATGAAAGTATTCTTAAGTGTGTATTATATATACCTGAGGGGTATAATGTTGAATATCTTTTACTGTAACTTTTTTCATTCAAGGTTATGCTTTCAAGGTATATGCATGTTATCCATGTAGTCTTAGTTCATTCTTTCTAACTGCTATATATTAAGCATTTAATTATATGAGTATAATAAGTTTTATATATCCATTCTCATAGTATTTGACATTCAGATTGATTACATTATTTTGCTACTACAAACAGTACTGCATATATAGGTGTATGTCTGTGTGCATGTACAAAGTTTTTGTCCAAGTTATGTATACAATTTCTTTATTATTTGGGTATTAATTATTTTCTTAAAATCCATTCAAATGTCTTCTAGTTTGGGACATTAGTTTTAACTTTGTTTCTTTTGTTTTATAGAATTTTTAATGTATTTTTATGTGTTAAAAATTTTCTTTTATGGGGCCGGCCCGGTGGCGCACTGCTACAGGGCGCCGCTTGGGAGCGCAGTGGCACTCCCGCCGAGGGTTCGGATCACACATACAGACCAGCCGCTCACTGGCTGAGCGAGGTGTGGGCGCAACACCGAGGGTTGCGATCCTGTTGCCGGTCCCGGTCCGGTACGGGCGCGACACTGAGGGTTGCGATCTATTGCTGGACATGAAAAAAGACAAAAAGGAAAAAAAAAATTTTCTTTTATGGTTATGCCTTTTGTGTCACATTTACGAAATCCTTCCCTACATTCAACATCATAAAGATATTCTCCTACATCTTCATCTAAAAGTTATAAACTCTACTTCTCACCTTTAGTGAATGTGGAATTTATTTTTAGGTATGCTGCATCATTAGGATGCAATTTTATCCCCCTGTGTAGAGATCAAATAGCATAGCACCTCTTATGGCATAACACTCCTTTGCCCACAATGTTTTTTAGTGGAATCCCTGTCATACTAATTCTTTACAGTGTAGCTGTTTCTAGTTCCTTACTCTTGTCTATTGGCATGGTGAGTCCACCCTCCTTTTTTTCTTCCTACCTATTCTTGGATACTTACTTGTATTTTTTTAGCAAACTTTTAAAGAATGTTTTAGATTTATGAAAAAAATTGAGCAGATAGTACAGAGTTCCCATATTACCCTCTCCCCAACATAAACACTCTTTCCCCCATTATTAGCATCTTACATTAGCATGGTACATCTTTTACAATTATTGAACAATACTAACTCATGATCAGCTAAAGTCTATCGTTTATTCAAGTTTTCTTAGTTTTTACTTAATTCCCTTCTCTGTTCCAGGATATGACATCATATTTAGTCTTAGGCTCCTCTTGGCTGTGACAGTTTCTCAGACTTTCCTTGTTTCTGATGACCTTGACAGTTTTGAGACCTACTGGTCAAGTATATTGTAGAATGACCCTCTATTGGAATTTTTCTGATTTTTCTCTCATGATTAGAACCTATGAACTTGGATCTTTACTTTTTTAAAAGAATTTCAGGATCAAGTTATAAATTTCATGAAAAATCACACTGATTTTATCACTCCTCAACCTTTTGGCTAAGAGCAAGTGTAAAAATCACACTGACTTTTTGAAGCTGAAGTAACACGGGGTTTATAGATCTCTTTGGTAAAAGTGAGTCTTCCCATCCATGTACACATTATCTTACGACTCAAATAGGTCTTCTTTTTTGACCTTCAAATAAATTGTTACAATTTTCCTTATAAAAATTTTTGCACATTTTTATTAGATTCATTTCTAAATATCTTACAATTTTTATAGCTGTGAATATGATCTTCATTTTCATTACATTTTATTACTGGTAGCTGTTGCTAGTGTATAAGAACAATATTGGTATTTATATATTGATCCAATGTCTACTAGCTTTGCTGAAGTCTCTCGTTTGGTCAAACAGTTTTTTTATAAGTTATCTTAGATTTTCTAGGTATAAATAAATAATAAATAGTATAAATAATATTATTGGTGAAATAAATAAGTGTGATGGCTAATTTTATATGTCAACTTTACTGGACAATGGGATGCCCAGATATTTGGCCAAATGTTACTATTAATGTGTCTGTGAGTGTGTTTCTGGATGAGATTAGCATTTAAGTCAATAGACTGTATAAAGCAGATTACATTCCCTAATGTGGGTGTTCTTCTTCTAGTCGATTGAAGACCTCAATATAACAAAAATACTAAGTAAAAGGGAATTCCTCTTACTTGACTGCTTGAGCTGGGACATTGTGTTTTTCTCCTTTGGACTCAGACCTTAACATAGGCCAGCTTTTCATGGGTCTCAAGCCTTCCACCTTTCAGACTGTAGCTGACACCATCAACACTTCTTGGTCCCCAGCGTGCTGACTGTAGATCTTGGGACTTCTAGCCTCCATAATTATGTAAGCCAATTCCTTATAACTCTCTTTATACACACACAAACACACACATGCACACATCTTATTGGTTCGGTTTCTCTGGAGACTCTAGTATAATAATAAACATTTATTAAATAATGAATTATAAATACATAATACAATGAGTGAAAATTTGACTATTGATTAAATTACTTATTGATTATATGTTAGGTTGTTTATGTTTCTTTGTTCAATTTGGGTCAATTATATATTTTTCTAGAAAAAATTGTATTTTCAAATTTACTGACATAAAGTTTCTTATGATTTTTTTTATTGAAGTGTAATTGATTATACATGTTTGGGGGGTACAGCATTGACTACCATCACTTGTGTACAAAATCTGACAATCAAATCAATATTAGCATATTCATTATTACAAAATACAATTATTCTTTGTGCCCCTTACCCAATCTCTCCCAAATCCCCTCTGCCTGCTCCAACCAACCTCTACTAACCATGGATTTATTCTCTCCTTCTGAAAGTTCAACATATTTTTGTGGTCTTTTCTTTCTTCCTTTTCTTCTTTCCATCTTTCCTTCTTTCCTTTTTTCTTTCTTTCTTAGCACCCACTTATGACTGAAGACACACAGTATTTCTCTTTCTATGTCTGGCTTATTTCACTTAACATAATTTTCTCCAGGCTCAACCATTTTACTATAAATGGCAGAACTTCATTCTTTTTTATGACTGAGTAGTATTCCATTGTGTATATATACCACATTTTCCTTATCCAGTCATCAGTCAATGAACATTTATGTTGGTTCTGTATTTGGGCTATTGTAATAGAGCTGCAATGAACATGGGAGTGCAGGTATCCCTTTGTCATGACGATTTTTGTTCTTTTGGTTATAAACCCAGAAGTGGGATTGCTGGATATGATAGTTCTATCTATACCTGTTTGAGAAATCTCCATACCAGTTTCCATAATGGCTATACTATTTTACAGTCCCACCAACAGCACAGAAGAGTTCCCCTTTCTCTACATCCTTGCCAGCATTTGGTATTCTCTGTCTTTTTAATAATGACCAGTCTAACTAGGGTGCAATAATATCTCAATGTGGTTTTGATTTGTGTTGCTTTGTGTTGCTTCGTCCCCCACAGATTTGTCACCCCACTTCCCCTGGGTGACAGAAACACAAAGGATTACTCAAAGCCCATCTCTTCTGAGCAGTGAGAAGCCCCAAAATGGTTAACTTTCCTGGGACCCTCTGGCAAGAGGCATCCCTTCCTTGGGAGAATTAATGGCAAATTGGGGTTCTCTTCCTGCATTTATTTTCCAGACAAGGAAGTTACAGGAAGAGAACAAAGGTGGGGTTATAGTTTAACAGTATAGGCTGGTAACTTTCAGTGAAATAAGCCAGATGACAGTCCAGTAAGGCAATTAAGTGGTCCCATCAACACAAGCTTGATCTTAGCAAACATTCCTTCCTATAGCAATTTCTCAGTATCTTTACATTAACAGTCAGTAACTAGTCTGTCTTTGAGCCAGCAACCTGCTGTGCCACAATTCTTTTCTTGCAACAGAGACTTATAGCCTGAGGAAAATTTCCAGTCCTCCGCAAGGTTAATTTTTGAAACTGCAAGGCTTTGGAAAACCAGGCCCTATGAAGTACATATGCTTTTTAGTATATTCCACAGATTTGCATTTCTTTGATGATTAATGTTGTTGAGCTTTTTCTTATGTACCTGTTGGCCACTTGTATATCTTCCTTTGAAAAACATCTATTCAGCTCCTTTTGTACATTTTTCAATTGGATTATTTGGGTTTTTTTACTGTGAAGTTGATTTGAGTTCCTTTTATAATCTGGATATTAATCCCTTGTTGGATGTGTAGTTTGCAAATACTTTCTCCCATTCCATAGGCTGTCTTTCCACTCTGTTGATTGCTTCCTTTGCTGTGCGGAAGCATTTTAGTTTGATATAATCACATCTGTTTATTTTTTCTTTTGTTGCTTGTGCTTTTGGGGTATTATTCATAAAGTCTTTGCCCAGTCCTACTTTCTGAAGTGTTTCCCCTATGTTTTCTTTTAGGAGTTTTATGGTTTCAGATCTTATTCTTAAGTCTTTAACACATTTTTTGTTGATTTTGGTATATGGCAAGAGGTACAGGTGTAATTTCATTCTTCTGCATATGGATGTCCAATTTTCCCATACCATTTATTGAAGAGGCAGTTTTTTCCCCAATGTGTATTCTTATTGCTTTTGTCAAAGTGCAGTTGGCTGTAAGTATGTGGCTTGATTTCCAGATTCTCTATTCTGTTCAATTCATCCAAGAGTATGTTTTTGTGCCAGTAGCATGCTGTTTGGTTACAATAGCTTTGTTTTATAATTTGAGGTTGGATAGTGTTATGCCTTTATTTTTTTGTTCAGGATTGCTTTGGCTATTTGTGATCTTTTGTTGTCTCATATGAATGTTATGATCGTTTTTTCTGTTTCTGTGTAGAATGTCATGGATATTTCAATGGGGATTGCATCAAACCTGTAGATAGCTTTGGGTAGTATAGATATTTTTACAATGTTAATTCTTCCAATCCAAGAGCATGGAATGTCTTTCCACTTTTTTTGTGTCCTCTTTAATTTCTTTCAGTAGTGTTTTGAAGTACTCAAAATTGATTCCTAGGGGGCCGGCCCGGTGGCGCACTGGGTAAGTGCGCCGCTTGGGAAGCACGGCGGTGCTCCCGCCCGAGGGTTTGGATCCCACATACAGACCGGTTCCCGCTCACTGGCTGAGCGAGGCGCGGGAGCAACACTGAGGGTTGCAATCCCATTGCCGGTCCCCGGTCCGGTACGGGGGCAAAACTGAGGGTTGCGATCCGTTGCCGGACACGGAAAAAGACAAAAGACAAAAAAAAAAAAAAAAAATTGATTCCTAGGTATTTTATTTTTCTGGTAACTATTGTAAATGAGCTTGCTTTCTTGATTTCTTTTTCTGCTAGTTTGCTACTAGTATATAAAAACACTGATTTTTGTGTGTTGGTTTTGTATGCTGCAACATTACTGAAATTATTAATCAGCTCTAAGAGGTTTTTGATAGAGCCTTTGGGTTTTTCTATATAAAGGATCATGTCATCTGAAAACAGAGACAGTTTGACTCCATCTTTCCAATCTGGATGCCCTTTATTTCTTTCTCTTGCGTGATTACTCGGGATAGTACTTCCAATACTATGTTAAGTACGAGTGGTGAGAGTGGGAATCCTTGTCTTGTTCCCATTCTTAAGGGAGAAGCTTTCAGCTTTTCTCCACTCAAGATGATATTGGCTGTAGGTTTGTCATATATGCCTTTTATTGTATCAAGATACTTTCCTTCTATACCTAATGTGCTGTGAGTCTTTATCATAAAGGGATGTTGAATTTTGTCAAATGCTTTTTCTGCATATACTGAAACAATGATATGGTTTTGTCTTTGATTTTGTTGATGTGGTATATCACATTTATTGACTTGCATATGTTCAACCATACTTGCATCCCTAGCATGAATCCCACTTGATCATGGTGTATAATTATTTTAATATGTTGCTATATTCTGATTGCTAATATTTTGGTGAGGATTTGTGCATCTATGTTCATCAAAGATATTGGCCTGTGGTTTTGTGGTTGTATCATTGTCTGGTTTTTATATCAGGGTGATGCTGGTCTCATAAAATGAATTTGGAAGAGTGGCCTCTGTTTCAATTTTTGGAATAGTTTGAAGAGAATTGGTATTAATTCATCTTTAATGTTTGATAGAATCTAGCAGTAAAGCCATCTGGTCCTGTGTTTTTCTTTGTTGGGAGAATGCTGACTAGTGCTTCAATCTCATTGCTTGTTACTGGTCTCTTCAAGTTCTCTATTTCTTCTTGGTTCAGTCTTGGTAGTTTGCATGTGTCCAAAAATTTATCCATTTCCTCCAGGTTTTCATATTTGCTGGCATATAGCTGTTTATAATAGTCTCTAATGATTCTTTATATTTCTGTAGTTTCAATTGTAATGTTTCCTTTTTCATTTCTTATTTTTGTTATTTGGGTATTCTTTTTTTGTTAACCTAAGCTAATGGTTTGTCTATTTTATTTATCTTCTCAGAAAACAACTTTCTATTTCATTGACCATTTGTATTGTTTTTTCGTCTCTATTTAATTTATTCCTACTCCGATCTTAATTGTTTCTTTCCATTTACTACTTTTAGGATTGAATTGTTCTTGTTTTCCTAATTCTTTGTGGTGTAGCATTAGGTCATTTATTTGAAGTCTTTCTATTATTTTGATGTAAATGTTTATTGCAATAAACTTCCCTCTTAGTACTGCTTTTGCAGTATCCCACAGGTCATGGTATGATGCACCTTTAATTTCATTAGTTTTCATTATTTCTTCTTGTACCCATAAGTTCTTCAGGAGCCTGTTGTTTAATTTCCAACTCTTTTTATAGTTTCCAGAGTTTTACTTGTTATTGATTTTCAGTTTTAATCTGTTGTGGTCTGAAAAGATACTTGAAATTATTTTCATTTTTTTAAATTTGTTGAGAGTTGATTTGTGATCTAACATGTGGTCTGGGGATTGTTCCACGTGCTGATGAGAAGAATGTATATTCTGTAGTTGTTGGATGAAATGTTCTGTAGATATCTGCCAGGCCCAATAGGTCTAAAGTGTAGTTTAAATTCTGTGTTTCCCTGTTGATCTGTTGCCTAAATGATCTGTCCAATGCTAAGAGGGGGTGTCAGGTCCCCACTATTATTTTATTGGGATCTATCCCTTTCTTTCAGCCTAATAGTGTTTGCTTTATATATCTGGGTACTCCAGATTTGAATGCATACATATTTATGACTGTTATATCTTCTTGCTAGATAGATCCCTTTATCATTATGTAGTGGCATTCTTTTCTCTTCTTACGGTTTTTGGTTTAAAGTCTATTTTATCTGATATAAGAATAGCTACTCCTGCTCATTTTTGGTTTCCATTTGCACGGTATATATTTTTTCCATCCCTTCACTTTTAGTCTGTGTGTGTCTTTATAGATAAGGTGAGTCTCTTGAAGACAGTGTATAGTTGGGTCTTGCTCTTTAATCCGGTCAGTCTGTGTCTTTTAAATGGGGAGTTTATTTATATTTGGGGTTGTTATTGACAGGTATTGTCTTACTCCTGGCATTTTATTGCTTTCTGTTTAGATTTTTTAAATATCTTTTGTTCTTCTCTTCCACCTTTATCATTCACCTTCAATGTTTATTGATTTTTTTCAGGTGGTAATATTTAATTTCTTTCTCCTTCTCATTTGCATTTTTGTTTTAACAGCAGGTTTTGTTCTTTCTGGTGTATTTGTGGTAGTGGTTATTGTTTTTTGGATTCCAGATGCAGGAGTTTCTTGAGGATTTCTTGTAGGGCTGGCCATGTGGTGGTGAACTCCTGCAGTTTTTGTTTGTCTGAAAAATACACTATTTCTCCCTCATTTCTGAAGGATAGCCTTACTGGGTATAGTATTCTTAGCTGGCAGTTTTTTTCTTTTAGTATTTTGAAAATATTACCTAATTTTCTTCTGGCCAGTAGAGTTTCAGTTGAGAAGTCTGCTGTTAGTCTGATGGGGGCTCCCTTATAGGTGATTTGGCATTTTTCTCTTGCTGCTTTTAGAATTCTCTCCACCTTTGACCTTTGCCAGTTTGACTATAATGTGTGTTGGAGAGGATCATTTTGGATTGAATCTGTTTGGAGATCTTTGGGCTTCCTGGATCTGAAAGTCCATGTCTCTCCCTTTACCTGGAAAGTTTTCCATTATTATTTCCTTCAATAGGTTTCCAATGCCTTTTCCTTCCTCTTTGCCTTCTGGAATACACATGATTTGGATGTTTGTGCACTTAAGGTTGTCTGCTAGCTCTCTTAGATTTTCTTCAGTTTTTTATTCTTTTTTTTTATTTTATTTATTTATTTATTTTTTGTCTGCCTGGGTTATTTTTAAAAGACCATCTTTGAAACCTGGAATTCTTTCTTCTGTTTACTCTACCAGCTGCTTAAGCTCTCAGTTGTGTTTTTATTTCATTGTATGAATCTTTCAGTTCCAGGAGTTCTGCTATATTCCTTTTAAAGATATTAATCTCTTTGTAAATTTCCTCCTTCAAATCCTGTATATTTTTTCTAGTTTCATTGTGTTCTCTAATTGAACCTTCTCTTCTCTTTGAATTTTCTTAAAATCATTGTTCAGAATTCCTTTTCAGATATTTCAAGGGTTTCCTGCTCTATGGGGTCTGTTACTTGAAAATTACTGTATTCCTTTGTTGGTGTCATATTTTCTTGTTTATTCATATTTTTCATATCTCTTCATTGATGTCTGATCATCTGGTAGAATCATTGCTTCTTCTATTACTCAGGAATGGGCTTAGAGGAGAAAGATTTCCTTTTCTATCTTCAGGCTCCACTGGTGACTCTTCTTGTGTCAGTGTACTTGAGTGTGCCATGGGCTGCCTGCGGGGTGGTCCTGGCTGCTCCCACAGTCTTGAGCCATCCTTGTGGTGGTAGTAGCTGTGGCAATGGCTCTAGTGGACCACCTGTGTGTAAATGGTGTTTGTGGCACTCTTGCCTCCTATTCAGGGGGTGAGAAGTGCTTTCTGGGGCTTCTGCCTGGGTCCGAGTCACAGGACACTCACTTGCCTTCTGTTTGGGCAGTGTTTGGGACTGCCCAGCCCTTCCCCCTTATGATTTTTGAAACCTCTCTTCTTCTATAGTTGTGGTCCTTATTTCTGCCTTATATTGTTTGTTTGTATATTTCTCCATTTTTCTTGATTTTCTCAATAGTTTGTCAATTTTATTAGGATTTTCAAATAGTTTTTAGTTTTCTATTTAGTAAGTTTCTACTCTTAAAAATTATTTTCTTAATTTTACTGTCTTTGAATTAATTCTTTTTCTAAATGTTGAATTGAGTGTTTAGCCCATTAATTTTCGGAGTACTCTCTTCCTTGCATGCATGCCTTTAGGGTTTTAACACCCAAATGGACATTCTTTAGTCTTGCTCATCATTTGTCTTTTAAGTCTTTTATAATCTTCATTTTTCCATCCATTGTTTTATTTTTCATGTAAGTTATGTTTTGAATAACCTAATATTTTAATCTGTAAATTTTCAAACAGGCTGTTTTTGGTGATCATGTACTCATGGTGCTGTTCAGCAAGTTTTTGGTCTCTTGTATTTCCTGAAAATGGACAGCTGGATCCAGAGACTGGCTCAATCACATTGGCAAGATAATAGGAGGCATGTAATATCAGGTTTTTCTCTGTTTGTGATGTTAGTAGCCATGGGTGGTTAGCATTGTTGGTTTAAACATAGTAACATTAAATTCTATCATTTGGTTTTTATTTATTAGATGGACCAGTTTTATAAGGAGACACTTCTCCTGTTCTACCATTTGTTATCCCATGGGTACAGTTAATACAGAAAAAAACAGGGTAAACTCTTAATTCTTTTGTTTATTCACCCAGTTTTCAAGTTAATGTTTTGGTTCCTTGTTATTTTCAGAAGATTTCTTTAAATACATTCCATGGATTTAAAGATATTAAATGGGTTTTAATCTATTACAATTTTTATCCTTCATAAAACTCAAAAAATTATATCTTTGACTAGTGGGATCCTCTTTGAATTGGCTATGAGGGGTTTTTTAGACATGATTCTAATAGTCTTTGACAGCTTCCTCACTGTCTGGTATGACATATAAAAATATTTATATACTTAATTATCTATTTTTATATATGCTTGATTTTAGCCAAGAGGCCAAAAAATTATCTCTATTTTTATATATATTAAAATACTTGTAAGTTCTTACTGGCTGTTCAATTCAAATTCAGATCTACAGGACAATTACTGAAAACAGTTAAAATTTTGTTTGCCTCTGTTCTCCCCACTTCTTCCCACATTTTTATGGTTGGGTTCTATTTATATTTTCAGATCATTTAGCCATTACATATTATAACCTCTTCCTTTTAAACCTCATATGGTCTTATTTGTGAAAGTAACTATATGTTTGATATTTACCACAAGCCTTTAGGTTGATGTCTCACTAATCATTTTGATTGTCTAGAGCCTATTTTTCAGTAGATTCCTTAGTAAAATCTCATGGTAACAGTATTTCTTGAATTCTCGAATATTTATAACAGTTTCTGTGTCCTTTATATTTGGAAGCCAATTTTGTTGGACATAACATTCTTGGCTCATATATTCTTTCCTTAACTATTCTAAATATGTTATTCTTTTTCCTTCTTATGTAAGCATTAATGTCAAAAAAGTCTGATAATGATCTAATATTAATTCCCCTGTAAGTCATTTGTTATTTTTGTCTAGATGCCAAAAGGATATTTTTCTTTAATGTCAAGTAATTTTCTGAGAATAAGTCTTGATATTGGTCATTTTTAGGTATACAACGTACTCTTTCAATGTGTTATTTCAAATTTTATATTATTTCACTGTATTATTGAAATATAGTCCTCATTATTTACCCTGTTCATTTGCTTCCCTTCATCAGTGGTGACTCTTATTATCAATATTTCAGATTTTCTTTTCCTCCTGTCTGTAATATTTGTCATTTTCTCTCAACCACTTTTTTGTCTTTTTCTTCTCTTGATTTGGATGTTTCCTCTTTTTCATGTTCTTTTTCACTTCGTTGTTCTGTGTATTCATTGCTGTTTTCCTTCTAGTTTAATCATTTCTAAAATGACTGTCTTTCATTTCTAATTCTTTAAGTTCTGCCATCTCATTTCTTAGGGTTTTAAATTCAATTTGTGGGGTTTTTTTTCATGTTTAATATCATTTTTATAATCTTCTTAGCTTGTTTTGAAATAATCCATTACAGTTTTATCTGTTTTTTGAACATATCTTTCTGGTGTTATTTCATCATTTTCAAGGATGTTATTTTCCTTCTTAATCTCTTTTTCCTGTAGTATCTTTATATGGGATTTGGCCTCAGTACTTCTCTGCTTAATTTTATGTAAACTTAGTTTTCCTGAACTTTTAGAAGATGACTTACTTTCCCGACACTCCTGGCTCTGTTGCCTCTACACTTCTCCCAGCAGTCTCTCCTTGGTATGGAGTCCTCCCCCAAAGGGACTCCTGATGGATCCGTTTTGAGATTTCATGAGAGTATATTGTTTCAGCCACTTTAGCCTTTATAGTGAGCCTTTCACATCCACCTGCAAAAGCCCTCCCACATGTACCTAATTTCTCAAGTCAACTGACTTTGCTTCCTAGAGAATAAACTTTGGCTATGCATTCTCCCCTCATAGTGCCTCTGCTTTCCCTTCTCCAGCACAGATGGGTAATACACAATCTTGCGGCTATGGTGGTTTGTCATGTACTCATTTATATTTGGTTTGTGGAGACACCTTGTCATACAGTTTTTTGTAAATGATATTCATAAATTTTGTTTTGTTATCTAAATGTTCTGTCATTTTTATGTGGATATTTAGAAATATCCAAAAGCTATGCAGCCACCACCAAAGCCATCATCCTTAATACCTACATTCCTGAGATGTTATTAACTTATTCTCTTTTGATTAGCTGAAGTGCATCTTCTGTTAGTGTTCTTGGCTTTTATTATTATTATTATTCCAGGAACAAACATAAATGATCTGTTTTCTAAGCTCTCTCTTATCTTGGAATTTCTTGCACATACAAAAATTTGCTGAGCACAGAATTCTTGAATCTCAACCACTTCCCTTTAAGTCCTGTACTCAGTGTTGCACTGTCCTCTCATTTTCAGTATTGGCAAAAGAGAAATTCCATATCAGGTTTCTTTCTTGCTTTATTTTAAGGCAATGTTTATGTTGTTGCTGTTGTTTATAGTTTGTTGTTGTTGTTCATTCGATGGTGAGATGTTTGTATAGCTTTAAGGTTTTACCAGAATGCATCTAAACCAGCTTTGCCAAAACCGAATACTGTAGCAGTTCTTCAAACTGAAGTCCACATACCCCCAATGGTGCAGAAAAGCTTTCCAATGTGTATATGGGCATGAATAGTTATAAAGGAATCAATTTACAGATTCTCAGCTTCTACATGTAAGTTCTCCTAAAATCAATCTGCCTAGATTACATGCTGGTAAGATATCATGAGGTTCTTCTTTCCTACTTCCCCTTTCACAATTGCCTGCCACTTTGGAAAAGATGCCTATATCTCTCACTCAATCCAAATCTGCAGTGATTTTTTAAAAGTAGCTGCAAGTCCTTTGACACTCTTTCCATTGAGAGGTGGAGTCCCCTTAGATTTGGGCTAGATTATGACTATTTTGACCAACAGAGTACAGTAGAAGGGGAGCTATATGACTTTCAAGTCTAAGTTACAAAAGGCAATATGGCTTCTGTTTTGTTCACTGAAATACTTGCACTGGAGTCCTGAGCCCTATAAGAAGTCTGACTGACTACACTAAGGCTGTATTGTTGTAGCCCAAGCCATACGGTGTGGAGGGTACTAACATTAATAAAGCAAATGTATTTCACAGGGCCTAGCTTCCAAGGCCCTGTAGTTTCAGGTATAGCCTAACTTTTTAGAATTACACATAGAAATGTTAAGCTTCTAAAGACAGAAAACTCTCCCCAGGCTAACGTCTCTGTTGTAGATAAAGAATTGTAACACAGCAAAATGGCTGGCTCTAAGGGCAGATGTCCTTGGTGCAGCTAAACCTAATGATTGTTGCCATGACAATTATCTTACTGTTCTTTTTGTGACCACCTATGTTCCTTTTCTGTAACTTTCTGGCCTGAAGAATAAATAATGAGAGAAAACCCTAGTTCCAGGTTATTTTTCCAAGGAATGCTGCACTCTTGAGGGTTCCTGGAAATTAACCCCTTCAGGGCCTCTCACTGCTCAGAAGAAATAGGCTTTGAGTAATCCTTTGCATCTCCATCACCCCAGGAGAGGTGACAATATGGAATGGTCATGTGTGGACCCTTTAACGGACACTTTCAGCTGAGCTCAGCCTTTAAGTTATTTCAGTACAAGCACTAGACATATAAGTAAAGGAGTGCTATAGTTTAAATGATAGTGTCCCCTACAAAATTCATATGTTGAAATTTAATCGCCAGTGTAATAATGTTAAGAGGTGGGTCCTTTAAGAGGTGATTAAATCATGAAGGCAAAGCCTTCCTCATGGATGGAATTAGGGCTCTTATAAAAGGGCTGTAGGGAGTGGGTTCTCTCTCTTCTTCTCTTCTGCCATGTGAGGATACAGCAAGAAGGACTTCATCAGATATTCAACCTACCAGTACCTTTATCTTGGACTTCCCAGCCTCCATAACTGTGAGAAATAAATTTTTGTTCCTTATAAACTACTCAGTCTGTGGTATTCTTTTATATCAGCACAAATGGACAAAGACAAGGAGCTTCCAGATAATTCTAGTCCCCATCTTTAGACTCATCCAGGCCTTTGATTGTTCTCAACTGAGGCCCCAGATATCAAGGAGAAGGGATAAGCCATCCTTCCTATGCTCTGACCAATTCCTGACCCCAGAATCTGTAAATGTAACAAAATGGTTGTTTTATGCCTCTGAGTTTTGGGGTGGTCTGTTATGCAGCAATAGTAACTAAAACAGGTGCATTGGTCCAGAGTTTAAAAACTTCCAGGGTGCCAAATAAAGGGACAATTTGAAATACTGATATAGATGTTGATAAAATGAAGGACTCTAGTGACTGGGTAGTACATATTGATACATGTCATGTGACTTCTAACTTTTTGTTTTCAACAAAATTATAAGAATACTTTATAGATTTATCAGCAGTTAGACAATTAAAATAATTTTTGATGTTTGGTAGCTATCTCACTTTTGGTATAAAGAATTAAAAATATATTTGACATTGCTGTAATAAAACTCCTTTTGTTCTCATTTATGCAAATAAACTTTCTCTGCATTTTCATTTATAAAAATAGGAAATAAGAATAGAATGGATGTGGAATAATGTCTCATTTTAACAGTAATATTCATGCATGAGCATGTGAACTGACTGACCAAAAGATAAATAGCTTCAACTATCTCATTCTTAACAAAATTAAACTTCTTATGGTTAATAACTACTTATCAAAAATATATGATATATTTACATCATTTTGATTTACTGGATAACAACATTGTAATTATAACTCATACTAGAAAAAATTTGTAGAACACGTAGGGCTAGGGTCACAGAAAAAAAATTTCTAGCTTTACTGAGACACGATTGACAAAAATTGCATATAAATAGGGGTACAACATGATGTTTTTATATACATACACATTGTGAAATGATTACCACAATCATGCTAATAAACATATCCATTTCCTAACATAGATTTGGAGCTCAGAGTTGGAGGAAAAGATGATGTTGGCTAAACGGTACAAACCTTTAGTTATAAGATGAGTAAATTGTGGAGATTTAATGTACAGCATAGTGACTGTAGTTAATATATTGCATACTTCAAATTTTCTGAGAGTAGATCTCAAAAATCCTCACATAAATTTTTTTAAAGTTTAAATTTAAATGTATATTTATATTTCTGCTATTGAAAATAAAATGACTAATTTTTAAAATTCATGCTTAAAATATATTAATATAAATCCTAAAAGGAAAGGAAAAGTGAGCAAAAATCTGAGGAACTATTTTAAATTTCCAACTCTCTAAAATGAGTTTGTTCAAGTACTTTTTTTTTTTTTTTTTTTTTTTTGGCTCCTGGCTGGTACGGACAGGGATCTGAACCCTTGAACTCTTGACCTTGGTGTTACAACACTGTACTCTAACTAACTGAGCTAACCAGCCAGCCCTTGTTCAAGTACTTTTTAAAACAGATAACATTCATTATAAAAATAATCAAGATATTTAGATTACCTTGGACACATTTTAAGTTGTGACAGCATATTTTTGTTTTGAAATATTAATGTTCATAATACACTAGAAAGTAGATCCTTTGCTATTTAAACTTATGATCTCAACTTAAAAATGTATGAAGCTTTTAAATTTCTTTACTGCCTTTCTTTATCTCATTGAACCTTTTTTATTCTTTCTACACCCTGCACAACTCCCTTTTAATCTTAGTCTATTGTCTAATCATCTTCTCTTTCTTATTTTGTTTGATAGAGGACATGTTTTTGAGAAATCTATTGAGAATACAAAACAGATGCTTTCAAAGACTGACTTTGGATTCCTTTAGTTAACAGTTTTTTCTAACACAAGTTTTCCTTCGTAGTTTTGATGAACCATTCACCATTTCTTATATTACATAACATTTTCACAAGCCATTTGTTGATATTTTTCCCTTGTTGATTCACGGTGTCTGATTGTCCACTTCCTCCTCATGTTGTATTACCTATGCACATAAGCAGTAGAGGAGGTTGATAATTCTCCACTGTATTTCTTCCTAACCCTGCTATATCTTTTAGAATTCCATATGTGATTCGATTAATGCAAATTCTTCCTACAGAATAGAAGACTCTTGACCAGTATTCCTATATTGATGTTCTTAAAATTTTGCATTGCTTTCAGTGATTTTTCATGATAATAAAGCCAGTCAGGAATTATTAACCAGTCACCCTGGTAATCTCTAAGTTAGAGATGAGAGTTTTTCAAATGTTTATATCAATGTGTCAATCTTGTTTTAGAGTCACAAGGAGAATGGAGTGTGTTGAGAATGCCACATTGGCCACACTTAACAGCAGAGAGAATGAGTTTCACGAGTGGCAGGAAGAGGTGTGTGGCAATGAATCCCAGCTCACAGTTCACTGAAAATCAGCATGCTGGAAGATGCTGATCTTTGATTCAAGCATTTCCTCAGCCCAGCTGCTGCCTAAAAAAGCCTTTAATTAGAAGAAACACAATACTTCTCAAACCATGATGCTGGCTGACATCCATTTGTGTTTGGTTCTTACAAAGGCCAATATTTAATGCCATCAGAGCTCACTCTGGGGATAGTGTGAGCCTAACCTTTTAGAGCCAAAAATATCCCCCAGGCACAAACACAAATGTGGGTTCCATTCCACACTAAGTCAAAGAAATGTATTATTTTCCTATAATCAGCAAAGTTGTGAGGAAAACAAGCATACAAAGGGCATTTCCTAAATAGTGCTGAATTGTGTAGATGACACCTATGGTATTTTCGGCTCTGTCCCTCCTCAGTCCACATAGTTAACATAGGAACTTCTCTGTGTGTACAGTGTGACCTCACACCCCACAGCTGATCAAGCCAGAGATGGACACAAGATCCAAGCTAGACCAATCTCTCCAGCTACAGATGATTGTTCCAGGGGCAAGCACCAACACCAAGCTGTGCAAGTAAGTCCCACACTGAATATGTGGACTTGTGACTGAGAGAATTAGACCAGTCTCTTCTCAGTGGTGAAGACGGAAACTTATATCATCTTTTCTACCATGTGGAGAAAGCCAAGAGAGACAGTTCCAGTTGTAGCAGAGGCTCATCTGCATCCCTGCTACATTCGTAACTAAAGGCAATAACTCTTCCTTGGATTCTCTGAGAGAACCAAGGATGTTAGAAATGAATTCCCATTTTTTGTCATCATGGTTTGAGTTTGGTATCTGGATGCAAAAAACGGATTCCTGACTTATAAAATCAGGTCGCTCAGGTCTGATGATAAATGAATTACTAGCCTTTACTTTTATGAACCAGAAAAGTTTATCATCCTTTTGGTCATCAAATCTTTCTTTTCATCTGTTTCTAACAGTTTTCTTCTTTATTCCACTTGCAGTTAGAAAATCCTCCTTTCGAAATGGTGTCTTGTGAACAGCAATTGCTCTGAGGGTTTATCTAGATAGGACTGTTTCCATATTGATAAATGCAGTAAAATATTCAACACTTGTGGCTTCCACTGCCAAAATTTTCTTAGAAATAGAAACCAGAACAGCCTTTTCTTCTTCTTTTTTTTTTTTTAGATAGGCCATGTGCCAAAATTTTGTTCATTTAAGAAATAATATAGGGAGTAAAGCAAATGAAAGAAAAACAAGTCATGGCCCCAAGAAGAATTGTGAGCATCATTCAGCAGCTGCTGCCCACAGACAGAGAGCACATGGCTACCACGCAGCATGAGCAGTGCTCTTCAGGAAGGCTGGGGAATCACTGTCCCTGCCCCAAAGGTGAAGGCCATGAGAATGAGCATCCCTGTGATGACAGAAGGAGATGGGCTGAGATGGGATGGATATGTGTGTGTATGCACATGTATCTATGTGTGTGTTTTCAGTCTCTCAAGTAACTTGGATTGTGAACTAAAATGGAAATTTTCCCAGGAGATGCACCTGAGATTGGCAGAAGCTAATGAAAGCAGTGAGAGGGGGAGTGTGGACACAGAAGTAGCCACAAACCAGCTTTGTCGTAGCTCTTCTTCAACCTCCTCACCTTGTCTTTTCAGCCTCCATTCTCCATTCTATTTCAATGTCATCTTCATGCATCCACGCTACAGGAAAGAAATTCTGTCCTGCAATTCTTTCTTGTTCAATTCTTTCATGTTCCTGCTGAAAATGCAGCTCCCGTGAAAGGCATACACATGAACAAAATGAGGGTGGCCTTTGTCCCACTCCCTCTGAAATATACCAGGTGATGAGATTTCCACTCCATGTCCCATTTGAAGATAGATGTGACTACAGCTTATCTTCTCCTCTTCCATACATAGGTACTGCTTAGTTCTTACTCTCTGAAAGTTGATTGCACAAAACCTGGAAGTGAACGTCAGTTCCTAATTACATAGCAAAGAAGCATATGTACCAAGATCTTGGACCCTTTCCCCACCCTTTTCTTTTCATTTCTTCTGTTCATCCAGAAGATGCTGCTCTTGCTGCAGATGTTGATTGCAGCTTCTAGCACATGGAATCAATTAATTGCCAATTTGGTCAAAACAAGCAGTCTTGCTGCATTTCTTTTAGATTCTTCTCTTTTCTAGTTATTTACAGCAGAGGAAAACTAAGTACTAGGAGCAGTTTTTCCACAGGAATGGACAGTCACAGCAAAATGTAGGACACAAGGAGAAGTCTGACATTGCCAGTTACGGAACTAGACTCAGGAGCCAAGCCCTTTTGCTCACTGAGTGTTTGGGGTAAATTAGCAGAGCACATACAGGAATCATGTCAGGAAGATACCCCTGAAGTTTGTTGGTCCATACTTCCTCTGTCCAGAAGGTTCCTAAGTACAAGACCCAGAACAAAAGGCCACAGATGACTGGCAAGAGCAATTCTTATAGGCGCTCTTCTGCCAGACTTCAGCTATGGTTGTTGAATGAAAAAGAAGGTGGATAGGGCTGCATGGGTTCTAGCCTCTTTATAGTCTCCAGCAAAGTTGTAGGTGTGTGATTCATGCCTCCATGTTAGCGCTGCAGCATAACATACAATTTGAGATAGGCAGTAAGAAACCAGCCCAGATCAAGTGTGGTTTCACTCAGGAAAGGTCTCGATCCTGCACTAATTTTAAAAATCAGCTAATATTGATGAAGATGTTGAGCTGGATGCAGTTCATTTTGAAGATGTAGTCTTCTAGGAGTGATGTCCGGTAACCCCATCGACCAGTGCTGCAAATGTGTGAAGTCCAAGTTGGAACACTGGAGTTCAGTTCAAGAACTTTTCTTAGGAAGGAGGACAGTCTGTATGTGCCACCTGCTCTGCAGCAGAGGCTGCCCACAGGCCCTGACTGCAGGTATGCAAGCAAGCAGCTAAGCCTGGAAAATCCACACTGCCTTCAGGATCAGCAACATGCATGGGGGAGGGTTAGTCAGTACACAGGAATTATTCAGGGCTTCTTTAGAAAGCAACATCAGGAGCAATGAGGCAGAGCATAGCGGGTGGCTGGGGTACAGGGCGGGGCCTGATCAGGCCTCAGCCATGAGATCTGGAGCACATCATTGACTCCTCCCTTGCTGTTACTCCAAACATAAAAGGAGGGGATTGAATTAAATGATCTCTGTGGGCCCTTTCTAGGAGGAAAAGCCATGGTTATTCTATGATTAGCAGATTTCAGGGAACCCAGTGGCATACAAGGGTTGTTTTTGTTGTTAATTACTGCTGTGATAAATGACATAGTTGGAACATTATTAGTGCAGTAATCAGGTGCTAGACAGCACACAGCATACTCCTAATATTTTCCCTCAGGTCTTACAGAGTACCAACTGACGTGGCAGAGATGATCAGTGTGTGAGGTAAGTCCCTCACTGAAAATATGACATGTGTAGTTTAGACACCCCTGTTTATGACAAAGCACATTTTGTTCATATCTCTTACACTGGCTCTCAGCCAGGAAAAAAAAATTATTTGAGCTCAAGATAGGGAATATTAGAAAGATTAATAAAATATTATAGCACCTTTAACTGATGTCAGTAACTTAGGAGTTGGGGGACGGGTAGTTAAATCACGATGTGACCCCTGAATCATTTGTGCATAAGAGAATTACATGAATACATATTACAAGCAGACTCCTGCATGTGTTTGCCAACAAAAATACAAGTGCTAAGTTCACATTAAGCTCGAGCTTTTGAAAGAAATTCCAGACAGATTTAGAAAGAAAAAAGAAGCTAGTCCTAATAACAGTTATTAAAAAGTGGACAAAATTACAGACAAGACGTAATTTTCAAATTGTTATAGTATACTAATTAGGCTAAAGAGCTAAAGGCAAATTTGAGGAGACATTAGGCAGAAAAAAGAAAACTTTATTAAAAGCTACTAATAGACATACATAAAACAGAGAAGATATTAGATCCATAGAAAAAGAACAAGATGCTATAAAAAAGGAATGTTAAAGAGAACCACAAATGCTCTTGGAAATTAAAAATATGAGAGCAGAAATGACACACTCAATAGAAGTCTTGAAAATAAAAGTTGGGAAAAATCTCACAGAAATTAGAGCAAAAAGACAAGAAACAAAAAATAGGGGTGAAGGATTAGAAAATTAGAAAACAGTTCTAGGTGGTCCAACATTCAAATAAGAGAAGTAGAAACAAACTAGAGAGAAAACACAGGGAAGTAAATCATTGAAAAAGTAATTTAAGAGAGCTAGCCAGTTAGCTCACTTGGTTAGAGCACAGTAACAACAAGGTCAAGGTTTCAGATCCCCAGCCAGCCACCCAACCCCCCAAAAAAATTAATTTAAGAAAATTTCTCAGAACTGAAGGACATGAGTGTCCAGACTATACAGTATACAGGCTGACAACGCAGAACAATAAAACAGGCCCACGTCAAGGCATATCATCATGATATCTTAGAAGACTACAAAGAGAGGATTATATAAGCTTGACAGAGGAATAAATCAGTTTCAAACGAAGGTTAAAAAAGAGAAAGACATTGGACTTCTCATCAATAACAGTAGCTAGAAGACAGAAGAGCATTGCGAGGAACATTCTGAGGAAAAACAATTCACAATTTAGAATTCTATGCCCAAATCACATGTAGATGTAAAATTTTCAAACATGAAACATAGCAAAACAAAAACAAAACAAAACACTCCCACCATGCACTCTTTCTCAGGAAGCTATTGAAGAATATGCTTGTGAAGGTTATTAAGCTGTGTCTTTCAGACCCCCGACTCCACTCCACTTTGTGATACTGGAGCTGGATGCTGCAGACCATGCTCAGATTTCGGCTTTTTCAGCAGGCTCCATGTTCATCTCCGCCAATACAGGGCACCAACGAGTGAGTGAGAGAGACCGCAGGGCTGGAGAAGAAGGGACGTGTTCCTAGCTGTTTGCTTCCTGTTTCTGTCTGTTTTATCCCTACAATGGTTCTTCTCCCTGGTAGCACCAGTTAGCTCCAATTGTGGGTTTTTATACGCTACCCTCTCAGAGATAACAGCACTAGCTGCTGCCCCCTCCCAGAAGCACGAACCCCAGCAGTATCTCCCCTCTGAGGTTCTGAGGCAACACTGCCCCCTGAACAATACAGTCGGCCCTCCAGGATCTGTGGTTCTGCATTTGCAGATTCAACCAGCTGTGGATTAAACCAACCATGGACTGAAAATATTCAAGGAAAAAAATAAATAAATAACAGTAAAAAATAACAATACACAATTTAAAATAATACAAATTTTGCAACATCATTCAGCATAACAACTATTTACATAGCATTTACATTTTATTAGGCATTATAAGTAATCTAGAGAAGATTTAAAGTATAAGAGTAGATGTGGGTAGGTTATATGCAAATACTATGGCTTTTACATCAGGGACTTGAGCATCTGCAGATTTGAGCATGGAGGTTGGAGGGGTGAGGGTGTCCTGGAACCAATTCCCCTCAGATACTGAGGGATACCTCTATTCATTTCCCCACAGGTCAGCATCCCAGCTCTGCAGGGATCCCCCTAGGAGCCTTGCCAATTGTTCCTGTGTTTCCCCAGTCCTATTTGTAGTACTTATTTCTTGTGGTTACTACCTCTGTGACACTTCAGTTTTTACCTTTTTCAGTTCACTAGCAATTCACTATATGATATCCTCTCTGTTAAAATAATTGGTGTGCTTTCTCCCTCTTGATTGGACCCTGACTAATACAGTGCTTCCCTAAAATGAATAAGTAAATGGAGGAAGAGGAAGACATGGGGGTGAGGAATAAGATCCACACAAAAGTGGAAATTATTAAGAAAATGAAGAGAGACACCAAGACAATAGCCATGCAGCAGACCTAGAGACCAACCAATCCATTTTAGAGCATATCATAGGGCCCTCAGAAAGATTTCTTCAAGAAGACAAAAATCACAAAATATTTCATATACTTTAACATATTGAGAGGAGATTTATACCACTGATGGGAAGTTCGGGATTGAATACAGGATTAGATGTAAAGACTAAACAAACAAAGAAAAACAAATGAATGAAGAAGGTAATTATAAACGTCAGGGAAAACGAAATGTTAGGCAGCTAAGGATGAGTGTTCTTACAGTACAACATGGCTTTGCTATGAAAAGCTTTTACATGGACATAATAATGTGACTGCTTATTATTGATCTAACCCACTTTTTTTTTCTTTTTTTTTTTTTTTTTTTTTTTTTGACCGGTAAGGGGATCACAACCCTCAGCATGGTGTGGTCTGCACCACGCTCAGCCAGTGAGCGCACCCAGCCGTCCCTATACAGGATCCGAACCCGCAGCCCCGGCGCTCCAGGCATGGCACTCTCCCGAGTGAGCCATGGGGCCGGCCTGATCTAACCTAAATTCTAATAAAAATATATTAGGAGAATTGGGAAATGTAAAGTGAGTGTGTGTATGTGTGTAAGAGAGGTCATATTTGCATATAAAAGAAAACTAAAGCCTCATTTTTCATAGTGAGAAAGTCTGTATATTATATCAAACTGGAAAAAAAAATCAAGAAGCTCACTTGTAAGCTGATGGAATAATAATAAAGTCTGCCTCAGCAGTCATTATCAAGTGAGTTAATACACAGATAGCATTTAGAACTACGCCTGGGCCATGGTAAGAGCTACACAAGCATTCATCGAATTAGCCATACGCATAACATTGGTAAACTTTACTTAGAAACGTAACTACATCATTTCAATTGCGTTTCACCCACAGCTCAAAACAAGTACTGGACCACTGTTTATTTTCTATTCCCGAAATCACCAAAGATGATAAATGAATCAATGTCTTTCAGAATTTTGAGAGAGAAGTAAGAAACAGTGGGGATGGTACCTGGAGTTAACCAAACAGTGAGGTTAAAGGCACAGTCTCCAGATTGCTAGGGCTGCACAAGACTACTGACCCCAAAGGCAAGGAGTTAGGGTCCAACGACAAAGTTAGAAGGAAGAGACCACACGAGACCACTCTCACTTCTGACACCAACTAAGTTCAAGGGTTTCCCCAAACCACCCTAAATTTTAATCATTCATTAGAAGACTCACTCACAAACTCAGTGAAATCTATTATATTCACAGTTACATTTATTACATGGTAAGGATATATTAAAGTCAGGTAAAGGGAAAGCTGCATAGGGCAGAGTGTAGGAAAGTCCCAAACACAAAGCTTCCATTGCCCTCAGGATGCCTTGCCCTCCCAGCATTGATGTGTGACTAAACACAGGAAGTTTTGCCAACCCAGAAAGCTCACCTGAGCTGTGTCCAGAATTTCACTGAGGCTTCATTACATAGGCATGATTGATTGATTGATTGTCCACATGGATGAACTCAGTCTCTAAGTCAACTGATACCATGTGACCCAAAGCCCCCACCCTAAGTTATAAGGTTGATCTTTCTGGTGTGACCAGCCTCTGGTTTAAGACTGTTGGGTGTGGCGAGCCAAAGGAGGAGGGAAAGAAAGGTGAGAAGGAAGAGCAATGGGAAGAGAAAGGACAGGACAGGAAGCTTTCTTCTGCAAAGAAAAGTGATTAATTTCCCAATCTCATGACCTTCACTCAGTAGTAATTTCCATTTGCTTTGCCCTCCACATTAGCCAGAGTGTTCGTAAGGTTAAACTTTACAACCACACTATGAGGTGTTAAGAGTTTTTTAGATGTGGAATCTGAGATTCAAGGAGACCAAGTACATGGCCTGACATCCCCCAAACCAGAATGAAGATGCACTGGGTATGGAAACCAGGTATTCTGGCCCCACCTTCCTGTCTTTCCCAATACAATTTACAGTCTGTGTTCTCCACACTGATGTCAGTCTTGTTTGCTTTACTCCAACTCTGAAAACTGTAGGCTTCTAAAGTGCTCCTGACAGTTTCTTTCCTTCTCTATTGGTTACCTTCTTATGCTTCTTATAAAGTTTTGTGGGGAATCAAAGTGATACAAATCCAACAACATCGTAATCTAGGAACAATAATCTTGAGCCAAAATTTCTTATCAAAGGGATATGAAAATTTTTGCTTTGTTCTGGAGTTTTGTCACAATGAAGCAGTCATTTGTCTCTTAGACCCTTTCCTTCCCAGCACCCCCACCCCCATCACCACTCCCTCTTGGTGAAATTGGCACGTGTCAAAGAGCTGACAAAGGGACCCTCCCAACAGGCTTCCAACTGCATGCAAGCAAAGGGTTATTAGGCATGGACATCATGGTGGACTTGTGGCAGGGAGGGCCCAGTGCAGGACATTTTGACCCTAATGTTTAGACTCTATCCTACATCCTATTCTTATGATTGTGCTTTTAACCCATTGCTCCAGTAACAACTTACCAACTAGCAGCCCTTTATCTTGTTCTCATTCTCATTACTTGAATCAATAATCAACACAGAGTAAAACTAACACTGGCTAAAACTTGCATATAGTAAAATTTGTTATAGATGAACCCCTGAAGAATTAAAAGTGGAAAACAGACTTGGTAGAAATAAATTTGTAGATCAAAATCTACAGTATCGGGCCGGCCCGGTGGCGCACTGCTACAGTGCGCCGCTTGGGAGTGTGGTGGTGCTCCCACCGAGGGTTCGGATCCCACATACAGACTGGTTCCCGCTCACTGGCTGAGCAAGGGGCGGGCGCAGCACCGAGGGTTGCGATCCCGTTGCCGGTCCCGGTCCGGTACGGGCGCGACACTGAGGGTGGCGGTCCATTGCCGGACACGAAAAAAAAAAAAAATCTACAGTATCTAAACTTGCATCTGATTTAAAATGCTTATTAGTTGAGAGCAAATGGAAGAATCAAGTCTTTATATATTTATGTAATTTGACCTGAGAAATAAACTTGGAAGAAATAAGTTCTGCAAAATAAAACTCATGAACATAGAAAATACAACTAGGTAAAAGCTGAGTCAGAATAAAAAGATGACACCAGAAAATAACTGATCTTATTAATAACTAATAATAATCATTATTACTAATAATCCTTTTACTGAAACAAAAATAAATATGGTTTAACCACTTTGTGGAAATGTTATCAAAGAATTGAACCAACAAAGATTAATCCTAATAAAAGCTTTTTCAAAAAAATTCGTCAATTTTGATGCAATTCATACTAAAATATTTGTATTCATAAGCAGAGATAAAATATCAATGGGATCAACATGGAAGTCCGAAACAGTGGGGTCAAAACAGCAGGGCCGACATATTATTCCTGCGTTTGTTCCTTTCTGTGGGACTGATGTAATGTACGACCATGAATGTTACCAAAGGCAAGGAATTGCTGTTGAGAGTAAGATCAATATCTACAGAAAGGTTGCCAATGTAAATAATTTGGATTTGGTTCACTTACTACCTGAAACATAGGAAAAGATGTCAAATCTTATCTCGTGGTTCCTGCTAGGGCCTGTTTTGGACCCAGGACATTAAAACAGAGAAGAACAGATGGTGAGTTAATCACTGGAGCCTCCCTTGCCTCAAAAGTTCTCACAATGAACCACAAGGCCCCTTGTGATCCAGATCCCCTCCTCCTGGGACCTCATTTCCGCCCACTGTCCCCCCACTTCGAACCCTTTCCAGCCATACCTGTGGTAGAGGAAGGCAGGGAGGGTGATGAAAGAGAAAAGAGAAGTGCTTTCAGTGCTTTAAGTAATTCACAGATGAGTCAGCATCAGTTTACCCGATTTTGAGACTTAGTTTAACAGGTGGGTATCTGCCAGCTGTGAGAACTAAGTTCCCACCCTGACGCCCAAATCATCCCGTCTTGCTCCTGCTATTCCAGCACTACCACAATGAGCATCTGTACCTACCCCAAACTCACTTTAAACATACAATGATCAGAATCCTGTCCCCAAACTCCAGCTTCATGCTTGGGGCGGCCACTTGCTTCCAGGCTAACCTGAGCTGATCACTCAGATGACTGTCTGTCATGAGGCTCCCCACCTGCCTGAGGAAGACTCAATTTTTGTTCTGGTCATTTCTGTTTGCCTGAACTACCACCATAATGTCCAAGTAATGTGTTTAGTCCATAGGACTAAATTTCTGTTACCTGCTCCTTTGTCTGCTTCTATCCCAGGCACTTGTCCCAACCCAGAATACTTGTCTCAGTCAGACTCCAAATCCTCCCTGTCTGCTGCATCCCTGCTCTTTCTCAGCCCAGTTGTAACAAGCTGAGCCACTGACGAGCTTCCTGCTCATAACAGTGCTCACTGTCAAGCCATTTTAATTCAGTAGACAGTGTCCCAGAAAGCCCTGCTGGATATGTGGTGATACATAAATGGCTGTGAAATCCCTCTCAGGGATCTCTGAATTAGGTTTAGGAAATGGAAACTACAGATCACATGTGTTGAAGAGGTCAGTCAAATTCTTACCAAACACCCACGATGTCCAGACAATGCCTCAGCCCCAAATCTTTCTTCTTTAGAACAAAACTCTTCTCCTCTGACCTCCCTACTCATCCCCATCTCCTCCTCTCTCATCGTGCCAGTCAGACTTGCTACAATTGGTTCTTTCTGAATTCCATTTCAATCTCTTGGTCCCAATTTACCTGGCAATTCTAGCCCCCACGTCGTTCTGTAGAGCTAGGTTTCCAAATGAGTCTTGAGTTTCACAATTAATAGACATGTTACAAAACAAAAATAAAACGGAACATCACACTGGGTTGAAGCCATCTCATGGATTTTTTTTAACCAGAAGTGAGGATTTGTGATATAAGCAGCTGCTATAAAACCAAACACACGACAGCACTCCACTCAGAGTTTGAGCCTATCCAGGGGCTGAATTATGTTTGCTTTGAGGTTTTGTAAAAGGTCATGAGGCCTAACAAAGTTCAGATGAAACTTGGCTGTTTCTCTGTTAGGCTCTGGCTCAGAACTTGTGGCGTTTCATGTGGTTTGGAGTTTTCAAACACAGCGCTTTGCGCAGTGCTAATAAATGATTCTTTCTCAGCATGGAAAGCAATTAAGTGTATGGTCTCTTGGGTTTTGGTCTTAGAATCAGTATTTATTTATTAGGAGCTGGGAAAAGGTCTAAATGGCCTAGAAGAGGAATCACACATAATGAGGTGGGCGAATTTGCTGAAGACACCACATTTTGGATGACTGGGGGCCTGAGAAGCAAGAGAGAAACTCCTGAAGAAACAATAAAATTAGGCCACTGGGAAACTTGCTAATGAATTGAATTTAGCATGAGCCTACTAGAAACAAATTAAAACTGCTTGCAAAGCCCCAGGGAAGGCCACATAAAAGGACTTCAGCACCATCTGTCTTAAGCTTTCACTGGTCACTCTGAAGGGGCCCCCTGAGTTTCCAGTACATACAAATCTTGGAGCTTCTCCATGGGCATGATTCTCCAGGCAGTCAACTTGGAATTACCTCTGACTCACACTGGGAGTGAGTTTGGGGGAGTCCTCCTAACAAGTCTTCCTCTAGCTGTTCTCTTTTAACCAAGGAGGTGCGTTAGTTTTCTAAGGCTGCTGTAACAAAGTACTACAGACTGGGTGACTTAAATGACAGAAATTTATTTTCTCACAGTTATGGAGGCTGGAAGTCCAAGATTGAGGTGTCAGCAGGGCGGCTTCCTTCTGAGGCCTCTCTCCTTGGCTTATAGATGCTCATCTTCTCCTGTGTCTTCACATGGTCTGTCCTCCATGGGTGTCTGTGTCCTAATCTCCTTCTTATAAGGACACCAGTCATATTAGATTAGGGCCCACCCATATATCCACATTCAACCTTAATCACTGCTTTGAAGACCCTATCTCCAAATACAGTCAACATTCCGAGACAGTAAGAATTAGAACTTTAATATGCATTTTGGAGGCACACAGTTAGCCCATAACAGGAAGTAGCACACCCTTCAGTTCAGTGCTGTCTCTGTCCAAGCTAAACAACTGAGCCAGCTCCCCAACCCCTACTGAAGAGTGATGAGGTGAAAAAGGCCTGACTGAGGGAAGGTTCATCTCTCCTTCATGCCTTTAACTGGGCATCAAGTTGATCAAACCTGAAGGAGAGAAAATGAAACAGCAATGCAGCAGGCCTAGAGGTACAGAAGGAAAACATACATGTGCTCACTTATTTTCAGGGACACTTGTCTGCTTATGGGAAATTGCTGGACTGGAATGGGTCCATAGTGACTATTCTCCAAATAATTCCCACGAGAACCTAGCAGCATTCACATTCACTTATGGCTTCAACGAAAAATTTACTGAGCATATATTACATTAGAGCCATTGGAAGTACAGCTGTGCTCTAGCAAGGTTTACATTTCAAATATACAAACAAACAAGTTGATAGATAAATAAATCTTCATTGCTTGGGTTAAGGTACCCAACAATGATCGGCAGATTGATTGCCTTAACGGTGCCAGCTCTTTATCTGCCCTCTGTCTTTTGCCATGTCTTTTGCTATGTGACTTTACAGTTTCCCCCATCATGAGGTAGAGTCTGTCGAGACACATGACTCACTTTGACTAATAGGATGTTGGTAGTTGTGACATGAGCAAAAGCTTGGAAAAAGAGATTACCCATTTCTGATTCCACTTTTGCACCTTGGCCACTGTGCTGAGAACCAGTCTGGGTTAGCCTGCTGGAGGGGTGAGAGGACGTGGGTAGAAGAGCTGCATCAAAAACCACGTGGTCATCAGCCAATCCTCAAAAGTGTGAATCCTCAGTCAATAGGCTGGATGACGCACAGATTTGTAAGCTCCTTTGCCCCTTAGCTTCCAGCTGGGTTTGCCAATGAAAGGCAAGAACAGAAGATTGAAAGGTTGGAAGACAAGGAGGTCAGAGTTTGTATTCTTCTGTCTGTCTCCCTGCTGGGCTGTAGTTTGGCCATGGCTATGTTTTTATATTAAAGACCACGGCTCCTGCAGGGTGGCACCCTCCTATAGCCAAAGCTCTCACCATTCCTCAGTGACACTCTTTCCCACTGCCTCCAGGCCTAGGGATGGTAACACTTCTGTTTGGTGCTGGTCGTGTGGGGCTTCATCATGCATGCATTGGATTGCCCCCTTTGAGGGTGCATGACTTTTCCAGCCTTATCTATCATTTACATTCTCCTTCCCACACTCCTCATTCCAGCCACAGTTTCATCCTGTCATACTTCTATACCCAAAGGCTTCTGCTATAGACTTTTCTCATTCCTTAGAATGTCCTTTCCCTTTCCTTGGCCAGACTCTCACACAAGCTAAAAGTCTGAACTCAAATATCATCTTTTCTGTAAATACTTCTCTGACTGCTGCCCCACCATCATATCATGCCCTCTGTTCTGAGTTAAATACTCTTCTTATATGCTCCCATCACAGCACAAATTCTAGTGTTTATGCTCATCTATGAATATGTCTAAACCTCCATGGTAAACAGAATGATGGCCTCCCAAAGATGTTAGATCCTAATCCTCAGAACATTTGAATATGTTGGTTTACATGGCAATGGGTAATTAAGTTTGCTAATCAGATGACTTTAACATGATGGGATTCTCCTAGATTACCCAGATGAGCCCAATGTAATCACAAGGGCCTTTAAAAGTAGAAGAGAGAGGCAGAAGAATAACAACTGGAGAGATGGCAGTGGGAGAAAGACTTTACTGGCCTTTGCTACTGTTGAAAATGGAGGAAGGGGCCACAAGCCAAGGTATGTGGGCAGCCTTTAGAAACTAGAAAAAGCAAGAAACAGATCCTCTGCTTGAGGCTGCAGAAGGAACATAGCCCTGACAGCACCTTTATTTTAGTCCAGTGAGATCCATTTTTGACTTCTAACATCCAGAATTGTAATATAATAAATTGTGCTATTTAGGCCACTAAATTGTGGTAATTTGTTACAGCAACAATAGAAAACGAATATAATCCCCCAGTACATAGGTCAGATCCTTGAGGGCAGGGATGATGTCTTTCTTTTGTGTCTTTTAAACCTTTCACAAAATTCATCTTAGAGTAGTTCCCAGATGTATTTATTGAAGAAAAGATAGGATGAAAAATTATCTGGTCCACCTATGTTTTCTGGATTCTTCTAGGTCTGCAGTCCACATTGCAATACTTCATCTGAAGGAAGAGATCTTCATTTGTTTTAATTATCAATCCACCATATAATCATTAAGAAAAACAACTTAGTCTGTTGCCAAGGAGAACAAGGATGCAGGAATGTAAAGGCACTCACGATGTCCTCCCTGTCAGAAAAGCAGCTGTGGTAACAGTAGCCTGCCTCAGGACATGCCCAGCTCCCCAGATGGGCAGGGAAAGAACAAATTGTTCTGTCTCCTGGAGCAGCTGGTCCTGGTTTTGGCCAGATCTGGATTCCTGGGCCTCATGGGCAGTGGTTGCTACAATTTGGCAAAAGCCTCCAGTTCTGGCATTTCCAGAAAGGCTGTTTTATTACTAATCTGGAGCAGACACCACCTATCACCACCATGATCTTGTTCTCACAGCAGCACCAACAACAGATGATCTGCAAATCCTACAACCTATTCATGAATGAGAGCTAGTGCCTTGGTTTAAAGCTTACTTGGCTTCACTGAGAACTATGGACCAGGAGCCAAGAGCCCTGGGGTCTAGTCTGGCCCTGCCACTAGCCAGCTGTGTGAACTCAACTGATTTCCTCACCTAGCAAGTGGAAGGGGTAGACCTCTGTGGCTGCTGCAGGCTCCTGCATACCAAGAGTCTATGACAGTTATACAATTCCCAAACACCAAGCACCCTGCTTGGAAAATGCCAGTGACAAACTGTCCCTATTAAACACAGTATTTCACAGGGATAGAAAATAAGAGTTAGAGCCTGAGAAAAAGAGAAAAGAAAGAACAGAGGAAAGGAGGAAGAATTTATTGAGCACCTAATAAGTACCAGCCCCTTCCACCTGCCTCAGCTCACTCACGCTCCAGGCCAGAGCCTCACAAAAATTTCCACCTACATACCTCTGACCTTGGAGAAGAGTGACAAAGACGCCTGAGAATCAAGTCTACAGCAAGTGGAAAATCTGAAGTCTCATCTTATCTTAAAAGTAATGTGAATTTTCTGTTCTAGTCCATAAACAGAGGTTTCATTGCTTCCACGGAATAAAACTACCACTACAGGAAGGTGCAGCATATTAGTCCTGTGGTGTATAGACCCCAGCCCACTGCTGCTTCTCTCTGAGATAGGATACTCGGGTTTTGGAGGCAGAGACTTGGGAGATGAGAGGCAGGACTTACTATTCAACACATCCCATCCCACCAAGGTCATAAGAAGACCGGGAGGTTACCCAGTTTATTACAGTCAGAGAAACCAAGCAAATAAAATAAAATTCAACTATGCCAGAAATGCAGCTTCCAAAAAATTGGGATGATAGGTTTAATGGGGTAGTCCTGCCTCTCCCCCAGATTGTGCCAGAAGAAAGACCATGTCTGTTTATTACTCTGTTTACAACAATGAGTAACATTAATATAGTTTGTAGCATTGTCAGCAACTTATAAAGGCAGATTTTGGGGGTGTTTATTCGCAAAAGAACTGGAAATAAGGGGAATAGGGGGCAAAGTCCCAGGAAATAAAGACCACATGCTTGGGAGTTAAGCAGCAAGTTCTAGCCAGAGAGAAGGCCTGAGCCACCAGAAGGAGCGGAGCAAGATGGGACTCAGCCATGGACCCTGTGGAGTAGGGAGGCCACCAGGGCCAAGCCAAAATGCAAAGGAGTTGCTATTGTGAGTACAGCAAGCCTGTAGACCATCCTCAGGGCTGCTATGAGGTAAAAATGAGCTAGTACATGCCTGCCATATAATAAGTACAAGAGTTTACCATTAGCATTATTATTATCATCACTCAGGGGTGAGGTCACCTGCTTGGTGGCAAAATCAACCATCTGGAACAATATCCACAACCAACAGTGGGCAGGAGACAGAAACTGAAGTTGCATTTGCAAAGCTACAGGAGTTCTGAGGAAGAGGTTGAAAAGCTGGAACAGACCCAGAAGTCACTGGAAAGAGACTTCAAAGGGGTCTTTTTTCCTAGGATGGTAGGAGTTAAGACTTGAAGGATTCAAAGCAATGCTGGGTACAAAGGGCTAGAGCATCACAAAACTAAAATTGGCAAGAAAAGTAAGTAAATGGGGAAAGACAATATGATGTAGAACATAGGCTTGTGGACATAGGTTTGAATCCTGATACCACATCTGTTTGTGTGACTTTTGACAAGCCATATAACTTCTCCAACCCTGTTTCACTCTATTTAAAATGAGGATACGGGATTAGGATGTCATCAAGATGGAGGAACAGACAATCCCCAGCATCACTCTCCCCCACAATCAAACAATTTGCAACTATTAAAAAGAGAAGACTGCCAACCAGGGACAGCTGGATCTCAGGGGAAGAGGAGGAAAGACCCGCGCAGTTGGTGAAGGTGGGAGAAGCTGCAGTGAGAGAAAGAAGAAACCAATCCAATGACCACAGGGGTGCAGTTTGCTAGAAAGATTCAGTCCAGGCCAGAATTTCCGCACAGCCCAGGTGCATCTGACTTTATAAGACCTGGAAGTGACTAAAAAGCCAATAATTAAAATCCAGTCCACACAAAAAGCCTCCTCCAGAGGATCAGCAGCAAAGCAGCAATTTAGTTCAACTATAGAGCTCTAGTGCTGGTCCTCACAGGAAGATCCTCTAAGTTTGGAGTTAACTAAAACAACAGACCAGAGACAAAGATCTGATATTAACCAGTAAAGGTCTAATACCACAGAAGAACACTATAAAACCTAAAAGAGGTAGTGGTCTTCTCAAATGCCCAGGCATCAATGTAAAGACACAAAGATCAAGAAAGAATACAGAAATATGACACCAACAAAGGAGTAACTCAATGAACACTGTATAATTACCTTCACTTAAATCACCAGTTAGTATTTTGCCATTTGATTTCTCTACATAAAAACACACGTAAATATTTTTTGAGTTAGTTACAAACATCATAACCTTTAATCACCAAATACATCCCTAAATATAAACATATATCACCTAAGAACAAGGACCTTCTCTTACATAATTGCAGTACAATTATCAAATTCTGAAAATTTAACATTGATTCAATACTACCATCTAATATGCATCCACATTCAAATTTTGCCAGTTGTCCCAGTAAATTTTGTTCTTTTTCCATCCAGGATCTCATTCCACATTTGGTTGTCACCAAATTGCCCTCTTAATCTCCTTTAACATACTGAATGGCCACCAAGTCCAGAATCGCAGAAGAATATATAATAAATGGCTTATTGATATTACAGTAAGGTACAGGTAAAATAATAGTATTTGTAAAACAAACTAACATTTAACTCTCTTACATTTGCAAAGAAGGAGATAAAGAGCTCATCTAGAGAGCCCACTGGCCCCTCAGGTCATGCCACCTTGGAGACAGTGTCTCAGGAGGTCACTACAGGCCTTCAGGATCTGCTCTGCAATACTAGAAATCTCACTTGGTCTATGTGTCCCTTAGTACTCAGGCTTGAAAGAATGTCAATTTATAGCCACAAAAATACAATTTCCAGAAACTTTAATTGCCAGCTTTCTGTAGTCAGCACTCTCTCAGTAGGGGAATCTACAGTGAAAACAAGATTATAATCAAAGGGTTGGTTTTATAAGCACAGAATTAAAGGAAAAGGAGTCAGCCCAACTTACTCATTCATCCAACCAGTCAATACTATCTCTCTGGCCTCGATGAGTCGGTAGAAATGGCCCCAAAGATCAGCCAGAGTGCCATCTTCTCTAGACAGTGATAGAGATGCTCAGAAAAATTTTACTTCTTTAGTTTCTCATTTTCTAGATTTTATGAAGACAATCTCCTTGTGTTGCCTGAGGAGACACAAATGACCATGTCTCAATTTAGACAAGCTAATACAATCACACACATTCCTAAGGCTACCCTCAGGTAATTAAATATCTCAGCCACTTAGGTTCAAATTATTGCTCAGGGAAAGTCAATTTTCTCACGACCATGTCTCAATTTAGACAAGCTAATACAATCACACACATTCCTAAGGCTACCCTCGGGTAATTAAATATCTCAGCCACTTAGGTTCAAATTATTGCTCAGGGAAAGTCAATTTTCTCAGAAGACTGATCTCACCCAAAATAAGTTTTTCTAAGTTTTGAGGGGAGACTTGTTGTC
This sequence comes from Galeopterus variegatus, assembly GCF_000696425.1. Classification (NCBI taxonomy): domain Eukaryota; kingdom Metazoa; phylum Chordata; class Mammalia; order Dermoptera; family Cynocephalidae; genus Galeopterus; species Galeopterus variegatus. The sequence goes on along the minus strand of NW_007726134.1, from coordinate 664,440 downwards.
AAGGCTTTATGCTGAATTTACTTTTTTTTTTTTAAATAAAAATGGTCTGTATTATTAAAGCTTCACTCTAGTTGGAAGTATTTAACACCGATTGGGAGGCTAAACAGAGAAGGAAAAAAGACACTAAATAGATAATTTTAATAATGTAAATTAAGCTGATGCCTTCCTCTTTTATTTTCTGTGGGCTCAGTTATAGAATGGGAGGGTTTCAAAGCTTCTGAAAAGAGGAACCCATCACAGTAGAACAAGTTTCATCAATCTGTCTGCTTGAGATACATCTTTTCCATGGCAATGGAAAATAAAATTGGTTCACATGAAATTGGTTCAGGGCCTGGGTTGGAAGAGACCAACTGGTTTGGACTGGGGAGGGACAGGCAGCTTCCTACAAGAAGTTCTGGAGGGCTGGATGGGGGGGCTGGAAACCACTGGAAAAGGGAAAGCCCCTTGGCTGTGGCACACCTGTGAGTCTCAAACACACACACATGTGGGAAGCCTGCAGATGCCCATGGATTGGACACAGGATTAGAAGGTCACATTCAAAAAGCGGTTTTTAAGAACTTCCTTGAGGAAACAAACTAGGTTGAGGCATCCTCCTAAGAAGCCCAGAGCAACTTTCTCTCTCACTGAGAAAGAAAATAAATGAGAAACCTCACCCTTGACTTTTTTTTAACCGAATGACTCAGTACTACCCAGCATGAACCTCAGGATTGGACAGACCTAGCAAATGTTAGCTAAAGACATATTATACTTGTCTAAATGTATAAATGTCAAATGAAGGGGAAACTGTATAAATCTGATAAATGAACAAATATTTTATTGATATTTATAGTCTCCTATAAATTAAAAAGTACAAAAAATGACTTTGTAAGTTACCCAAAAGTATATTCAGAGTGCAATAAAATTGACTAGAAAAGAATGTTATTATAGCTATTAAATTATCGGAGACATAGAAAAAAGGTAGAGTTAAATCACCACTTTCATTTTTTTCTCAGGATAAAATACATTTTTCAAATATAATCTCATATGCTTCCCAGTTTATAAAAAAACCAACCCATTGGGAAAGGAAGTCTGATTTGAAGTCAGTGAACTAGTCTCAGCTCCATAATTTACCCTCTGACCTTTAGGGGATTACTTATTCAGTTTTGCTATATCTTAAAAATCTGACATCAGTTATGCTGGTGCATGTAGCAAGCAGCAAGGAGTCAAGCAGATGGGCCATGAGGAAGAGAGAAGATACCTGGTATGAAATACGCTCATTCGCATGATAAACCAAGACAGGCAAACAGGCTCCAATTTCCCACGTTATGGTGGTAGAGGCAACATTAATAAATCACAGCAGTCTTTCCCACTGAACCCAAACACAGGCCTCATAGTTCAATGCTGTGAGGAGCCATCGGCAATCAAGAGGGGGCATCACAGAAAGATCCTGTCTATCATCTTGGTTTGTCAGTCAGGATAGGTTAGGTGACACTACAGTAGTAGATAAGTGGATGGCAACGATTTATTTCTTGGTTCGGTTCCATGTCCTTTCACAGCTGGCTGGGGGCTCTGCTCGCCATCGTAATCGTGCTCACTTCAAGACCCTCGCTAGCGGAGACCCTCCCTGGGACACCCCAGTCAGAGTGGTGATGGAGGAGTGTGGGACGCACAGCTGGCTCTTAAGGCTTCACTCGGAAGGGACACCACACACTTCTGCTCACCTTCATCAATCAAAGGAAGTCACACGGCCACCCCTAAGGCCTGGCAAACAGGAAAGTATAATCCTGCCATGCTTCTAGTCTGTATAGAGGGGGGTCGTGCTCAAGAAGACGGGCGATTGCAATGCAGAATAAGGAGCTGCCAGGGGGTCATCGTCGGGTGTCGTAGAAAGGGCACCTGAAGGGTCAGAAAGGGGCAATATCAAGGCCAAGACCTAAAGAATTGTTAGTGGTTTGCAAATGAGACGGGGGAAAGGACGGGAGAAGAGCAGCTCTCGTGCCATAACCAGATGTACATCCTAGACTTACCCAGGGGCGCGAAGCCAGAAGGCCGCACAAATTCTGCTTAAAACAGAGTCTTCTACACACAGTTCCTTTGTTGAGAACGTTTTGTAGCAAAACTTACCGAAATTACTGTACACGTTGTCACTTGAAAATGAAGAAAACTGTCTTTTTAACTTAGACGAATTTTAAAATAACTTCAAAATATGTCTTATTTTTCCATGGCCCTATTTAAAAAAAAAAAAAATGCCTTGCAAAGCACTGACTCTGTAACCAACGAACTGATGAGAGGGTCAACGTAGATCAAGACCCAGGTCGGCTTCAGACGCAAGCCCGGGAGATGATTGTGGCCTCCAGACGCGGGAGAGACACGTGCTGGCGGGACTCGAGGCAGCCCGAGCCGTCTGCAGGGCTCCCCCACGCTCAGGAACTGGGGCCACGCGTGTGCCTGTGCGTCTGCACCTGCCGCGGGAGCCGGGCCACACCGAGCAGCAGACAGAGCCCTCGCAAGAGGCCAGGCCACAGGCAGGGGCGGCCCCCAGAGGAGCCTCCAGCCTTCAGGGGCAGCTCTGTCAGCCTGGCGCTCCTGAGCAGGAGAGAAGCCAGGTGTGCCAGAGAAACGACGAGAAAGAGGATTCCTCCCGTGTCATCCCACAACCCGGAGCATCCCTAGAAGAGAATGAAATTCAGTCAGACTTCTGTCTCCTACAGTTAATCATACCTCTCCTGATGGAAACTACGTATCGGCTCTAAACAATGTGCCCTTCAAGGCTCTTTTTTTTTTTTTTTTTTTTTTTTTTTTTTTTTTTTTTTTTTTTTTTTTTTTTTT
>NW_007726134.1:628845-661193 GCF_000696425.1 Galeopterus variegatus | reverse complement strand
TGGGATCCCAACCCTCGGGCGGGAGCGCCGCCGCGCTTCCCAAGCGGCGCACTTATCCAGTGCGCCACCGGGCCGGCCCTCCAAGGCTCTTTTTGATTCACTCGTGACCTGCTTTTCATCCACTTTGCGTACTCCTCCCGATTCCCAGGCGTTCTCACATGAAACTGGTTATAAGAGAGAGTTCCAGGTCTTTCCTTGTTTCTGTCAGAAGCAGATGACAAGGAGAAATGTATACCGCCTTTCCCTTGAATGTTGTTCATTTCCACACTCGACAACAGTGGGATTCTTTATTATAGTTGCTGCCCAAAAGACATGAGCCCCCCCCCCCCAGGGTACCGCAACTCCAGCAACTGCATTCAAATTTGGAAACTTTGGAGTCAAACCGTGTCGTTATGTGCACAACGTAATACATTTTATGAGCTTGGATATACACCTAAGGATTTTGATTTGCAAAAGTAAGTTCTATCGCAAAACTTTTCTTTGAGAAAAGGATTTATATATATATATATATAGTCCATGTACAGAAAAGTGCTCAACAAAAATTAATCTATATTGTGGTATAAAATGTATTTCTAAAGTACAGACGTTTACATATGTCTCTGTGCTACCTTGGGGAGATGATCTCAAAAAATGTCAGCTTCACTTGTTAATCTAGTAGCTTTAAGTTTTACAAATTTTACAAATTTGTCCTGGGTTTATAGCTACTTCCAAGTCAGTGTCACTCTGTAGCATCAACAGAGCAAACTTAAACTGGGAAGAAAAATGTATTCTTCATAGGAATCCACTGGGACCCTGGCCAAAACACTTGCAGGTTAACATAAGAATGAGTTTGGGCAAGGAAAGAAAGAAATGTGGTTTCATTTTAAGTTGATTTAACATCAGTCTAGTTGTGCTAAATTTGTGATTAGCTTAAGGTAAATAATCTCTTTTTTTTTTTTCTCCCTGGAGGGCAAGAGTCTCCTTCCCCTTCTTCTCTGTGTTGAATTCTTCATTCTTTGCCTCTCTGTCCCTACAGAGCATGGTACTCCATCTCCATTTTCTAACTGGCTTAATAAAACTTTGCCTACTTCCTGCTCAACTCTTTCACTGTTGGTCAAAGAGGAATCTCGCACGCATGAGACAGAGTGAATTATGTAGAGCAACTCATTAAGATGCCCCAGAACCACCAAAGTCCCCCACTGGCTGGCAAGGAACTTCATTACTAAAATTTCTAGAAGAACAGGCAACTCCGGACCTGAGCTCTTCAGAGGTAAAAATGTGCAGATACCATTCTGTAGTGTCTTGATTGTCTGAACAACCTATTCGAGGCTGCACAGCATTCTCTACTTGGGAAGAAGACTGAAAGTGTTGACCACTAGTCAGACGTCTCTTTCAGAGCCTAGGCACTAAGCAGTCTGATCTACTCCAAGATCACAAATACCCACCTCAAAAATGTTTTAAACTGTAGGTTTTATAATTATTGAGGTATAGTAAACAAATCAGGAGATAGACAATTGCCATTGAAAAGGTAGCTTATTAGTCATGGCTCCCAAGAGGAAGGGGCACACCATGCAACACAGTACCACGCAGGAAAGCACCAAGGTCAGCCAGGAGGCAGAGAGTGAGAGGAAAATGTGGACAAGAGCTGTTATTGTGATTTCTACAAGCGGAAACAGGCAAGACAAGTAAACTGGCTTATTAAAGACTAGTTTGAATAATTTCAGCAGGCTCTGGGATGTAGGGGATATCTCTAATTGTCTGGCACCTGGTGTTGGGGGCTGATTAGTGCAGGGGAATGGTGGCCTGGAGTATACCAGCCCCGTGAAACCTGATGAAGGAGGTGGAGGGGGGATGTGGGTTTCAGATTGATTGGTTTGCATGTGAAAGGCATGCTTGCTGGTAAGTCCTTTACTATCTCTAGGAATTGGTTAGCTCTGGGATAGACAGCCTCTCCAGGATGAAAAAAAGATCTCAAATGTTAAAGCATCATAAATACAGAAAATAAAAAGTTATGATTAATGCACAAAGCAGAAATAAAACTGTTTTCATTAAGAGCATTTGGAAAAAAAGGCTTTGGATCCTGCATAGATCACCCTGAGAAATGTACTATTTAATATAATACAGAGAGCAACAACGTAGACATTTTACTAAATGTTTTAATTAATAATGTGCTGTATTGTTATTGTAGAAAATTTGAAAAACACAGGAAAGTACAAAGAAAAAAGTTTTAAATGAGCCATAATCTCATATTTCAGAGAAACCCACTGGTAAAGTTTTGGTGAAACGTATATCCTTCTAGTTTTTTTTTTCAATATGCAATAAATGTACATTTTTTTCAAAATGGATTATTATAGTACATTGTATCTTCTAATCTTTTTATAATCAATAGTATATTGTGTGTATTTCCCCATGCTATTAGATAATACTTTACCACATATTTTTAATAACTGCAAAGTATTTAACAAATAAATGTAAGGCATTTATGAAACAATACCTTATTGTTGGGCTGAAAGGTTGTTTCTAGCTCAGTACCAGCGTGATGCTATAATGAACATTCCTGTAGCTATATCTTTGTCTGCTTTTGTAAACTCCTAAAAGTAGAATTTCTGGATGAAAAAGTATTAATATGTTCAATGATTTTGGTGCTCATTTGTCTTAGTTCATTCAGGCTGCTACAACAAAATACTTATTAGCAACAGAAATTTATTTCTCACAGTTCGAGAGGCTGGAAAACCCCAAATCACTGGTAGATTCAGTGTCTGGTAAGGGCCTGCTTTCTGGTCCATAGATGGCACCTTTTTATTGTGTCCTCACATGGCAGAGGGTAGCATGCTGGTCTCTTTAGACCCTTTTAAGGACACTAATCCCATTCATGAGGACTACCCCCTTGTGATCTAATCACCTCCTGAGGGTCCCACCTCCTAATACCATCACATTGGGGATTAGGTTTCAACTTATGGAATTGGAGGAGACACAAATATTCAGTCCATAGGATCATTTATTTGTTCAACAAATATTTATTGAGATAAATGATGTCCCAGACATTTTAGGCTCTGGGGATAAGAGCCTAGAATCAGACAAGGTCTTGGTCCACATGCAGCTTACACCTGTGAAGGAGAGAGATAATTCACAAGTGAAAAAATAAGTTCATGATGTGATTGGAGGTAGTAAGGAGTGCTTTGAAGAAAAATAAACTGACAGAGCCTGAATATTTTAGAGAGGATAGTTAGGAGTCCTGTCAGGACATGACATGTGAGCAGAGACCACCTCTGGGGGTGTTCCAGGTAGAGAGAAAAAATAGGAAGATCTGGAAGCTGGGTGGAGCTTGGCAGGTTTGAGAAGGTATAAGGCCACTGGAGCGGGATGGGAGAGAGGAGGAATGTCAGGGAGGTGGGCAGGGGTCAGACCACGAGGCTGTAAGTATGATGGGAAGCCTTTTGCACAGCAAAGTAGAGAATGCAGATGGGAAGTAGGGGTTCAATTAGGTGTGTGTGGCAGTTGTCCAGACAAGGACGAGGGTGGCTTGCTCTGGAGAATGAGTATAATGGGCAGGTTCCTGGATGTGTACAGTTGACCCTTGAAAACACAAAGGTTAGGGGCTCTGACCCCCGCATAGTGGGGAATCTGCTTGTAAGTTTTGATGCATTTCCCGTGGGTCATGGTGGCACCACTCTGCATGCCCAGAGCCGGTGTGGGCTGGGGGGTAGGGGATGAGCTGCTACATCACTGTTAGGAAAGCAGTAGTTACGTATTTTACTTAACTACTAATAGCCTACTAATGGCCTACTGTTAGGTAGGTACTTAGCTTGTGAAGTATGCCATGCTTTCATGACATACCTAACCAAAATTTTTCCAATATATTTATTGAAAAAATACTGTGTTTAAGTGAATCCAGGCAGTTCAAACACTTGTTGTTCAAAGGTTTGCTGTATGTTAAAGTAGAGATGGCAGGACTTGCCGATGGATTGGGTGTAGAGTATGAGGGAAATAGAAGCAATGGACGATGCCCTCTAAAAGAGTTGTGACACTCGGTAGTGTGCCCTAGACCTTCTTTCTCCACAACCTCACCAGCACTATTTTTTCCCTCTTCACCAAATTGATAAGCAAAATATGTTAAATTGTTTTACATTTCTTGATTACTACTTAGGTTAGACATATTTTGTGTTTACATACCATGTGTGTTTCTTTGATTGTGAAAGTAGTATTTTTAGCTAAAATTGCTTATTTGAAAAAGCAATAAAGATGGGTGTCTGTCTTCCCCAACACAATGTGAGCTTCACTAAAGCAAAGGACAAAAGAACTTTGTTTTAGTCACTGCTCTAATTCTGGCACTTAAAACAGTGCTTACCATATAGTGATGATAGAAATTGCTATCATTTAGATACCTTAATGAGCCAGACACTGTTTTAGGAGCTTTTCATACAATAGCTCATTGATAACAATCCACTTGCAGATTAAGAAAATGAGCCACTGAGAGTTTATGTATTTTGCCTAAAGTCACACAGCTGGTAGGTGGTGGAACTGGGGTCCGTCTTCAGAGTCCAGCTCTTTACAATCATGTCCTATTCCCTTTCAATGGCAAGTACCAATAAATATTTGAGAATAAATTAATTTTCCAATTTGTACAGGTGAATAGCAATATATATCTAATCTTGTGCTTGAAAGAAAAAAATGAAAGTAATTAAATAACTAAATAAAACTAACCTAAATTAAACAAACTCACTATAGATATATAGTATATAGTTACTATAAAAGAGAAAATATTTAAAATCCATTTTGGTAGTAAGTTGGGAAAAAGCTTAGTACAACACATTTTCACTCTAGGCTTATGCTTCAAATTCTCAACAATGAAATCTGTCTGTAGTTAATGTCCTAGAGGTATTAAATGAGACTCTGTAATGGACATTGGTCTCCCAGCCCTGTAATACTCTTGACAAAGCTGAAATCCATTCCATTCTCTCTGCTAATTAATCTTCCTGAAACACTGCTGAACATACCTCCTCCTCATCTTCTCCTTAATAACACCTCATTATAGAATAGATACTTTTCCTATTGAAAGAAATGTAGCATACAAGAAAAAGAACTCTGGCATTAGCTCCATAAAGTGCTGAGTGTGCATCCCAGCTCTCCTAGTGACTAGCAGAGTGCCCATTGGAGAATTGTTTAGTTTATCACCCTCCATGTCACTGCTATAAAATAGGAATCATAGACAGTTGTGAAGACTGAGTAAGATAAGGTGAGTGTGATGGTTAATTTTATGTGTCAACTTGACTGTGCCATAGGGTACCCAGACATGTGGCCAAACATTATTCTGGGTGTGTCTATGAGGGTGTTTTTTAATGAGATTAGCATTTGAATTGGTCGACTGAGTAAAGCAGATTGCCCTTCCTAATGTGGGTGGCCCTCATCCAATCAGTCAAAGCCTGAATAGAACGAAAAGGCTGGCCCTCCCTTGAGTAAGAGGAAATTCTTCCTGCCTGATGACCTTACAACTGGGATGCTGGCTTTTTTTCCTGACTTCAGACTCAAACTGAAACCTCAGCTCTTCCTGTTGCTCAAGCCTGCGAGCCTTCGAACAGGAACTGCACCATTAGCTCTCCTGGGCCTCCAGCTTGCTAACTCAACCTGCAGATCTTGGGAGTTGCTAGCCCCCATTATCTTGTGTGCCAATCATATATCTATGCCTTAGTTTCTTTATCTTTAAAACAAAGGCAATACATAGTTTTTAATGCTCTTAAGATGATTAAATAATTAACGTAAAGAACCCATAACATAGTAAGCTCTCAGGAAGAAGCCTGGGTATACCTTGTTCCTTTAATACAAAGCTGCAATTTATAGCAGCATCACTTGGGCCATTCATATTCAAAAACATAGGCTGTAGAAATGTTGACCTTTTTCAGCTCAATAAGTTTTCATCCCACATATTTTTCATACACATACTAGTCATAGATCTTACTATGCTTTACTTCATAACGGCACTTTTAATTATATTCTTTGACACAGACACATTTTGATTGCATATTAAATAAGTAAGTATTGTATCCCTATCTTGTATTTGCCACCTCATTTTCTCTCATCTTCACCTATGCTTGGGACCCTGGACCATAAGTTTCACCCCAGCCTAATCAATGGTCAGCTCTAGCAAGAAAAGGGAGAATGTTTTTACCTGTTTAGAGTTGAACCCCATCTCTCTCCTTTATTATAATGCTCTTGTTGCAACAGTCCTAATTAAAGTTTTCCTCACCATTTTAACAACATCTGAATATGTAAATCTAAGAAGATAGAAAGCAAATTAGTGGTTGCCTAGTGATTGGGAGGTAACAGCTAAGAATTTCTTTTGGAGACAATCTAAAAGTGATTATGGTGATACATGCATGTAAATATACTAAAAGCCATTGAATTGTATACTTTGTTGGTAAATTATATAGTTAAGTCATTAAGATAATTATGTCCACCTTGCCTCTGTCAGGTCAGTGTTCCTACCTGGTCTCTCTCTTTCAAAATTCCATCATCTTCACTGATATCCAGTACCATTAATCTCCAACAGTTAATCCTGGCTTATATATGACAGCCAGCTTCTAACTTCTCAGTCTTAACCAATTCCACTCTTACCAGTACATTCCTTATTGCCTTAGTGAATTCAATGTTTTCTGGGCCCAGCCAGGTAGAGAGTTCTCAGGAGCTTTGTGTAGTCAATGCAATGCATTCTTTTTCTTTTTTTCTACAGCATTACTGAGATATAATTTACATACTAGCAGGTGTTCAATAGATATTTGTTAAATGAGTAAATGTCATTTTAAAAGATCATCTAGAATACTTAATCAACATGGCTAAAATGGCTTAGGAAGGAAATGAAGCTCACAATTGTTTTGCCACAAAACACAGTTGTATAGTTCTGAAGTGGATAAAACTCAGCCTAATTTTTCAGTTGACCTAATATCTAGTCTGTAAAGTGGTGGTTCTCAAACTTGAGCTTTCATCAGAATTGCCAGAAACATTTGTTAAAATGAAGCCAGTTAAACCTCACCCTCTACATTTCTGATTCAGTAGGTCTGAGGTAGGACCCAAGAATTTGCATTTTTAACAATTTCTAAGGTGAGGCTGATGTGGCAGATCTAGGGATCACATATTGAAAAGCACTGCTGAAAATACTATTTAAAAAAATATCTCTATGTTATAATAGGGCCTTAGACCTTCCAAAGAGAACATTGATGATTCTTCTTTCCTTAGAGGACTTCAGCCTTCTCCAGAGCCTCACCATGTGTCAAGAAAAGTTGGCCTTCCAGAGACAGCAGAAAGCTCGAAAAAATCCAGGTCAGGCAATGCTATGCTCTGAGTCTTGCATCACAGGAGGCCTCTTAAGAAGTAGCTCATTTCACTTTCCAGCTGTGAGAGCTGAAGCTCTTAGTTGGTGCACCAAGCCTAACCACCTTCCTGGAGCTTTCCAGAAATAGTGGTAAAAGTTCACAGAGTGCCGCCCCCCTGCTGGAAGAGGACTGGCCTGTGGTGGCCACTATATACATCTTGATTGTTGTCCTGCTCCCACATCAGATAGGAAGCACAACCCTTTTTCTACTTAGAATGATTTCTATAGTTGCCCTTCTATATAAATGATGCTTCTGCCCATTGGCAAACTCCTTTCTCTCCAAGCTCCTTGACGGGTATGAATAAATTGCAAATCTAGAGTCTTTATGGTAGGTAAAGGAATGCAGAGTGCAGGGAGTCTAATTTTAAAGGTATCATATTGCATCTGTTGTAGTCCTGGCAGGAGGAACCCAGACTTTGTCATGGAGGATAATAAAGCTTAACCTGGAAAGACTGCTGAAAGGGAAGAATACTGGATTCAAAAATGTCACCTTCCTGCAGGCCACATACACTCCCTGTATGCTTAAATTCTCTGCATCCTCAGGAACAAACGATAAATAAAAGGAGAGAGAAAGAGTATTGAAAATGTTTTTAAAATAAATTTTTATAAGTCAAAAGAAAAATAAATAATAAAAGTACAAAAGCAGCAGGGTAAACATCTGCTCTAATACAAATCCCCCTGAGTAACACTTTAAAATTTTGGAAATATTATACTTTCTTGGAGGCTCAATAAATATAATTAATATTAAGACCAAAAATAACAACAACAACAAAAATCACGAAAGACATGGAAGATAAAGAACAGAAATCCAACATATAAACTATAAGAGTACCTGAAGGGTAGAATTAATAATTAAGGTATAATTATTATTTTTTTTTTCGTTTTTGTCCTTTTTGAGACCGGCCGCACCGCGCTCAGCCAGTGAGCGCGCCGGCCATCCCTATATAGGATCCGAACCCACGGCAGGATCCCAAGTGCGCCACGGGCTTGGCCCAAGGTATAATTATTTTTAAAGCCAGAATTTTTAAAGGAACTGATTTTAGAGAACTATTAATTAAATTATAAGAATTATCACTGCTTCAAGTTAAATAAATAAAGAGAAACTAATTCTGGAACAAAACTGTTAAAATTTTTAAACTTTAAGAATACATGAAGATTTCACCATTTTCAATGAGCCAAAGTTATAATTTCTTCAGGTTTCTTCACTGCTGTCCCAAGATAATAAGTTGGATCTTCAGAATTCTTAACAAAAGAAAAGCTTAGTCTAAGAATGCTATATACAACCAAGCTGTGAACTGTAGGTAGAGACAAAAATGTTCAAGTGGCCAATCTTTTAGAAAACTTACTGAATATCTTCTCTGCAGAGATCACAAGGGGTATTAACCAGCTCACAAACCCCAGGGTAGGGGCATAAGAAGAAATCCTTGAAAGGGAAAGCTGATGCAGAGAATGATATACTTGTATAGTATCCAGTAAAGACAGTAAAGATAGCCCTTTCTATCCTTTTTAAAAATAAGCATATGTTAATAGGAAAAGGTAGTTAGTTGACACTAATAGGACAAGAGTAAATATATAAGGGAAAAAAAGAAAGGAGACTGATATTGCTGAAATATCTAACTAATGGCAGTAATTGTTTAAGCAAAAGTAGAACAAAGTAAATCAAAAATAATGAATGGGTAAGAACCTCAGATTAAGCAAATGATGAATAGAAGAAAGGCGGAGTCATAAAGCATAAAAATGTCTTATCCTCCATAGAGAAGATACCAAAGTAATCGTCTTTAAATGCATACATCTAAACTGATGTTAGACTACTAAACATTTGCCAAAAGTAATTGTGCCTTATTATATAGCAGTAAATTAATGACTACCACAATTAATAATTCTTATGGCCTGTTTTAAATTAATCATAAGTAATGGTAAGGGTAGAATGTTTAACTTTTATATTATTCTAACATGGAAAAGAAAATATTACAGTCCATCAAAATTCATAATATAAAGTAAAAAACATGAAAGTTCTACTTTAAAAAATATAAAATAAGAAGATAGAGGACAAATAAAATAAAGAACATAAAATTATGTATTCAGGGCTGGCCGGTTCACTCAGTTGGTTAGAGCATGGTGTTATAACACAGAAGTCAAGGATTTGCATCCCCTTACCAGCCATCTGCCAAAAAAAAATTATTTATTCATTCATCAAAGAACATACTATTTGATTATTTAAATTCATGTATGAACTTAGAGATGCTCATAAAGCACAAAGATACTGAAAAATTTAAAATATAATATGAGCAACTATTAGTGAACTTTTGCAGTACAAATGAAAGAGATCATTATGTTGTGATACCAGTTATAAGTTAATTATAAAGACATAATTTTTTCTTTTAAAAAAGATTTGTATGTGCCTGATAATCTACAACCAAAAAATATAGACAGCAAAAGCATGTTAGAAAAGAGGAGTGAAGGGGCCGGCCCGGTGGCGCACTGGATAGTGCGCCGCTTGGGAAGCGCGGCAGCGCTCCCGCCCAAGGGTTCGGATCCCACGTACAGACCGGTTCCCGCTCACTGGCTGAGTGAGGCGCGGGGGCAACACTGAGGGTTGCGATCCGTTGCCGGACACGGAAAAAGACAAAAAGACAAAAAAAAAAGAAAAAAGAAAAGAGGAGTGAAGAAAAAAAATTGTGCTTGAACATTTTCATTTTTATAAGTATATAAAAATGTCTAAATTTTAATTAAGATATATATATTTTTTTTTTTTTTTTTTTTTTTTTTTTTTTGGCAGTTGGCCAGTATGGAGATTCAAACCCTCAACCTTAGTGTTATTGGCACCGTGCTCTAACCAAGTGAGCTAACTGGCAAGCTTTAATGGATATTTTAACTGAAATATAATTCAGAAAAAAATGTAAAATAAATAATATTACAACCAGTTACTATTTCAAAAATGCAAGTATGATTTATTATTTTAAAATTTAATAAAATAACCACATTGAAAATCTTTAAAATAAAATTTTGTTCAACAGATGCTGTTATTGGCCAATCTTATTCCCAATCATGTACTCATTAAACTTAAGAACAAAGCAAAGAAGTCCACCAATACCATTTTTATTGTAATATTGTATTGAGGATTTTTTATTAATGCAAAATTTTAGGACAAATAAAAATAATATGTATTAGAAAGGTGCAGACAAATTAATAGTTGAAGATGACATAATTGTATACCCAACAACAACAACAATTCTAAAGAAGCCTATGAAAAACTACTACAAGTCACAAGAGAATTAGGTGAAACAGTAAAATTTAAGATAAATACTGAAAAGTCAGTATCACTCCTTTGTACCAGCCATAACTATCTAAATTTAAAATGATTTTTAGAAAAGATAGATTCAGATCCCATTTACAATATGAAGGAAACAAAACAGAAACTTCATGAAAGAAATTTGGGAAGTTTTTTTAAAAGTCTAAATACTATTCTGAGTATTTTTTAAAATTTAATTATGAAAAGAAACATCATCCAAGTACACAGTATTTTTAAGAATTACAAAAATTGACTTTTCTACCCATATTATTGTGTAATGAACACAATATCAGCATAGTTATAGGATTTGATAAAATGCTAAGAGTACAAGGAAAAATAAACATGTGGGAATAACAAACCATCTGGGGAAGAAAGCACAGTAATAAATTAAGAATGCAATTCCATTCAACATATTATCAAATAGAATTAAATATTTAGAAATAACTTTACTAAAAGAAGCACATGACTTGTACATTGAAAACTGCAAAATGTTGCTGAGAAAAGTTAAGGAAGATTTAGACAAATGGAAAGACATTACATGTTCATGAATTAGAAGGCTCAATATCACAAAGATGGCAATTCTCCCCAAATTGATCTATGCAACACAATCCCTATTAAAATACCAGAAGCTAAGATTCTTTGAAGAAGCTGACAAATTGACCCAAAAATGTATGTGAGAATGCAAAGGGACTCAGAATAAATAAACAATTTTAGAAAGAAGATCAGAGTTGGAGGACTTATGATGCCCAACTCCAAAACCAAATACAAAGCCCCAATGATGATGACAGTGTAGCATTGGTCCAAGGATAGACCCTAGACATAAGTCAAGGGAACAGAACAGAGTCCAAAAATAAAACCTTAACTTTACAGTCAATTGATTTTTTACAAAGGTTCTAAGTCATTTAAGTGGGGAAAAGGATAATCTGTTTGACAAGCAGTACTGGATATTTACATGCAAAAAACAAATAAGCAAACCTTATACTCTTACCTCACACCATGCACAAAAATTAACCCAAATGGACCACAGATTTTTTACTTCTACTTTTAAACTACCTGTGTTTTAAAATTTAAAGTGATGTTACTTTTTAATCCAGTCTGACAATTTGTGTTTTCTAAATGGATTAATTAGACCATTTATATTTGATATAATTATTGACATGATTAGGTTTAGATCTACCACCCCACTCTTTCTTTTCATTTTCAGATTGTTCATTTTTAACATATAAAAATATAATTGAATTTTGTTTCTTTTATCCTGCAACTTTTCTGTGTTTGCTTATTAGTTCTTTTTTTTTTTCTTTAAATTTTTATTTTGTCAATATACAATGTGGTTGATTATTATGGCCCATTACCGAAACCTCCCTCCTTCCACCCTCTCCTCCCTCCCACCCAACAATGTCCTTTCCATTTGCTTGTCGTAACAACTTCAAAAAATTGTAGTTGTTATATCTTCTTCCCCCCCCCCCAGTTTGTGTGTGTGTGTGTGTGAGTGAATTTCTCCCAGGGTGAGGCTTATTCATTGCACTGCTTATTAGTTCTAATAGGTTTTTTTTAGACTACATACAAAATCATGTCATCTACAAACAGAAATAGTTTTACTTCTTCTCCAAAAAAAAAAAAAGGGTAAAAAGATGTGAGAAGAGATATCATGTAAACACTAAGCTAGAGTGGCTATACTAATATAGACAAAGTAGACTTCAAGACAAGAAATATTACAATAGGTGAAGATGAATATTTTATAATAATAAAGACAAGATTACATAATAATCATAACTATGTATACCTAATAACAGAACTTCAAAATACATGAAGTAAAAACTAATAGAATTGAAAATAATAGAAATAGACGAATCCCTAACTATAGCTATAAATTTCAACAATCCTCTCACAGTAATTGATAAAAAAAACTACACAGGAAATCAGTAAAGGTATAAGGCTGGCTGGTTAGTTCAGTTGGTTACAGCGCCACCTATAACTCCAAGGTCAAGGGTTCAGATCCCCATACCAGACAGCCACCCCCACCCCCAAAAAAAAGAGAGTGAAGAAAAAAATCAGTAAAGGCATATAAGATATAAAAAATGCTGTCAAACAATTTAACCTAATTAATATTTGTAGAACACTACACCCAGTAACAGCTTAAAGCACATTTTTTTGAGTGCACAAGGAATATTCATATAATAGATCATATTCTGAACTACAAAGCAAATTCAGGGCCGGCCCCGTGGCTCACTCGGTAGAGTGTGGTGGTGACAACACCAAGGCCACGGGTTCGGATCCTATATAGGGATGGCCAGTTTGCTCACTGGGTGAGCGTGGTGCTGACAAAGCAAATTCAATAAATTTAAAATAATCAAAATTACACAGTGTATATTTTCTGACCACAAAGGAAAAAACTAGAAATCAATAACAAAAAGGCATCTGGAAAATCCCCATAGACTTGGGTCTTAAAAACATACTTCTAAATAACTGATGGGTTAAAGAACGCACAAGAGAAAAAATTATTTTGAAATGGATGAAAATGTAAAAACACATCAAAATTTGTGTATGAACTAAAGCAGTCCTTGAGGGAAATTTATAATATTTAGTGCTCATATCAGGAAAGAAAAATGGTCTCAAATCAATGATCTAAATTTTTACATTATAAAAGTAGAAGAAAAAAAGTGAATGAAACCCAAAGTAAACAAAATAAAGATAAGAACAAAAATTAACGAAATGGAAAACAGAAATCAATAGAGAAATATCAGCGTAACCAAAAATTGCTTCTTTGAAAAGAATTATAATTGAAAAATCCCTAGACAGATTTCTAAAGAAAAAAGAGACATCACAGAGATCATACAGGTATTCAAAGGATAATAAAGAAATACTGTGAACTTTATGCCAATTAACTTGACAATTTAGGTGAAATAGGCAAATTTCTTGAAGGACACTGATTACCAAAACTGACATAAAGAAAAATAGAAAATCTGAATGGTCCTCTATCTTTTAAACAATTAGATCTGTTAATTAAAAGCCTTCCCAGAAAGATTAGACCAGGCCCAGATAGCTTCACTGGCAAATTCTACCACACATTTGGATAATACCAACTATCCATGAAGTCTTCCAGGAAAAAAAAGAAGAGCAAACACTTCCCAATTCATTTTATGAGGCTAGCATTACCCTTACAGCAAAAAAAAAAAAAAAAAAAAAAAAAAATTTTTTAAAAAAAAAAAAAAGCTTCACTGGCAAATTCTACCACACATTTGGATAATACCAACTATCCATGAAGTCTTCCAGGAAAAAAAAGAAGAGCAAACACTTCCCAATTCATTTTATGAGGCTAGCATTACCCTTACAGCAAAAAAAAAAAAAAAAATTGTTATAAGAAAAAAAACTATATACCAATATCCTTCATGAGCATAAACAGAAAACCACTTAATAGGAATGGTAGTCATTAAACTTAAGAACTAAGTGACTTACACTAAAATAACAGGATGCTACCCTCCACGACTTTGATTCTGGTAAGAATTGACATAAATAATGCAGAGACAATTAAATGGTATTCAACCAACTACAGAGGAGTGACAGAAGCAGCGAATGACCAACGACAATGCTGGTGATGACTCCCCAGTCAGACTGCTCCTAAGAAAAAGCATCAGGTGTTCTCTGTGGCTAAGTTTCCCTTAGTCCTTGCCCGTTGTCTAGTTTGGTGTTCTGGCTTTTGATCAATTCTGTTGACCCCAAAGGACATTCCATAAGTGGATTTCTGCTAAATTTAGCAACCAAGAACCTGAACAGTAAATACTTCCCTGCTAAAGTGCTCATAACCAAGAACCTGGACTTGCATAGAATTGGTATCCAAGAGTGATTGGCACAGACGTCCAGGGAATGGAGGAATTTAGGATTGGAAATCTGATCTCATTGGGATGAAGGCTGTGAAAATTCCACTAGTACTCAGGGATGATAATGTGGCGTAACAGCTAATTAAATTATTACTTGTCGTCATTAGAAAAGAAGAGTTCATTGAATCTAAGGCATTGGGAGGATTGCTCATAAAATGTAGGGCTCCCTCTCTCTGTTTCTCAACCCTGATTTCCTCTGCATTGACTTCATTATTAGGATCTGTCCATGTATATTTAAAGATAGCTATAATCAGCTTTAGTCTTATATGGTTTTCAAATTCACAGTGTCTAAAAGAAAGAGATTCTGTCTCTCCTCTTCCTGCTCACGCTTATATGTCTCTGTCAAAAAGGTGCTGGTCATGCTTAGAACCTATGTGACCCTGGAGATCATCACTGTGCCACAGATACAGGATATTCTGACTGGCTGGCCCGTAGCATGTGCCCACTCCTCTGGCAGAGAAGGCAGGGTGTCTTGCTTGGCTGCCCCACCTCATTTATATGGAGTGGAGGAAAAACAATTCCCCATGTGAAGGGATGCTGGGCAGACAGAACACTACAGAGAGAAAAGGCAAAGATGAAGAAGAGACAGAAGGTGATCTATTGATGAGAATCCCTTTTGAGAACGTTGAAGGGAATGGACTCTGAGCAAAAGTAGAGGGATTGACTTTAGATTGGAGCAGGGATTGTTCTCTTTTGTAATGTATATTGTCATGTGTGTATCAAATATTTAACTAGTTAAAGGTAATAATACCTATAACATAAATGAGAATACAAGGGCATTGTGTCCTTCAAATAAAAAATAAACCATTGTTAAGCATCTAGCACCTTAGCAATTTGCACATTTGCTGATCAACAATTAATATGACAATTATTAATATTATTAATGAGATTTCTGTCACCACAAAACATGAATTCAGGATGCCCATTTGGCACACTTGTTTAATTATTTTGAGTAATCCTATGTGCCAGATTACAATAAAACAGAATTTATAGATTGGCCATAGAGTTTCTGTGTATAAAGGTTAAGCATGCAGCCTTGGAAACAGGCAGACCTGAGTTTGAATCCTGACTACACCACTTGCCACCTGTGTGATCCTAGGAATGTTACTTAATGTTTAATTTATGTGAGATGTTCCACAGAGGGCCTAGAATACAGTAAGTTCTTATTAATATGTTTTATCTATGATTATTGTGATTCTAGAATTTTAAAGCCATTTCCTTTAATACATCACCCTTAACTTTTCATCATTCAGATTATTTTCTAATTCAGTTGGAATTAGTAAGGTTTGACTGTACATGATACAGAATAATGCATAGATATTGAAATACAGGTTCACATAAGTAACCGACCATTGTGCTTTTGTTTTTTTAAGGAAAAATCTTCTAGATTTCTTTCACCCAGAAATCCTTTTGAGACAGCTCCTTTAAGAACTGTAGCTCCTTCAGGCTTCCTCACTATATTGAAAGAATTCAACCATATTTATGTTGTCCAGTCAAAACTTGGTAGTTCCCACTTTTAAGAGCATGTTTTCTAAACATCTCTGGTAAATGGAGATTTTGACTTTATGCCCGGGACACCCTGAGAGCTGTTCCTACAGAAAAAAACTAATAGGATAATAAATCCCAAGTCCTTTTTAAAATTTTTTTCTCTCTGAACAAGAGTTGTTTTAGTTAAACTTTCGTGCACTTTTCTCTGAACGCTGCCCCCGCTCTTAGACCATTGTGTTTAATACAGGACTTTTGACTCAGCCATCATTACTCACACTTTACTGATTTTACTTTAAACACTGTTGGCTAAAACGACAATTTATCAAGACTGTTTTGCCTAGCAGTTGGGGATCATTTATTTTCCCGTTGAAGGGCTTGATATTTATTAGTGCGGCAGCAAGCCGGTCAGCAGAGATTCACACTCCAGGGGACGGGCTGAGTCCAGCGCAGGGCCTGCACCACCCTCTCCTGCTCCTGAGGCAAGCCCTGGCTGGTGCCTGAGGTGCTGGAGGAGATATCCGATAACCACAGGGCTCTGTCTCTTGAGAAAAGGAAGCTGGACCCACAGCTGTGAAGGAAGCCAGCAATCCCAGGGAGAGAGGTGAGCCGTCAAATCCTTGCCAGAAGAGTCAGCGAGATCCATGGTGTGCAATGAGGACTCAGCATAGAAATGTGTGCATCTGTAAGAAGAAAATTATTTTGAGTAATCCTATGTGCCAGATTATAATAAAACAGAATTTATAGATTGGCCATAGAGTTTCTGTGTATAAAGGTTAAGCATGCAGCCAATTATTTTGAGTAATCCTATGTGCCAGATTACAATAAAACAGAATTTATAGATTGGCCATAGAGTTTCTGTGTATAAAGGTTAAGCATGCAGCCTTTTTTTTGTTTTTTGTTTTTTTTTAATTTTTATTTTGTCAATATACACTGTATATGATTATTATGGCCCAGTTTCTGTGTATAAAGGTTAAGCATGCAGCCTTGGAAACAGGCAGACCTGAGTTTGAATCCTGACTACACCACTTGCCACCTGTGTGATCCTAGGAATGTTACTTAATGTTTAATTTATGTGAGATGTTCCACAGAGGGCCTAGAATACAGTAAGTTCTTATTAATATGTTTTATCTATGATTATTGTGATTCTAGAATTTTAAAGCCATTTCCTTTAATACATCACCCTTAACTTTTCATCATTCAGATTATTTTCTAATTCAGTTGGAATTAGTAAGGTTTGACTGTACATGATACAGAATAATGCATAGATATTGAAATACAGGTTCACATAAGTAACCGACCATTGTGCTTTTGTTTTTTTAAGGAAAAATCTTCTAGATTTCTTTCACCCAGAAATCCTTTTGAGACAGCTCCTTTAAGAACTGTAGCTCCTTCAGGCTTCCTCACTATATTGAAAGAATTCAACCATATTTATGTTGTCCAGTCAAAACTTGGTAGTTCCCACTTTTAAGAGCATGTTTTCTAAACATCTCTGGTAAATGGAGATTTTGACTTTATGCCCGGGACACCCTGAGAGCTGTTCCTACAGAAAAAAACTAATAGGATAATAAATCCCAAGTCCTTTTTAAAATTTTTTTCTCTCTGAACAAGAGTTGTTTTAGTTAAACTTTCGTGCACTTTTCTCTGAACGCTGCCCCCGCTCTTAGACCATTGTGTTTAATACAGGACTTTTGACTCAGCCATCATTACTCACACTTTACTGATTTTACTTTAAACACTGTTGGCTAAAACGACAATTTATCAAGACTGTTTTGCCTAGCAGTTGGGGATCATTTATTTTCCCGTTGAAGGGCTTGATATTTATTAGTGCGGCAGCAAGCCGGTCAGCAGAGATTCACACTCCAGGGGACGGGCTGAGTCCAGCGCAGGGCCTGCACCACCCTCTCCTGCTCCTGAGGCAAGCCCTGGCTGGTGCCTGAGGTGCTGGAGGAGATATCCGATAACCACAGGGCTCTGTCTCTTGAGAAAAGGAAGCTGGACCCACAGCTGTGAAGGAAGCCAGCAATCCCAGGGAGAGAGGTGAGCCGTCAAATCCTTGCCAGAAGAGTCAGCGAGATCCATGGTGTGCAATGAGGACTCAGCATAGAAATGTGTGCATCTGTAAGAAGAAATCACCCAGCCTCAGCAGCCAACCAGCAGCAGGTGGAAAAGAGATTGCTCAGGTAAGGTGGGGCCTGTTTGACAAGTGGAAAACCCTAGGCCTCTAATGCCAGTAGGAAACAACTCTTACGCAGAGCAGGCAGCATCTTTGTAGTGCAATCACAGTGCCTGGCCAGAGGGGCTTTTAGTTATTACTGCAGCAGCAGATGCATAACTGAAAGAAAAGGAAAGAAACGGGTTTATTTTGTGCCTGAAATTGTGCTGGATTTATATACATCATTTCATTTAATCCTTGCAATAGCCCAAAGGACGAGTACTGGTATCCAATGGGCTCTGGAAGGTTATGTAAATTGCCTGCTTTTCCACAGTGAGGAAATGGGAGAGCCTGGAAACAAACCCAGATCTGCCCCACCACAAGGCCGTGCCCTCAGCTGCGTCATACCACTCCCCTGCTGAGCGTGGGCCTGGAAAGCTGGCCCAGAGCACGCCAGTGTGGTGCCTGCAGTGCCCACCTGGAGGCACTCTCTGACTTAAGGCATTAGGCCAAGTTAACAGGAAAGTGTTGGACAGATATTGGCTTTTTTAGAATAGAAGGCATGGGACATAGCACAGTTAGACTTTGATGCTTCAAGTTCACATACTTCTTTTTTTTTAGCATATTCACTGTTACAAATCATACTTATTCTTTATGTCCCTTATCCAATCTCTCCCCCTCCCCCTCTCCCCTCCCCCTCCCCCTCCTCTTCCCCTTTCCTCTTCCTCCTTCCCCCTCTAATAGCCATAGATTTGTTCTCTCCATCTGATCAAGTTCACACACTTCTGAGGTTGAGAGTCTAAGGAAGAACTGTCTTATAGAATCTTTGCAGAGGTTTCTGCTGATACACAGGAGCAGGAGCATGTGAACGCACACACCTGCAGGAAGAGGAAAGGAAGAGAAAGGTCAATGGACTGAAAAAGGACATCAGGTCATACTCTTCCTGCCCACATCACAGCTGATGCACCAAGCTTCAAGTGCTCGGAGATGCACAGTTCTTAGAAGTTTCCCTCCATTTGTGGTGGGCCCACTCTGTGTTAGGCTCTATGACAGAACCAAAGTTACAAAACTTGATTAGATACAGTCCCCTCGCCTGAAGAGTTTATAATGTTTTCCCTTGAGAAGTTGAGGCAATCCCTAAGTTATCAGGGAAAGAAAAAATTCCTGAAAGTAACATGGGGTAAAACGTGGGAAGCAGTTTAGGAGAGGGGATGGGGGCACTGAAGATGAGGTCCACTCTTCCCGGTGCCCTGTGGAGACACCCGCAGCAGGGGCACCTGCCCAGGCCAAGGTAAAGGCCACCACCTCAGAGCAGCTTTGTCACTAGGAGGGAGGCCTTCAGGCTCAGCCAGTCCTCAGAACCTATGGGCTGGTGGAACCTTCCTTATTCCTTAAGAGCCCACCTGGAGAGGATGAAGGACAGTGGAAGGGAGGGGATTCTACTCCCCCTCGTCCCAGCATGGAGGAATCTAACACTAGCACTGACCCCTGGGGGACAACCCTTTGTCTGTCAACTCTACTTTCTCCTCTGCTGTTCCTTTTGCTCCCGCCCACCCACCCAGCACACACGTCGGCATGGATTCTGTAACATTGCTGTAAGGAAATGCTGCGGGGAAACGTGCCTCCACTGTGGAGTAAACTCCTCAGAAAACAAATCCACAGGGATGAACGCAGCTTTGAGAACCTCAGAGGAGGCTTATTTAGGACTTGCAGTGATCAGACAGTGACAGCAGCCCGAAGGCCAAGCCACAGATGGTGCCCAAGTTCCACCGTGACTGCATCATGATGGAAAGAAGTTGAGACACAGACTTAACCAAATTGACCAGCAGTTCTTCAGGGCCCCGGCCCCCAGGCCTCCTTCTCTGGCCAGTCACTGAAGGTCCCAGCCCATTGTTTAGTTGAGTCCACCATGAAACAAAATTCTTTCCAGAGCTTTGATTAACCTTATTAGAGCTCATAAAACTCAAAATAGTTCAGCCTGTTCAAATGTCTCCATTTTCTTCTACATATTTGTGGTTGGGGGTATTTTTGCTGTCAGTTTTCAATTAGTAAAGAGATGTAGCAAAAAAAAAGAGCAAATCAGAATTCAGAAGCATTCCTTCTTAATACCCTGAGAAAGACTGTGAGAGAAAAGCACCTGGACCCCAGGAAGCGAATGAGGTCTAGAAAACATCTCCATCCTTTTCACATCCCAAGCTCAAGTCAATGGCTGGCTTGTGGAATGCATGTCATGCCACCGCATGACATGAGCTGTTTTATTCCTGTCACAGAATGGAAATCTTGCCGATGTGTGCCCGTATTTATTAGGATTATTTCTATTTCATGGCTGTGTGTAGTCATGAACTGTATGTTACCCTGTAGTGATGGAATGTTGACCCTGGTGTGTTCTGGGTTCATTGAACAGTTCCTTAGGGTCCAATAGCGCCCAAGGCATTTTTGCCAAAGATCTCTCCACAACTCCCCTTCACCCTCTTAATTTAAAAACCCATGTGTATTTTAACAAAAATATCATCCATCTGTTTCTGATTCATTTACACTGAACTCACCAAATCTCCTTTTGTCAGAGCTGTCATGTCCCACAGGCTCTGCACTAGAGTGCCATGCTGAGTCCTTCTTCCTTGAATACCAAGAAGTCCTGTTCAGCCAAGAGCTGATAGGCTTCACCCCCTGGGGCTGAAGGGGTACAGTTGGGGACAGGGCTATGTTCTAAATTCCAAATCACCTAGTACCTCAGTCCATTGTGGACTTGGCAAAATGTCTCCATCCATTCACAGAGATGCCTTGATTGTGCTGTTATCATTATGGTGTTTGAGTGTGAGTGTGTGTGCTTGCAAGCATGTGTGTGTGCACATTGACTGGTGTGATTAAACATGTTTTGTGACATTAATCCAGACTAGGGGTAGGCTTCACTTTTCTGTAGTCAGACCAACTGGCTGACTTAGAGTGTGGAACAAGATTGAATTCCCCTTATGACTTCTACTGTGCTGGGTTCTATCCACCTGTCAACCACGAGCAGAAAAAACAAGAAGCAAGAGCTCTCAGAAACAGGAGGTAGAACTCAACTTCTGAGAGTTCTCCCAGCATTCTCCCCTCCAGGCAGGTTGGAGAGAGGGATACAAGTGACCACAGGGCAGATCCACCCTCAGCAAGGACAAGTGAGAGAAGCAATCACTGTCACTGCAGTTGTGTTGGATACTGGCATCATGCCAGTCCACCCAGATTCCCCCATAAGCAGAAACCACAAAAAAGACCTGGGCCACCCGAGGCTGCCTCCACAGCCCAGATAAGTTGCCCCGTCAAATGGTGAGTGCTTTCCCCTACCTGTGCCTCTGGAGACAGATAGGGCCATCTGTATCTAGAGTCTA
This sequence comes from Galeopterus variegatus, assembly GCF_000696425.1. Lineage (NCBI taxonomy): Eukaryota > Metazoa > Chordata > Mammalia > Dermoptera > Cynocephalidae > Galeopterus > Galeopterus variegatus. The sequence continues at coordinate 639,673 of NW_007726134.1, read as the reverse complement.
TCAAGCCCACAACTTGTTTTAAAAAAAAGAAAAAGTCCATTGAAAGCTCAGTTATTCAACATTCTGCTGCTTCTCACAATATTCTGCATGATGGCATCAATTGCTTCCACCTTTTCAGCCTTCTGTAATAATTTTCTTTTCCTATAGACTCATATTAACCCATTTCTTCATTGTTTTTATTAAGTCCTGAGCCACACAGATTTGTGGAGTGATATGGAATACTTGGGCTTATATATTAGAGTTTCTTTTTTTTTTGTCTTTTGTCTTTTTCCGTGTCCGGCAACGGATCGCAACCCTCAGTGTTGCCCCCGTACCAGACCGGCGACCGGCGACGGAATTGCAACCCTCGGTGCCGCTCCCATGCCTCGCTCAGCCAGTGAGCGGGAACCGGTCTGTATGTGGGATCCGAACCCTCGGGCGGGAGCGCCGCCACGCTTCCCAAGCGGCGCACTTATCCAGTGCGCCACCAGGCCGGCCCTATATTAGAGTTTCTAAGGAAAAGATTTCTTGAAATCAGTGCAACACAATCTGCTAACTTAGTAAACAGACACAGGGGACAAATAAGGAAAATAACTTTATTTGGGAACAACAAGAGGTATAAGTATGTGTTAAGGTAACAGTTCTCAACCGTGGTGATAGCATAATGACATACTTGAGTGTTGTGAGATGTGTTGCAAGTGATACAGCTAATAACAAAGTACTAAGTTTGTAAATGATTCACTTTTAAATAAAACTTAGAAGTAGCCTCAAGGCTAGCCCTATAATAATGTCACTTTAAACCACAGCATTCCCCGATATGCTTTATTGAGTTGGGGAGAGCAGGTTCATGTTACTTCAAGGACCCCTGGAACTGTGCATGGAGACGCAATGGGAGCGTGTCCTCCGTGTAACATCACCCAGCACTCATGCATGTCAGAAAACACTGGAGACCACTACGCTCAAGTTCTCGGTACATATCATGGTTGGAATTGTGGGGCTCTTCGTCACTTTTTTAAAGCATAGGTATTCCATTTTACTATTCTTTTTAGCCCATAATAATAATATGTAAAGCAAACTGACACTCAGAAGAGGATATTTAAAAGTTTTTGTGGCAAGTTGGCATTCTATACAGCATGATCTCCTTGTACTGACATTGGTACAGTACTCTCTCTCTCTTTCTCTCTCCCTCCCTGGTTTCGTGCATGTGTGTGTGTGTGTGTGTGTGTGTCTTCATGTGTACAGTTGCTTGATTGGTTGGTTAGTTGTTTAGTGTACAGCATGATCTCCTCGTACTGACATTGGTACAGTACTCTCTCTCTCTTTCTCTCTCCCTCCCTGGTTTCGTGCATGTGTGTGTGTGTGTGTGTCTTCATGTGTACAGTTGCTTGATTGGTTGGTTAGTTGTTTAGTGTAGAAAATGAGTTACTGGTTCTCTAAACCATCGGCATAGCTGTGTCTGTGATAAGATCTGGAAAAGCTTCAAGCAGGTGGCCCTAGATGGAGTGCTAGTAAGGCCAAGGTCATGGCTCCATGTTCAATCTGTGTATTAAGACTGCTCAACTTTATTCCACAGCCACAGCCTGGGAGTTTCCTAGACCCCATCCCTATACCAGCCTCTAGCCAGTATCTCCCAAATATATGCTATGGTCACAACGTGGACTCAACGTGGATCAAACACAGTGATCAATATGGGTCACTGAAAGTTCAATGCTCCCCAAACTCATAATCACAAACACCTACTGCCAAAGAGACAAAGAACAGCTCTCTTCTGTGGCATTTTAAAAACCCCCAGTCTCTGCAAAGCCATGTAAATCTGCCTTGCAGACTGAGTGTACACCATACATGCAGATGAGGAAAAGGACCACACAATTTTTCCAGGCCAACAGGCAGAGCCATTTCATCTCTTTCGTCTTTGGCATGAACTTGTCACTTCTGTTCTTTACCTTCTGTTCTTTGTCACTTCTGTTCTGACCTTGATAAGGGGGCTTTACTTTTAGATTTGGAAGTATCCTTGGCCATGATCCACTGGGCAAAAGAAACTTTGATGCCCACCATTCTTCTCTTTATCTACAACCATTAATAAAGAAAAATACAAGGTAAGGTTGACTATGGGTCCCTAACGACCCACTCAGCTATTTAAGGTAAATTTTGTCTTATCTCTCAGTCCCCTCCAGTCTTCCCTCTCATACCCATCCTTCATCTTAACTACTAAGTTAACTACTTAACTACCACTTTCTTCTCTGTCATGGTATTACCAATTCTACGTTTTATCAGTCCAGAAGCTTTCAGCTGCTGGTAGCAGAAATCCAACTCAAACTAGCTAAAACATCAAAGAATTATATTGGCTGAGTAGCTGGAAGTCCAGAGGTACACAGGTTCTGCTCCTGGTACATTGTCTGCATTTCTCTGTGAGTCTCTGTCCTCTTCCATTTCTTAGCTTTATCTGATTCCAACTTCCCCTCTGGCCATAAGATGGCAGACAGCAGCAAAAGCTAGGGGATCACCCTTCCTTATACACATACTTTGAAAGAAGGAAAAGCTGTCCTGTTCTCTTAAGGACAAGGAAGAGCTTGCCCAGAAGTCTCCAGCCATGCTCTTCTGGACCAGAATTAAGTCATATGCCCATTCCAGAAGCATTGACTGACAAAGGGGGTTATATTCTCATGATTGGCTTGGGTTAATTGAGTCTCACCTCTGAAGCTACAAATGGGGTAACTTCCCCTAAGTCACATGAACAAAACTGGGATATCATTGTGAAGAAAGGAGAGAATGGATGGTAGCTAGGCAATCAACAATGTTCAGTAGGGAGATTGGGTATGTTCCCTTTATCTGCTTAGATGATACATTGATGTAACCAATGAATAAAAAATAGTTAATTGTGAAACTCTATTCCATTGCCTTTTTGGATCATGAAGGATCCAGAGAGCTTTGTTTGACCTGTGGGGACCACATCTGAAAGGTATTGTGGTCCACTGGGTTCATTCCCCTCCCACTGGGCAGCAGTTACAGTGTAGTAAAAACCAGGCCTGAAAGCTTATCTGAACTTAAGCTCCCTCTTCCTGGAGAAGTGGCCAACTCTACATTCCCATGTCACAAAGCACTCAGGCCTCTGCGTGCAAACTCCTCAGTCCTAGGGTTTCAAAGGGCAGGCCATTGCTCAGATGGGGAAGACAACTAGGTGGGGCACAGGCACAGGGCCCACATTTCCCTGCTCACAATATTTTTCCCATTGACTCAAGCAGCAGCTGCTTTTTGGAGGGTCATGTTTGCTTATGATGACACAGACTGTTTCCAAACTCTGAGGCTGTCATCTTCAGATTGGCTGGTGTGATATAACCTCTCTGGAATCAGCCTTCTGTTGCCTTGACTGCACTTGTGATTCTAAAATAGGACCTGGGGTTGAAAAACCATCCGTTAACATCTAGACATAGCTGTTTCCTCCAAGCAAAAGAATAAAGGAACCAAGATTGTTATCACTGATCCCCTGGCATTGGCTGGTCCAAAGTTGCCCTTATTCAGCTAATTCATTCCTCATGTTTATACTCTGTAAGGTTCCAGAACCTCCCCACCCTTCCTCATCCAAAGGCCCCTATACAGATTGAGGTCTATCAGTCCAAACTCTGTCCTAGTGAACCTTCCCGACATGTTCCCAGCCCTACCTTGATTGCTCTAATTTACTACCTCGGTCAACTCCAGCCCTCCTTCCTCTACTCTGCCAAAAAGTATTTCAATGCCATTATTCTTGTATTCCTGATCTGCACTTGAGTAAGTCTAGCTCCAGTGCTGCTATTTCAATCTGAATTTCTGTGAAGAGTACACTGGTTTGCATAATTGAAAATACCACACAGAGCAGGTATAAATGTGGCTTCCATCAATTACTAACTATGTGAACTTAAGCACATTTTTTACCTCACATCATGTAGTCAACATGTATTTATTAAGGGTCAACTATATGTCAGACAGTGTGCTAAGCTGTAAGACTCAGCTCCTGTGTCTATAAAGAGGAGCTAATAATAAAACACATCTCATAGGGTTGTTGTAAGGATTAAAGGAGATAATAAATGTAAAGTGCTCAGCACAATGCCAGATGCATAGGAGACGTCCACAAATGGTGGCTAGCGTAGCGTAGCTGTTATCATAACTGAGAAAGCACCTGATCCGTTTGTTCCTCCCTACAATGTGATCTATCTGAGAAGTACAGAAGTTTCTCAATGCACTTATTCCAATTTCTCATGTTTCCTACATATCCTACAGCTATAAATTGGGCAGCTGCTTAAAATGGGTCTGCTGGTGATGTCAATTCAATGGTGTGCCTGCACACAGAGCTTGGTGCAGGCACAGGGCTCAGCCAGCCCCCGCCTCAAATCCCAAGTGCTATGTCCCTGATTTGCCCTGGAACGTGAGTGTGCTGGGCCTGTGTAGGGGTGCACATGTCTTTAGCCATAAATGTTGCATGGCTGTTATAAACCATGAGGTCTGGTAACACCAGCAGCAGCTTATCAGATTTCAAACGTACCACATTCTTCCAGATTTCCAGATGCGCTCCCTCTCTCTGCCACCCACTCTTCCTATCCCCATTCTAAAGTGCCCCAGATTGCTTACTTCAATCTAACCATTTGAAATTAAGTTGAATAAGACTTCGGGAGGGGAAAAAACAACGGGAAGTTTATACTTAAGGAGAAAAAGGAGTGGAAACTTACCACATGCCTCGCTGTGCCATGTGATTCTCACGGCCATTTATTGCACACAGGCAGACCAAGTGGAGGTGGATCGGCGCTCTCCAACTTAGAGGAGAGACATGGATGGAAGGTCTGGCTTAGTATCATCACAAATTCACAACTTATTTGAAGCTCCTTGGAGGAAAAATGTACATTTGCCAGTGTGTAAGATCTAATCTGTTAACAAAAAATAAAGACCGCTATTAAGAGGGTCTGCTTACTAGCAACCACATATGGTCTCTCGATTGCAAGGGAAATCCCTTCTTCTAAGACAAAATCTGCTCTCACAGAAACAGCCCTGGTTGAAGCATTACTACTAAAAGAGAGAATTTCGGTAAATAGCTCTTTCTTCCATGACTTGTCTTTTCCTTTGTAAAATGGAAATAAAAACACAGCACCACCTTTGTGCTTTAAAGAACCTCAAAAGATGGGGAGATGTTAGAGGATACATAATTATGGTTAGATAGGAGGAATAAATTTTGGGAGAACTATTGTACAGCAAGATGACTATAGTTAATGATGATATATTGTATTCTTGACAGATGTAAAGAGAGGGGGATGTTATGTGCTATCACCACAAAAAATAACTGTGTGAGGTAATGCACTTGTAAATTAGCTAGATTTAACCATTCCACAGTGTGTGTGTGTGTGTGTGTGTGTGTAATATATATATATATACACACACTTCAAATCATCACAGTGTACACATAAAAACATATAATGTTATCTGTCAATTTTTTAAAATAATAAAATACAAATATATAGAATAAAATAAAGAATCTACTGATACTATTGTCTCCACTAGCCATCCTGTTGTTTGAGAGACTTTGTACCTCTTAAGAAAATTCTTAAGATGTCTGGGTAAAGGAGTATCATAGAGAAGTCATCTCACTGGGAAGCTGTTTGTCCTATTAAGTGACTGCTGCTCATCAGCAGACGGCCAATTAGTGATGATATTGAACACAGAGCAAGGAAGTCAGGGGCCTGAGTAACCCTGCCTGGAGTGGTGGCATCACACTGTTGTTTGAGAGACTTTGTACCTCTTAAGAAAATTCTTAAGATGTCTGGGTTAAGGAGGCATGACACTTGGAAGGAATATCATAGAGAAGTCATCTCACTGGGAAGTTGTTTGTCCTATTAAGTGACTGCTGCTCATCAGCAGAGGGCCAATTAGTGATGAAATTGAACACAGAGCAAGGAAGTCAGGGGCCTGAGTAACCCTGCCTGGAGTGGTGGCATCACACTCAGAGTGCCAGCAGCAAAGGGTTGGAAAGCACATTGTAAGATGCCAGGGGAAGAGATGCAGGCATGGGAGTTGTGTTAAAAGGATGGGAGAACATGATTCAACTAGGCATTTCTGATCCTTTAGACACACTTAAGCCACCCAGGGAGAAGTTAAATCACCCAGTTGTGGGTCTTTGTTACAGCAGTCCTAAAAAACTAATACAGATTTTGGTACTAGAGGCGGGTGGCTTAAAACAACAGAAAAGTATTGTCTCACAGTTCTGGAGGTTGGAAGGCTGAAATCAAGGAGTCCAAACAAGCAGGGCCAAACGTTCCCTCTGAAACCTGCAGGAGAGAATCTTTGCCTGCTTCTTAGCTTCTCACGATGGCTGTCAGTTCTTGGCATTTCTTCCATCTGCATCACTCCAATGTCTGCCTATATGGCATTCTCCCTATTGTGTCTGTGTCCAAATTCCCCTCTTCTTATAAGGACACCAGTCATATTGGATTAGGGACCACCCTAATGACCTCATCTTAGCTTGATTACATCTTTGAAGGCCCTATTTCCAAATAAGGTCACATTTACAGGTCCTGGGGGTTAAGATTTTAACATATTTTGGGGATGGGCATAATTCAACCCCTAGTCCATCCCCCAGTAGACCATGTCATAGGTCTTCTAGTTGGCTACATTTAGTCAGTGGCCATTGAGAGTGAACTTGATCAAACTTTCAAAGACTCACTTTTGAGTGAAAATACCACAGCAGGCAATGAGAATGAATGCTGGAAGCAGAAGGCCTCCAGGACTTGGGCAAGTCCCCCTCTTTATTTACTTGACAACTTTCCAAGCTCTCACGAAAGCCTGGGGAGCTCTCGGAGAAGCCAGGGACCTTTGGCTCTTAGTGGAATGGAAGTTGTGAAAGGGATGCAAGGTATCGAGTGGTTTCACAGGATACTGCATGCTTTATTCCCAGCAGGCAGTCTGATCTTCTCTGCAACTCAAAAACAATGAATCTCCCAAGAAACTGGGGAGAAATAATCACAACTTGCAGACGTGCAAATCATTCTGGCAATAGATTTTCCAAAAAGCAGAAGATCCAGGACTCTTTTTGCTGAAGCAAACATAAGTGATGTCACAGAGGAGCACCAGGAATTTTGTGCATCTGTCATGGTAGAGGGGTAGAGAGTTACATTTGTACTTCTCTGGTCCAAGTGTTTTCAGGTGCAGTCGCAGCTCTGAGCTTGATGAGTTCCTCTCCACATACAGGGGGCTATTCAGAGGCACTTTTGGCATCTGGCAACATGGATTGCATGACCACAAAGTAAAAATGAAATAATGTACATACCGAACATAAACACGTTGTAAAGTGCATTCAGCCTCAGACTCCAAACTCAGCGACCCTGCATGATTTAACGAAAGGGGAAGCCAGACTCCTGTCCCAGCGGGGAGAAGCAAGGCCTCCAAACTGACAGCTGCTATCATTCCAAAACAAGTCATTGTTTATAAATGAATATTCTTTGTGATAAATTATTGAATTACATGAAAATTCTATGATTGCCTGCTGCTGCCAGATTTGGTTTTGGTCTCAAAAGTCAGCATGGAATGTACTACAGACAGACAGCAAAATTAAAAACTGCTGGTCTTTTCTCACAAAACGCTCCTCTAAACTCTCAGTCTCCCCTAAACCTGTAGTGCTGGTTCTGGATTTGGATACCCAGAAACCCTTCAGAACATTTATAATATATATGGTTCTAGATTAGAGACACTTTGACTTTTTCTGAAAAAAATGTAGGTATGAATCACAGCTCATAATTTAATACAATAAGTATTACTCAAAATCTGAAAGCAAAGGGGGACATAACATTTCATGAATGTTCACTATGTGCCAGGCACTGTGCTGGTTGTTTTACACAGTCATCTCATTTGATCCTCAGAACAGCACCGAGAGGTCATTATGCCTGTTCTACAGATTAAAAAACTGATGTGTGGAGGTGAAGTGGTTTGCCTAACTTCACACAAGAGTAAAATGAGAACACCAGGTCTGGCACCAGGCAATTGATTTCAAAACTCATACCCGTTCCTAGACAGCACACTGGTTCCCACCACAACTTAAAAAATAATGACATTTAGCACCAGTTCTCAAGGAAAAGTACTGTGCTGTTTTCTAAGCTCTCACATTGATTCCTTGTATGTATCTTACAAGTAGGCCTATTTTAGAAAAAATAACATTGAAGAGGAAAAAAATTACTATTTTCTTCTATTAATCTTTTTCTTTGAAAGTGGATTTTCCTAATCTTCTTCCCCATTCTATGTTCCCAGGGAAAAAACCAGTTAATTCCGGTGGAATTAGCAGGGATAAGAAGCAACAGCACTGGATTCTGATCCCAATTTCACTCCTCATTCGCTGTGTATACAAGGGTACTTCAAAAACTTCATGGATAAACAGAATTAAAAGATAATACAAATCTTTCCACAAACTTTTTGAAGTACCCACGTTATCTAAATCTCCAGCCCCTCCTTTGTAAAAGGGGTTGATAAGACCTGCCCTGACATGGGTTGTTGCAATGCTCAAATAATATGTCAGGGGGAACATTTTGTAGCTCATAAAGTGCTAAACTGTGTAAGTAATTATTATGCCCTAGACTCTTCTTTGATACTTCAATGAAAAAGAGGAAGATATTTTAGAATAATAGTCCAGCATTAGCCAGTGGTTTACAGGATCTGTGAAAAAAACAATAACAACTGATTTTTAGCATTTGCTGATTTCCATGGTATAAATATTCCCACCAAAACCAATTTTAAGTTACCACTGAGCCTAGAGGTAAGAAATATATAAAATCAACTTTCATAAGCTAGTACCAACCAGATGTAGTACACTATTAGTTCTGATTAAATTTCAAAATAGAAGAAACTTTAATAAAAACACCTATCATACCTAGAATCATACTGTGAAATGCCCAAAGTATATATTCCCTCTTTGTGCATTCTTTTGATGGTAACAAAACTATGCCTCTAGGCTGGAACAGAAAGCCCAGATCCCCACCAACCCTTTCACAGAGCCCAACCAAACAAATCTTGTAATTTGCTGCTTTGACCCCAGGCTGAAGAGTGAAGTGTCTGCCTCATGTAGAACTGGTATGTTGCCCAGGAAAACATGTGCTTCAGGGAAATGTCATTGCTGCAATCAGACACTAGGTGCCAAGAACCAGAACTCAATCCACCTACTCTTTCCTTGTTTGCAGTATAACAGTTAGCTTCAATTTGGCTACATATTACACAGACACAGGGGCTTAAACAAGATTATTTCTCTCTTGTGCAAAAGAAGGCTGAAAATATGTCAGCCAGAGCTGACCTACATCATGGACCCAGGCTTTTCCCAGTTCCCCTCTCCACTGTCCTCATGGCCCAAAATGTCTGCTAGAGCTCCAGCCATGACATGTGAGTTCCAAGCAGCAGGATGGGAAAGGAGGGAAAATAAAGGCACACTCTCTCACTCTTACAGAGACTTCTAGAAGTCTGCATGACCCTTTGCTTATATCTTAACTAGAAATTAATTATATGACTACACTTAACTACAAAATAGACTTGAAAATATAGCCTTTATCTTGGAGGCAATGTACCTAGTTAAGTATCACACCAACTCATCTGAGGGTACGATAGTTAATCAGAGGGTGGAAGCTAAGTGCACACTAACTTATCAGAGATAGAAGAAGAAAAGGAAACGAATGCTTTTCTTTCTTCTACCTGAAGCTCAGCAGTCTCTTCTCCTCATTCATTTACTGTGGGTAAGACAAGAAGTTAGCAGTCTCGGTAAACAGGTCATTTCAATGGTATATCCACTGAGGGTCAAATAAAGAGGAATTATATCTATTTCTGGGATGTGTGTACAAAATATATCATAATATTCTGATCATCATTATTTGGAAGACAGAGACAATCGTATATGGTCATTACTAATATTATAGTAGGTAGAGGTAGTTGGAGGTTATTGTCTCTCTAGATGCATTTGTCTAAATGCAGCTGTATCAGTTACCTACTTGATAAAAGTGCATCTGACTTTAGCTGATGTTGGAAAAGTGGGACGGGTAGGGGGGATTCTCCTCCTTTCCAAATACCACCTATCTAGGTTCTTTGTGGCATGGTAGTTAGAAATCTGTTTATGTCATGAGTTCCACCTGGAAGCTTTCGTGTGAGTGCAAATGCCTGCCTGCAGCCTCATGCCTGTGTCCACATCCTCCACCTCTTGTCCCTATTGGAGCTAGTAAGTAGTTAGTGGAGCATCAAGAACATTTGCCCTGACTCCTCTAAAGGAAAAGTTTCCTCCAGCTAAGCAACTTCCTCATCTCTATTCTTTCAAAAGTGACATAGATATAGAACCAGAGACATTAATCTACAGAAAGTTTACCAGTGACAAATGCAAAAGCCACACAAACATGAAAATGCACACGAGAACACAGACAGCCATCCCACTGAGACTGCAAGTATTTGCAGATTGTCAAACCACAGCCAAAGATGAGATGTATCTCAGCAACCACCAGCCCACTCCTGTCCCATTTGAGACCAGAAGAAAGAATGAGCACTATTGGACATTTCATTTAAATCTCCAGTTGCAGTTTGACTTTAATCCTATTTAATGTATTGTTCCATGACCAGTCAGATATGCTAACTTTCTACCCGGCCTGCAATCGGTTTAGTCATTGTGTGATTCCTGCCGTTTGACCCTGCATTCTTTTATTCACTCATTTATTCATTCATTTAGCAAATAATGAACACCTACTCTGTGAAGGTAACATGACATCAGATGGGATACATCAGTGACCAAGAAATCTCCAGCCTCCGCCTGCATGGAAGTTGCAGTCTGAGGGCAAAGGGTAAAGGAGCTAGAGGAGACTGAGGGAGTATGGGGGGG
>NW_007726134.1:611529-628569 GCF_000696425.1 Galeopterus variegatus | reverse complement strand
AAAAAAAAAAAAAAAAAGATCACTTTCTACAGCCTGGCAGCGCTCTGAGTCCTGAGGCGATCCTTATCTCTCGCAGACCCGGAGTCCCCCCCTTAGTTAAATGGCTGTTGCTCAGTGAAACGCCACCTGGGATGACCCTGCCTGTCAGTTCCTTTTGATGTTTCTCCTTCAAATCATTTAGACACGTCACCTCTTGATGAGTCCAAGTTTAAGAAAAACCAGCTAGTTTTTCCCGAGAGACAATGGGCTCCAAAGAAACACGTTGGGCTTCTGTGGAGGAGCTGGGTGTATGGTTGGGTTTCTCCAGACAAGGCTGAATACAGGGCAGGTGAGAATTTCAGTTCTCACTCGGGCACAGAAGTGAAAGGGCAGAAGTGGAGTTAAGCTTTCAGCCTTGACCATCAATAGATAAGAATCTCACCACCCCAGAGAAGGGTTTTCCCCTGTGTTACAATGCTGAGGGCATCTTTGGACCAGAAAATAAACACTGCCCAGTTAATCCCAAAGAAAGAAAATATAGATGACCTCCACCAGTCCAGCCCTGCCCCCCACTCCCCCAAAATGCAGTACAAACTACAACATAACACACACCATACTAGAGGCACAGGCTGCCCAAATCCGTGCTCCTGCTTCAAACTTTCCATGTAGATTGGCTAAAACCAGGTTCTGGGATGTTAATTAGGACCTGATCGTAACTAATGGACCAGAAATTATGAAATGCCTCATGTTACCAGTCATTTAAGCTAGATAGTTATGTGCTCCTGCTTCGAACTTTCCATGTAGATTGGCTAAAACCAGGTTCTGGGATGTTAATTAGGACCTGATCATAACTAATGGACCAGAAATTATGAAATGCCTCATGTTACCAGTCATTTAAGCTAGATAGTTAAGAGTCCAGTTACGGTTAGGTTCAAACTGAGGCTTAAATGTAATATATTTATTGCAAGTAACACTAAACACTTGAGTAATCTTATTTTAAATCTAAACGATACCATGTATTGTATCCATTTCCTGCATCTTTGAACCACGCAGCAGCTGAATCTGTCATCTTTCTTTCTCATTTGGGAGTATTCAAAGTGACATCTCCTACTATGTCACTATACCTGAGAGAAAATGGGGAATGGGAAAATTTGCCATGCACTGTTTTACATTAGAAGAATTCAGTCTGAGAATCTAATACAAAGCCAGTAACCCAGCTGCCTGGGCGATACATAGGGTGGTATACCAGTGCCACAGTCATCCCTATTTTTTCAATTTTGACCTATTTACTTCATAAAAACATTTTACTTTTCTTGGCCCATCATTATACTGCTTCTTCTTTTCTCCTAGAAATATCCACCAGGAATGTTCACTGTACATGGAAATACAAACATGATCTAGAGCTAAGAAGGGCCGTGTCCCCTGATATCAAGGTTTTTTTAAAGAAAAATATACAAAGGCAGCCACACCTCATTCTGGCTTCCTAATAACTCCAGAAAAAAATTCCAGAAATGTATTTTAATTGTTTAGCGTGAGTGACAAAAAGCTTAAAATGTTTCCCAAAGTCCACTTAAGAATAATTCTGACCTTGAGAAAATGGATTTTGTTAGCCCCAAAGCCTACTAAGATTAACGGCAAGAGGGCCTCATTACTCTGCCAGAAAAATCTACTTACAAATCTAAGAGGGGGATTTATTCTGTCCATTTCAAAGAGCGGGGGACTCAGGGTGCCTGACAAGTACCCACCAGGAAGGGAGTGCAGTAGATGGCAGGGGTCTGGGACTGAGGTGCTCCCTGGGAGTGGGATTGTGTAGGCCAAGAAAACGACTCTTTAGCAGGATTTCTCACTAAATTGGTCACCCTGCTCTTGGTTATGAAACCCACCAGGCTGGCGACACAAGCTGGCTTTATGGAGCCCAGAACGATACTCAGAAACTGGAGCCTCCTTCAGGACATAAACAGCGCTCCTGCCTATTGATCTTGCTCCCCCGGCAGCAGCGGCAGTGGGGGACGACCGCTTCCTACTCCAGTGCTTGGCTGCCATGGGACCTCACCACCTCTCAGCTTCAGCTGTCCCTGCTCCTGCCACCGCTGACCAACAGACTCCTCAGATGCCTTGGATGGAAACTCACAGGCAGGAGGAGTCCAACGATTCCCTCCTTTGCCACGAGGTGCCAGGTATCCGTGTGGGCAGCGTCCTCATGCCGGCTGCTTTGCAGGCTGTGTTTTGGCCAAGTGCTCATCCCTGGTTATCTTGGCAGGGCAGAGCACAGAAGCCTGTTGCTAAGAGACAGGAATTCCTAGGCTCAGAGATGGCTAGACAAGAACTCTGGCTTTGATTACCAGTTCCTGGAATTGATGGGAGGCAAATAGACAGGAAGCCTTCTAAGTTTTTAAGGAATTCGGTTCAGCCCAGGAAACCCAAGCCTGGCTGACTACAGCCTGTGATTACTCAGCCCCTGAGGCAATTCCCAGGCCCCCCAAATTTGCACCAAAAAGTAATGAGCTCCAAAGAAGTACAGATCCCAGAAGGGTCACGTGCACCAATACCACCTCAAATGAGCCAAGAAGGATAATGAACAAGGGAGATCCTTCCAGAAAGCACATTGTCGAGGCAAGGATGCCTCACTGTCCCCGTCAAGCAGGATATGATATATGCAGTGAACCAGCGACCTCTGAGTATTTTTTCCCATTGTCCACTTCTTCACATAAAAGCTTTTCTTGAAGTTATCTTCCACCATTTTATATTTACAGGACTGTAATAGAAAGGGGTACAGGCTTAACTGTTGGAACAACAACAAAAAAAAAACTAAAAGACAGGCTCAAAAAAGACAAAGGTTTATTTCTCTTTCATGTAACAGTCTAGAGCAGCACTGCCCAAAAGAAATGTAATGCAAGTCACATTTGTAATTTAAAATTCTCAAGTAGCCACATTAAAAAAAAGATAAAATTAATTTTAATAACACAATAATAATACTCACATTTCATTTAACTTAATATGCCCAAAATATTATTTCAACATGTAACCAATATAAAATATTATTGAGATATTTTATATACATATACATATTTTGTACCAACTTACAGCCCATCCCAAGCCACATTTCAAGTGCTCAATAGCCACATGTGGCTGGTGGCTGCCATGTTGGCAGTGCAGAGTAGAGGTAGGAGAGAGTCCAAGGCAGTAGACAGTTCTCTCCAGGGTTAGCCAGGGACCCACAGTTCCTCGATTTCTTTGTCCCACCGTCGCTTAGAGCAGGATTTCTCAATCTTGGCACTATTGACTTTTGAGGGCAGATCAATCTGTGCCATAGGTGACTGCCTAATGTGTTGTAGGATGTTCACAGTGTGCCTGTCTCCTGCCCACTAGATGCCAGTAGCATCACCTCCCTTTCTCCCACATTGTGATAAACAAAAATATTCTCAAATATCGGGGAGGGGAACAACAAATATTGGCAGTTGCTCTCAAACTTCAGAGTGCATTAGAATGCCCTGGAAGGCTTGTCAAACAGGTTTCTGGGCCCCAGTGCCATAGTTTTTGATTCAGCAGGTTGGGGTAGGATCTGCAGGTGTGTTTTCTAATGAGCCCCCTGGGCTGCTCGGGACCACTCTTTGAGAACCATGCCCTAGGTTGTTGTGGCTCACCACCACACGGCATTCTTCCTTTCAGGAAGGGAGACAGAAAGGAGATATAGGACGCTGCAGTTAGACTGGCTATGACGGTGAATAACAAATGCTGGTGAGGGTGTGGAGAGACAGGAACACTCCTGCACTGTTGGTGGGACTGTAAATTAGTACAACCACTTTGGAAAACAATATGGAGGTTTCTCAAACAACTACAGATAGATCTTCCATATGATCCAGCAACCCCTCTTTTGGGTATATATCCAGAGGAATGGAAATCATCATGTCAAAGGGATACTTGCATTCCCATGTTTATCACAGCTCTGTTTACAATAGCCAAGATATAGAATCAACCTAAATGTCCATCAATGGATAACTGGATAAGGAAACTATGGTATATATACACTATGGAATACTACTCCGCCATAAAAAAGAATGAAATACTCCCATTTGCAACAACATGGATGAACCTGGAGAAACTTATGTTGAGTGAAACAAGCAAAGCACAGAGGGATAAATAACGCATGTGCTCACTCATATGTGGGAGCTAAGAGAGAAAGGAAGGAAGGAAAGAAAGACCACAGCAGTGCAGTGGTCTTACAGAGGGAGGGAACATTCCTAGGGCTACAAATAGTAGTGGAGGGGAGGGGGGAGGGGAGGGAGGTTGAGGGATAATTGGGAGGGGACAAAGGGTACAAAAGTAATTTCTGGTAATGGGTATGCCCCCAGAATGAATCTGGCCCTCACATCATGGGCAGGAGGGGGGACAATTAGCTTTGTATCTCATGAATATCCTTAATAAATAAATAATAATAAAAAAAGGACAAATCATTTATTTTAAGGATGTTATGGGAAAGTTGCACAAGCGACTTTTGTTCACATTCCATTGTTGAGAATTTGGACTCATGGCCACACCCAGGTACAAGGAAGGCTGGGAAGTGTAGTGTCTAGCTAGGCCAGTTAAAATTCAGGAGTTCTATTACTGAAGGAAGGATTGGGAGATTGGATAATGAGAGACAATTTGCAGGATTTTCCACAGGAGTGGATAATACCATTTAGTTACAAGTTACCAAACTGTGAAGAGCTCCATCAGAAACTGACCTAGAAGAAGGCACATCAGCCACAAATCTTGGACTTGGAACTCAAAACAAGACTTGGGGTATCTCCCTTTAAAGAAGAGGTACATGTGGCTCAGGTAGGCATGGAATTTTGGAGATGTGTGCATGGAAAGAAAGAAGTACATGGTATGGTAAGAACCCAGAGGAGAGGATTTGTCAGTAGATTATTGCCTCAATATCCATTCCTCCTCTTGTTCTTAATAAGACAAGAAATTTCCTGGATTTGTGGTTTGAGAAATTTTAACTGCACTCTCTATCTCTAGAAGTTTGTCCTGATGGGTCCCAGGCAATCAAGGAATCAGATTTCCCTAGTCACAGTGATAGAGAAGTTCATAACTATTGTTTGATGTTTGGGGCAGGAAAAGCTGTCTTTTCTTCTGGATGTGAATGAAAGAATTGTAGCCGTGGAAAGGCTGGCAACCATGTGATATGAAATTAGCCAAGCCAAGGATGAAGCCAAAACAGGAAGGAGGGCAGAACCAAGAGAATTCCAGGGAAATGGACCTACAACCCTTCTGAACCTCTGGATCAAACCATGCCTGATGTCACCCCTCAAGAATTCTCAGATAAATGAGCCAATAAATTTCTTATATTGTTTAACTCAGTTTGATGTAAGCTGCTGTCACTTGTAACCAAAAGCGTTTTCAATAACAGTCTGACCTGAATGTGTTTCTTCCTTGGTACCTACGAGCACCGAATAAAGTTAAGAGCAAGTTTATCTCCTGAGCACCTACTCTAAGCACCTCACCGTGTGAGCCCTGGGCATGCTTTAGCTCACATGAGTCTCACAGTAACCCCGGAGGTAACTATAAATCAGGAAATTGAGATTCAAAAAGATTAGCTAACCTTCCCGATGTCACACAGAAAAAGTGGCTGAATTGAGCCTGTCTGACTCCAAGTTCAATGTTCTTTCTACAACTTTGGCCTCATATGTTATTTTTTGAACCATGTATATAAATAACAAAGGTTTATATGTTTACTCAAACTCCACGTGGAAAACCATTCTGACTTTTGAAAATCTGATTCAATGATCAAAAACACATGTAGAATATTAGTTAGAAGGTGGTGTAGACTGTAGTAGGGTTTTATAGGCATCTTGGGCAGGTCCTTCAGAGTAATTGGGATGTGGAATGTGGAAGTCATTTTTATGGGAAAGTTGGGACATGGCCTCCTGTAGGCAGCCTCAGGCAAAAGAGTGAATATATCAAGAAAAAAATCACATTGAACCTGGTGATAAGGTTCATGAGGATGTTAATTAAAAGAAATCTCATATTTCAAGGCTGTATTGGTGATATACTTTCAAGCAATGGCATATGACTAGCACACAACAGAACTGGAAGGTTTTACCCCAAGATGTCAGTATTCTTTTGAAAATGGTACATATGGTTTATAAACTGTTCATAGAATTCCTCTCTCACTCACCTACTTTATTCCACTGCCTGTGTAAGCTTTTCAAATACTCAAGCTCAGCCACAAAAAGTAGGAAGATGCCTGTGCTACATTTTGCTTGATGATGATAAAGTTTGGCTAACCATACTATTTTAGCCCACTCAAAAGCCTCTTATTTGTATGTTATTCAAACCAATTATTCTCTTATCAGGATTAGAAATAAGGATTGTTCATTCTCATATCTATAGTAGCTAACACTGGGGTTTGTTTTTGAAAATTATCCTTTGAGTTAAAATAAATACTTGATCTATCCCCAAAAAAGCAGGGGAAAAACATATGCCCTTACCCTTACTCCGTACTTTTCCACCCTACATTTCATTTTTCTTCAGAAAATTTACATTGAGAATGCCCTCAAAGCCCATGAATTCAGCTTAAGGAACTATAGCTTCACGAACACCTTAAGCCTCTCACTCCACACCTGGGGAAGTCCGAAGCTTTCCCTGCAAATTTTCAGGGCGGCTAATACTCCCATGGTCATCTGTAGCTCAGAATTCCAGCCCCTGACACATCCATTCAGTTTATGGATCATCTTTCTGTCTCATACAACCTCCACCTGGTCCACCTCGTGTCAACTCAAGCATGAAGTTCAAGTCTTCTCTCAGTTTCTACCTAAACACACACACACACACACACACACTTAAAAGCTATTGGCTGGCTGGCCTGTTAGCTCAGTTGGTTAGACCACGGTATTATAACACCAAGGTCAAGGATTCGGATCCCCATACAGGCCAGCAACCAAAAGCAAAAACAAAAAATGTTATTGGCGTGTGTGATAAACTCAATCAAAGATTTAGCCAGAAGTGAGATGGTGTCATCTTAGCAATTTAAAAGCTATTGGCTGGCTGGCCTGTTAGCTCGGTTGGTTAGACCACTGTATTATAACACCAAGGTCAAGGATTCGGATCCCCATACAGGTCAGCAACCAAAAGCAAAAACAAAAAATGTTATCGGCGTGTGTGATAAACTCAATCAAAGATTTAGCCAGAAGTGAGATGGTGTCATCTTAGCAATTCACCATCTAATTTAAACATTATCATTCCTGTTCTTCCAGTCTCCTTGGCCCTGACCATCAGACATTTTTGGTGGTCCTTACAACCCCAACCTGAGATCATCTTGATAATCTTTCACACTCTCTTCCCTTTCATCCTCTTCCTCATCCCTTCTCTTCCAAGTCACCCCAGCCCACCCCAATCCAAAATCCTTTCTCTCCATTATGAAAAGGGTCCAGCTTACTTCAGATCATGTTGCCTAAGGCTCCAGGCACACCCTTGCATATAATAATCCAGACTCTGCTGACCTGAAGGGATGTCCCTTCAATAAAAGGCAGCCTTCCTAGAAAGTCATTTTAGCCTAATTTTTTTTCTTTCTCCATTACACACACAAATGCATATAGCAGTGAAATTGTCAGCCTCCACATTGCTAAATCCAATGGTCAATCCTATGCTCATACTACTTGACTTTTCAAGAGCATTTGACACTAGTGGGACACTCTCTCCCGCGGACACTCTTCATTTGAGTCCCAGGATACCACACTCACCTGGGTTTCCTCCCATCTCCCTGGCTACCAGACTCCTTTGCTGGCACCCTCTACCACCTCAACCTCTAAACGTCAATCCTTGGATCTAATCTCTGTGTTTTAAAATCTATATGTATCAACATTAGACTGGATGTTGTTCTCATCCAGTCTCATCATGGCTTTAAACACCATCTCTTTGCAGACAATTTCCAAACTTGTATCTCAATTTCAGACCTCTCTTCCAAACTCCAGACTTATATATCTAATTGCCACTTGATATATTTACTTGGCATCTTAAACTTAAGATGTTCAAAAATGAAGTTCTGATTTCCACTTCATGTGCCAGACTAACTTCTTTCAAACCTTCCCCATCTCACTAAATGGCAACTCCATTCTTTGTTTTGTTCAGAATTCACCTTTGAGTTCTCTCTTTCTTTAATACCCCATATCCAAGTCATTAGAAAATCAGATTTACCTTTAAAGTACATTCAGAACCCAACCTCTCCTCACCCCCTCCACGGCCACCTTGCTGATTCGAGCCACCAGCATCTCTCCTCTAACTGGTCTCCTTGGTTCTTCTTTTGCATCTCTACATTCTATTCTGAACACAGCAGCCAGAGGGATCCTGTTAACAATACATGTCACTTCTCTATCTAAAACCCTCCCCAACTCAATCAGAGTAAAAGTCCTTGTAATGACACGTAAAACCCTATGTGATCCAGCCCCCATCACATCTCAGGCCTTCCTTGGCTACTACCCCCCACTGCCTTCTCTGTTCCTCAACTGTACCAAACATACTCCTGCTTCAGGGCCTTTTTCTTATCTTCTCTGTGACTAAAATGCTCTCTCGCATCCTTTGTTTCTTTACTTAAATATCGTCTTCTCAAATTGCATATTTTCTATCTGCATTTTTGCTGCATTCTTCTTCTTAGCACTCATCACCATCTAGCATACAGATGTTTTACATCTATATGTTTATTTTCTGTCTTTCCTACCAAAATATGAGCAGCTATTTTTATCAGTGTTTTTCACTGGTGCATTTCTAGTGGCTAGAACAGTGCCTGGCATGCAGAAGGTACTCCATAAATATTTGAATGCATATTAATAACATCCCTGTAAGGGATTATTGTCCCATTACGCAGATGAGAAAACTGAAAGTCAGAGAGATGACATAATTTATCCAATTAGTATGCAAAATTGAGATTCAAATTCAGTTTCAGTACAACTCTAAAACACCATATTAATTTAATAACACAATATTGTCTTGCAGAGAGACCCAGGGCTTTGTAGCCACAGGATATCTCTGACACACTTCTGGGGTCTATGAAACCAACTAAAATCAATTGAGCACTAGCAATTGTCAACTGTTTTGCATACATTATCTAATCCATTCATTTAGTCAACAAGTATTGAGAATTTACTCAATATTTGCAGTATCCAGACCAAGAATTTAAAAAAAAAAAAAAAAAAAAAGACAAGGTCCCATTCTTCCCTAGCATGAACCAAAAACCATACAAATCAATGGGAAAATTGTACCTGTGACAAGTGCAATGAGAGAGAAGTGAACAGAAGTTGACTTGTCTACAAGTCAGAGAATTCTTCTCTGGAGTGGAGACATGTGAACTGAGTTCTAAAAGGTGAGTAGCAGTTAACTTGCTAAGGAGAGGAAAGGGAACATTCTAGACAGAAGAAGCACATGAAAAGGCCCTGTGCTGAGAGGGCGCTTGGTAAGTAGAAGGGACAGAAAGAGGACCAGTGTGGCTGAAGCCAAGGGCACTGGCAATCAATGTTGCAAGAGAAGGGTGAAAGGTTGGGTCTGGGCCTCACGAGGAGTTTTAACCCAGTTAAGATGAATTAGCCTTTAGCCCAGAGCAATAGGGAGCCACTGAAGAGTTTTAATCTCAATCATGATTCAACCAATTTTTCTTAAGCATCAATTATGTGCCAAACACAACAAATCCCTCAGGAAGATATTACTAAACTCATTTCCTGGGGAAGGAAACAGAGTCTTCTAGAGTTACCTGACTTCCAATCAAGATAGCAAAATAGATGGAACCCAGTGTTACCCTGTCCCACAATCAACCAATTTACAACTATTACAAAGCAACAATTGCCAAGCCGGGGCCACCAGAGCTCCGGGGAGGAGGAGGAGAGACCTACAGAGTTCATAAAGGCAGTAGAAGCCACAATGGGAGAAAGAAAGGACCACTCCAACAGTTTCAAGCCTTGGCCATTTCAAGTCTGGCCCTGATGAGCACATGAAGCAAGAACTGGCAAAAGCCGCAGCTGTGCCCTTTGTGTGAAGTTGCTTGGAGGCTGCATGGGAGAGAAGGGCCTTAGTGGCCCCCAGGCCAGCAAGACCATTGACAGGATCCAGTGGACCCACATACAAGTGAGGAGCCACAGACAACTGAAAAATGGAGCCACTCAAAGGCTGGTGAGTCAGCATAAGGGACCCGTGCACAGCCCGCCCCATGGGAAGTGTTTGGAGTGCAGGGGCTGGGAGAGACAGGCCCACTGGGGGAACATTGGGGTACAGCATGGACAGCTGATCTGCCCTCCGATCAGTGCAGAATTATTCAGTGAAGACTGGTCAGGAATATAGAACTGTAGGGGGTGCAGTTTGCTGAAAAGACTCAGGCCCAGACCAGAGTTTCCACACAACCCAGGTGTATCGGACCTCATGAGACCTGGAAGTGCTTACGAGGTCAACAATTAAAACCCGAGCTGCACAAAAAGGCTTCCCCAGGGAATCAGCAGCAAAGCAGCAATTTACCTCAACCACAGGGCTCAAGTGCTAATTCCCACAAGAAGTTCCCCATTTTAGAAGTAACCAAACGACAACAAATTAGTTCCAGTGCAGAGTTTAAGTGGTGGGGGTAGCTAATAATCCAATGCGGAAGTGAAAGAAAAAACAGAAACCCACATATCAGAGACAAAGTTCTGATATTAACTAGTAAAGGTCTAATACCACCAAAGAACACGTATAAAACCTAGGAAGAGCTGAAGCCCCCCAGGCTCCCAAGCTAGGGTGGGGGGAGGGCTGAGCGCCTCAGCCACACACCCCCATGTCTGTATCCAGTCCAGCCATGACCAAGCCACTGCCAGAAGCCCCCCCATCTCCCCTCCAGAATGAGGGGGTGCCAGAGGCCTTGTTCATGCTCCCTCTTCTCCTCCTCTCCCTTCCCCTTTCCCCCTTACCCCAAATTGCTCCACAACATTTTAGAATGTAAAAAAATAACAATAATAATAAATAAATAAATTTTTTAAAATTAAAAAATGGTTTCAGTTTCTCTATTGAGGAAAAAAAAAAAGAGTTAACTGACAACCCAAGGTCACATGGTTGGCAACTGGCAGAACCAGAATTTAAAAGTAGACCTGCTCAACTTTAAAGCTCATGTTCTTTCATCTATTGAAGGAAATGGATAGAAATGCTGAAGAAACCAGCATCTTCCCCTCACCTAGCAGGATGAAGGCAAAAATCCTGTAGAATATACTAAAAAGCATATGTACTTCACAGGGCCTCGTTTTCCAAAGCCTTGCAGTTTAAAATATTGACCTTGCGGAGAACTGGAAATTTCCCTCAGGCTATAAGTCTCTGTTGCAAGATAAGGATTGTGGCACAGCAGGTTGCTGGCTCAAAGACAGACTAGTTACTGATTGTTATGTAAAGATACTGAGAAATTGCTATAGGAAGGAATGTTTGCTAAGATCAAACTGCTGTTGATAAGACCACTTAATTGCCTTACTGGAATGTCATCTGGCTTGTATCACTGAAAGTTACCAGCCTATATTGTTAAACTATAACCCCACCTTTGTTCTCTTCCTGTAACTTCCTGGTCTGGAAAATAAATGCAGGAAGAGAACCCCAATTTGGTGTTAATTTCCCAAGAAAGGGATGCCTCTTTCTTGAGGGTTCCAGTGGGAGATTAACCATTTTGGGGCTTCTCACTGCTCAGAATAGATGGACTTTGAGTAATCCTTTCATCTCCATCACCCAGGGGAAGTGGGGTGACAAATCCATGGGAGGCAAAGCGACACAAAGCAACAAAATCCCAACCATCTTTGGGATCCCTGCAATAACTTCTGTGTTCCATCCTCCTCTACCTACCTGCCCCAAGGAAGGGAGCCTGTTTCTCAACTCTATGTCCTTTCAGGGCTGTTCTTCCAAGTCACCCAGGCCCATGAAAAAAGCAGTTGTGAAAAGAGATTTCCAGTTATTGGTGGGATTGAAAAGAAACTGATAAGTCTCTACCTACCTGCCCCAAGGAAGGGAGCCTGTTTCTCAACTCTATGTCCTTTCAGGGCTGTTCTTCCAAGTCACCCAGGCCCACGAAAAAAGCAGTTGTGAAAAGAGATTTCCAGTTATTGGTGGGATTGAAAAGAAACTGATAAGTAAAGGATCGAGAATCTCTACAGGTCATATAGTCCCAAAAATTATAGGAACAGGATAGCTCAACTCTACCTTTCACTTGGCATGTTTGTTTGTTTCTTTGTTTGTTTTAGCAAAAGGTGGAGACAATGGAAAGAACACTGGATTTGGAGCAGAACCACCTGGCTTCTAGACTTAACTCTGCCATTTTAAAAGCTAAGCCTAAATTTACATAACTGAGGAAGCCTTTAGAGGGTTGTTAGGAGCATTAAAATGAATAATGCATGTGGAAAGTGCGATAAATAACAGTTCAGATATGAAACAATTCTTGTGGATAGACATTCAATTTTCACAGTATTACTGGACACATCTATCACTGTATCTGTTATAGAAACACAGTTACTTTTTTGGTTTCCCTTGCTGGTTCCTCCTCCAGCAAGCTGATCCTTGAATACTGGGGACCACAGAGTGCTTTTAGTCTCCTTTTCTCCCTCTGCCATGGAGACTCTCTGATAATCATATTTGGCCACATGGCATAAGCAATGAAAATTTCAAAACTTCTCACTGGATCTCCAGAGCTATTTCTCAACTAGATAACTCACATGATATCCTGCAGGTATCACAAACTAAGTTCAGAATGGAACTCTCCATCTTTCTTTCATCCCTTCCACATGATACACACCATCTTGGTGAATGACACCACAGACGATTCTCTCTCTCTCATCCTCACTATAAACTTGGAGTCATAACAATATAAGTAACATTTATGAAGGACGTACCAGCTGTCAGGCACTATGCTAAGCATTTTGTATGTGTTTTCTGATTTAAGCCCTAGAACAGCTGTATGAGATTACAATGCATTCATTAGCAGCCTTATTTCGCAGAGAGGGAAAATGAGGTTTAGAGCGATGTTAAATCGCCTGCTCATGGGGCCCCGGGCTGTGTTAGTTCACAGCCTTACTACATTGTGTAGCCTTGTGTTCAACTTGTTTCCTCATCTTGCACATTCAACTGGTCACCAAAACCACTTATATTATATCTCAAAAATAAATATTTCTCAATTTTAGCCAGTCTTTCCTTTCTATTATTACTGCCAATTACTTAATCTTGACCTTCAGTATTTTACTAAGATTTATTTATTTTTACTTAATAATTACCAGTAATACACTAACAATGCACCAGCCATTATTTTAAGCACTTTACAAATATTAACTCCTTTAATCCTCCTAGCAACCCCAAGAGATGGATCTTTTATTATCCCCAATTTATAGATGGGGAAATAAGTAACCTGCCCAAGATCACAAAGTTAGTAAATGACTTGGGATTTGAACCTAAGCAACCTGGTTTCAGATGTGACACCATCACATTGTGGTATCCCTCCCATATAATCATAGTAGGGTCTTCAGTCGTTACCCTGCCACCAGCTCTCTAACCAGCCTCAAGAAATGCTCCAGAATTTGCTTCACAAAGTGTAACTGATCCTTGCCCCTACTTATAACCCCCATTGGCTTTCTCTTATTAGAGCTCATACTCTTTAGCACAGGCTTTTTTGATCCAGACGCTCCTTTCCTATCATGCACTGTGCTGTTATTCCAAAATCCTTGCTTTCCCTCACGCCCTTTCCCACACCCATGCACTTACATACATTGCCCCATATGAAATGCCCATCCTCTCTGAAATAAGTCCTCACCCTTCAAGACTCAATTTCACCTCCTCTTAAGGAAGTTCATTCCTTTCTTCTAGTACTTCCTGCATTACATTCTAAAAATTTTCAACCCTCTCCTCTGCACAGTTTCCTGCCCTGCATCCTCCATGCCTCAAACAGCACTACTAAACACTCTAAAGCAGAAACCTATCTTATGCATCATCTCAGCCCTTTCAGTGATTCTTAGGACCTAGAAGTAGTCTACATTTGCAAAATGATGCATAGGACTTATGTAATCTGTCTAAAGCGTCAAAGGAAGATATCGGAATATTAGAGCTCTGAAATTCCAATCTGAGCAGAAGAGAAGTAGTTTAAGAAAAGTAAGTAAAAGATTAAAAGCTTGCGTCTCTTTCTTTGGATAGGATCAGAGTTGAGTGTGGGTGTAAACAATTCTAGAGAATTATTAGAGCCACACTTCAGGGGAGTTTTCTCTTCATGTAACATTCACTATGTAACTGCAGCATGCTACCTGGCAGCCAGAGGACACATGTGACTTCCCAACCTTCCTGGGGCTGACATTTCTTGAGAAAGTAGGACATCTGTATTCATGCTCACAAATATTCCACAAACATCAACTGATGTCTTTTTGTAGTTGGGTAGCTCTTCTGTTTTGTTTTTTCCTTTTTTGTTTTTGTTTTGCTGTTGTTTTTTACTTCTTATCTCTAGTTTGTCCAAAAACAATAACAGTAACATTTACTGAGCTCTTTACTATGAACCTAGCTCTGTGCTAATAAATCAATTTAATAAAATCAGTTTATAGACTTCTCCTTTGTGAGCATCAGAGTGAAATAAAATTGCTGGATCTGAAAATCGAACTGACAGAAAACATCTTTGAAAATATATTCTTTGAAAAGCTCCATTCTTTCTGGTGCTTTTATTATGTCATCTAGAATTCCAAATGTGGGGTTTCAGTGTCAAGAGGATAAACAGTCCTGATTTTGAAAGACACTGTTAAATTATAATACACACTCCCACCAATATGACTTGAGGTTTGCCTTATCTTTACCATAATGGGTGTTGACAACCTTTTTCTTTTTGTCAATCTAATGAATTTTAAAATGTAGCAAATTGTTTCCATTTGAATATCTATGACTTTAGAGATTTGAGAATTTGTTTAAGTTTTACATTTTCAGTTTCTACTCTGAATTATCTGCTTTTAATTTTGCCCATTTACTACTGGATTTTCTTTTTCTGATCAATTTGAGGATGTTCTTCATACTTTAAAACTTATAACCCTTTGGGGGTGGGGGACTGGAAATAATTAAATGTACATCAATAGGGTATTGGTCAAATATATTATGACACTGCCATGCTATGGAATATGGTACTAAAAAAGAGTGACTTAGATCTGCTTGTGTTGACTGGAGGGAGGCCCAGGACCTATTGTCAGAGAAAAAAACACAAGTTGCAGGTAATTTATTTAGTACAATACCATTTTTATTTACAGAAATTAGAAAATAAACTCTATTATGTGCATTTATTATGTATATATAAGCATATGTATATGTTTATATACATATATATTTTATAGATGTGTTTGTAAGAACACAGGGAAAATTGTGAAAGGGCACATACCAAACCAATATCTCTAGAAGAGTAAGATTAGACAGGGAGGAGGGTATAAACGCTTTTTCCTTATACGTCACTGTATTAAATGACTTGTTTCAATGCGCATGTATTACTGTTTTTTTAATCTAATAAAACAGTGAATTAAAAAAATAAACTCTAACAATATTTACCCAAATCCCTTTATATATAAAAAGGTGTACAGTCCCAGATACATTTTTAGAAAGCATTAGAAACTAGAACACGTATAGGTTATTTTACCTTACCTTACCTCCAAAAAATTGTTCACTTCCCTTAAATTACAATTTAGAGGCCTCTGTCACTTTCTTTTGGGTTATCAATGACACATACATAAGCCAAATTTCTCTCCCCTATCCAAATCTAGGGACATATTTATGAACCTGAAAATCTCAGTATGTGAGTAAACCAAAGGAGGACAGAGGGTAGAAGCCTTCACTGGTTGTGTGTCCTGTCACTCCCAAGCTGGCCTCTTCCCCAAGGTGGCTTCCTCGGCTACCTCAGGGATATAAAATGTTCTCCAGAGCCACAAGAAATTTCCCCAGGTGAAAATATTATCTCAATTGCTCAACTACCCACTGATTACAAAAGTTCTTCCTTGAGAACTGTTGTTCCTTTTCTTTAAGTCTTTTCTTCCCCCAGAAGATACTTTCAGGAGAAGCTGTCTACCAAGACTGATGTGAAATTTGCACTTCACTGAGAATGAGTTTATCTGTTTCTTTCTCTGGAACAGGATTTAGCAAGAGAAAAAGGCTAGAGGAGCACCCGCGATGGAGGAGGCAGTAAGATAGCACTGGAGGAAGGAATCAGAAGCCAGAGCCATGGAAATAAAAAAAAAAACTTTGCTTAAGTCACTCTTATTCCTGAGGTTAAACAACTTTCTCTGACACTAGCTTACTGTGGCAGGAGTGGAGAAGTGGGACGTGTAAGAGAAGAGAGGGACCCACATGATTCAAACACACTGACAGGTTTGGGTCCTGGGTGGATGAGTGTTTAAATCACCCAAGACCATCTGCCTTTCAATGCTTTTTCCCCCATCCTTTAGCACTATCTTACATCCTTCATGGAAAGAGATAAGGAATGTAAAAATAAGTACATATAATCCAGGCTCAGCCAAGTTACTTAATATATCTCAGTGACAATTCTTCTCAACAATAACATAAGCATAATAATACTTAACTCTCAGAACTTTGGGGAGGATTAAATAAGATCATGCATGCCCTGTACAATGCCTGGCCCTCAGTAGAAGTTTGCACCCTTCCCGTTGACCAAGGGAAAGTCAGAGCAGTCCAAGGGAAGGTCAAGGCTCAGGACAACCGCCCTCCTTCTCGATTAAGGCCAAAGTATTTGATGATTTCAGCCATCATCACTGTCACTGTATCCTTCTCATGAGCACCAGGAACATGTATCAAAGAAAGAATGAAAGAAGAATAGGAGAAGAGAGGAGGAATAAAACTGGTTTGTCAAACAAGCTACACAAGCAAATTCTTCTAGTAACTCGACTGGCATTTACATAACACAATACAGAGGTGTAAAGACCTGGCAACATGCCGGGAATACTGGGGATCTCCAGGACACTCAGACAGGTCCTGTCCTCCTCTTTGTCATCGCCTTTTGCCCATAAGCATTGGGCTGACATTAAACCAAGAAAATCCTATTTGTTTTCTGTTTAGATGGTCCCTTCACTCTTCCTC
>NW_007726134.1:606595-610385 GCF_000696425.1 Galeopterus variegatus | reverse complement strand
AAATAAATAAATAATTCAGCCTGCTGGGCAAAAAATATTACAAACTGAAAGAAGAAAGTACCACCACATCCTAAAAAAAAATAAAAATAAAAAATCTGGCCAAAACTCACTCTTTAAATCCTTCTGTTGTTGCTGGGAGGGGTGGTGGTGAAGGCTGAAAGGAGTGGGAAGTGTGAACTCATCTCCCCCATGTCTGCTTTGCCTCCGGGGCATTAGCTGGACGCTCTCCTCTCCTGTGCTCTCTGGTCGCTCCCACTCTTTCATGCATCAAAAGTGTCCCTGTCATTTCCAACAACATAAAAGCAAAGCATCCTGAAACACATACACACAGCTCCCTGGTTCCCACGTTCCCTTTCCACTACCGTTTCTCTGGGTTCCGTTTGCAGCAAAAGTTCTGGAAGAGTTGCCTACGCATTTGTCTCTTCTCCTTCACGTCCCATTTACTTTCACCCACTATGCTTTCATCCCTCATTTTCCGAAAACTTTCTCGTCGATGTCACCAATAATCTCCTTGTGAACAAACCAAAGAACACTTCTGTGTCTCAACAGCTTTTGCCACCGTCGACCACTTCCTCCTTCTCTGTCCTGTCGTGGGCACCCCTGCCCCCTTCACAGTCAGTCCCCTGCCTGTCTGAGCAGGCTCCTCCTCTGACACACCTGCCTTTCCTTTCCTTCCCTTTCCTCTCATTCTTTAGTTCTTTCTCTGATACATGTTCTTGGCACTCAGGGGAAGGATGGAGTGACAGTGCTGATGGCTGAAGTCATCTGTTTCTCTCCAGAATAAAGTCAGGATTCCCCGGGCTCTTGCTTTTCCATCCACATCCTCTCTAGAAAATCTCATCAATTGCATGGCTTTAAAAACATGTCTGTGTTAATGACTCCCCAAAGCCCCAGTCTCACACCTACTTCCTTCTTGTAAGTCATGAAATCATAGCCATTTCAAAGCTTCCATGGTCAAAAAGGTGCTCTTGATCCTTCCATCCCCCAGTCCACTAACCCACCACACCCAGCTGAAACATTTCAACCCACTGTTCCCATTCTGGCACCAATAGAAACTTGGGAGTCATTCTCAACCCTGCCTTGCTACACACACAGAGTAATTCCAATCCATCAGCACAGGCTGAAAGCCCCTCCTCCAAAATGCAGCTCTCATTTGTTCACCACTCTTCATCTTCACTGTCACCAACTTGTACCTGGTGCCATCATCTCCCACCTGGATTATGGACTCTAAAAATAACCTGAAATGGGTCGTCCTGCTTCCACTCCTGCTCTCCTTTTAGCAGTATCCAAAAGGGGTCATAAAGGTCTTTTTAAAATGCAGGTTATACCTACGCCCCACTTAAAGCTTTTGAATAGCTTCCCGCTGCCCTTTGGGAGCAAGTGCAAAGTATTACCGCAGCTACATGGCCTGTGTGATCTGGATCCTGCCTGACACTCCAGTGGTATCTCAAGCCTCTCTCTCTTTCTCTCTGTCCTTCACCATTGCTCATTCAGGCCATCCTCCTAACAGTTCTTAGAAAACACCAGCCTCCTTCACCTCAGTTGAAAACAGCAGCCTTTGCACCTGCTCTTGCCTGAAGTTTCTCTGCCCAGGCCAGAGCTCTTCCCTGGGTCTTCCTACGTCTGACTCCTTCTCTGCTCCTAGATCCAGTTTAGGAGTCAGTTCCTTAGAAAGGCTACTAAATTAGGTCCCACCCCTCTGCCATTCTTTTGTCACAGAACTTTCTTACTTTTGCAGCACTTTTTACCACATATATTGTAATCTCCTGATAGCCAGCTTCTAAGATCACCCCCAATGATCACCACCTCCTAGTATTCATATCCTGCTGTAGTCCATTTCCACACTGTACCAGGGTTGATCTGTGTAACCAACAGAATAAGAAGAAGGGATGATACATTACTTCTGAGACTAGGTTACTAAAGACACTGTGGCTTCCATCTTGCTCTTGCTCTTTCTCTCTCTCCCTCTCCTTGGATAACTCACTCTAGGGGAAACTAGATGCCACATTGTGAGCAGTCCTTTGGAGAGTCCCATATACTGAACGATCAAAGCCCCTTGCCAATGGCCATGCAAATGAGCTTGCAAGTGGATCCTCCAGCCCAGTCAAGTTTTGAGATGACTGCAACCCCAGCTGGCATCTGGACTGCAATCCCCTGACAAACTCAGAGCTACAATTACCAGCTAAGTCACTCCTGGATTCCTGATCTTCAGAAGCTGTGTTAGATAATAAATATTTGTTGGTTTAAGCTGTTAAGTTTCACTTAGCGATTTGTTACTTAGCAAAAAAAAAAAGGTTTATTTATTCATTCATTCATTTATATACATATTCATATATAAGTAATTT
Organism: Galeopterus variegatus; assembly: GCF_000696425.1. Lineage (NCBI taxonomy): Eukaryota > Metazoa > Chordata > Mammalia > Dermoptera > Cynocephalidae > Galeopterus > Galeopterus variegatus. The sequence goes on along the minus strand of NW_007726134.1, from coordinate 608,040 downwards.
AACTTATTCATTGTTTATCTTCCCATTAGAATGTCTAACTCATTCACTCTCATATCATCAGTGCCTAGAACTTTGCCTAGCACACAGTCGTCACTAATAGATATTTGCAGAATGAATGATTAAAATGTCTGTTACTATTCTTATCATCAATAAAACATTAATTTATCACTGTACATTCTAAAAATACTGGCATTATTTCCGTTAATGTTGTGATTAACAGTAAACTAGATATTCTTTCTATTTCATAATGGAAAGCCTGAGGCACCGAGACCTCAGGGGATTAGTTCATGGCCACCTTGCTGCTATATTATAGAGCTGGTGTTCCAGCCCTCCATCTCTGGTCTTTTCATTTCAATCCTGGTTTTCTTTCTTCTACATACATCGACCTCTTATCAGTCAGTCACCCACAGAGCATGAGCTCCATCATTCCAACATTCACATTTCTGCACAAAGCATCCAGCATGTTGGCATCCTGGGACAGCTACTCCTGCCCATGCAACCTGTGGCTTGATCGATCAGACCTACCTGACCCAACCATCAACACCGTGAAGAAAAATGCTTGATATAGGACCACACAACTGTTCATTCCTCTTTAAAGTGGTAAGAAAATGTATTATATGGCTTTTCTTTCTCCTTCCAAAACCATAAAAGGAAGTGAAAACATGCTTAAGAATCCTCAGGATTTGACTGTAAATATACTAACAAACTTCTTTTTTTTCCTTTTTTATTTTAATTTATCAATATGCAATGTAGTTGATTTTCTTGTCCCCTTACCAATTCCTCCTGTTCCTCTCTCCCATATACTACCAAATTTTAAACTCTCTGAAGACTTCTAAAAGTAGATATTTTCTTCAATCCCTAGATAAACATTATTTTGAATTATAGCAAGATCTTGAGTATCTAGGGTGATTTACCACTTAGCAGACTATCCCCTCCTCTCTCCTGCCCAGGTAAATCCCGATTGATGCAGGTGAGGAAGAGCATGTGTTTAGCTGAAACATAGAAGAAGTGATCCAGGAAAGAGTTCGCAGCTAAGTTGGAATATATTTCTTTGAGCCAACTACAACCTGATTTTAAGGGATGAAAAATATTTCAAATGCATATATTAAATTAATTTGCTTTAAAAATTAAATTTTTTAACAAATTTTAAAAATTTGTTTAATATTGCATTTTCCTGATAATTCCCATTACCATTTCCCATGTTCTTGTAAGAAAAAACCCGACCCTAGATAGAATTATTTTAATCAAATTAGAATCCCAGATTTGCTTCAAGAGCATTTTTGAGTTTATCTCTGACATATATAAAATGGGTACAATAAGATTTCTACCTCATAGAGACGCTTTTGTAAGGATTAAACAGGTGGTTAGAAGAGTTCTTGGCACATAGTAATTGCTATATAACTATTGGCTATTAATATTATTGTAGTTCTGTTAGTATCTTTTTT
>NW_007726134.1:605722-606388 GCF_000696425.1 Galeopterus variegatus | reverse complement strand
TTTTTTATTGTTTATTATTATTATTACTAGATTTTCCTTGTCTTTACTTTCCTAAAATAGCATAAATATCTGAAAATTGAAAAATTTATTTTCTGCATATAGGATCTATCCAGGACATATAAACACTCCTCCCAGTTGTTTTCTCCTTCAAGGCTACTTAGAGCAAATTATTCCTTTATGTTCAATCATTTGCATGCCAAACAAAAACATTATTTAGGGATCTTGGAGAGAGTCCAGCTTACTATTCCTAGTTCCACCACTCCCTTCCCATGTCATTTTGCTCAAGTACCATCCCCTAATCCCCTGCCACCAGAAAATTTCATGATCCCTGGCAGTGGAGTGAGAGGTGGACAGTGATTACAGAACCAAAGAACTATCAAATGATGTAGGTCTTTGTTTGAGAGGTGCTGGGTATAAGATTTGATAATATTGCTCTTATTCTGTGCCCTGTGAGTAGACAGAGGTAGTAAGAGAGATAAGCATTCTTTGCCCACATGTCTCCAATCAGGATTAGGTTCCTTGAGTCATTTTCAAGATAAAATTTGATTGCCTTACCTCACACACCTAGAGATAAGAGGGAATATCTGTAAAACAATAGAAATTTGGGGGCTAGTTCCCTGATGTGTTCATTTACATGACAAATTTTTTTTACCATCAGTATTTTTC
>NW_007726134.1:603212-604342 GCF_000696425.1 Galeopterus variegatus | reverse complement strand
AGCCTCTTTCTTGAATCCCCAGATCCATATTCCTGACTTCCTACAAGGCATTTGTACTTGAGCATCTCACAGAATACCTCAGTCTTAAGTGCTAACCAATCACTCTTGCTTCAAGATTCCCGTAAAAATTTGGACTACCATTTAGACTACCACTATGGTACTTATCACACTAAAATTTAATGATCTACCTATGTATCAATTTCATTTTCTAAAATGTGAGTTCCCAGGATGCAGAGATCTTTTTTAAAAATCTACATGTTCCTAGTTTTAGCACATGACAAATATTTGACGAATCTGTATTGAACAAATATCTGACACAGTAGCTGAATATATGACTCAGGTTAATAAGAACCTAGCACTATAAAGCAGACCACGTAGGGACAGGCTGGCTGATAGGGTGGGGTAAGGAAGGGGGAGAGATGTACACAGAAGGTCAGGGGATAGAACAGTCATCATTACAACTCTCTAACCTGTCTTTACCACATACCTGATACTTGGGGCTGAAATCATTTGAAGCTTCAAATTGTCATCTCTGCCTTCACCACTTTATGACAGTTCTCTTGGCAATGGCTTTTTCCAGAGTGTGGGAGAATTTCATGCTCAAAGTCTCAGAGAAACCTGATACTTCTTTCTTTTCAAATGGGTCAAGTGCAAAGCAACAAAGAGTGGCTCAGATTCATAAAAACCTCACAAAGATGGTTTGGCCCCTTGGAGTCTCGCTGAAGTCAAAAACATTCTAGCATGTTAAGGCAACCAAGGATGTCATCTCCCAAAGCTGTAAATTTCAGCTCTCCCACAGCTCTAAGGCATTTCTGCAGAACTGCATGGGAAAAGGACTCAGCTTGTTGAAAAAAGTACTATTCCACCATAACAGAAATCTCCCATATTTAGAAGGGCATATAGGTTCAGGAACGCAGGTCTGTAAAAGGTGCTATAAATAGGGTGACCATAGCATTTATTTTTCAAACTGAGACACTTTTGAAATGGAACACTAATAATAATTACAATGAGACAATAGTGTAAACCAGAGCTGACCTAGGCACGTCAGGACATGAGGTTATCCAAGCAGTAGAGGAAAGGAACGAGGTTTTAGGAGTGTGTGTACAGCTCTGTCCTCGTGCAATACCTTG
>NW_007726134.1:600385-601715 GCF_000696425.1 Galeopterus variegatus | reverse complement strand
GGTTTGAGTGGGAAGCCTGATGGATGAACAATCTTAAATTCCCCTCTACTTTTTTCTATATGGCTGAAACTCCTCAGCTGCAAGGTGATATTTTAATGAACTTCTCTTTTTAGGAATTTAGAATTCTATCCTGTAGACCAGATCAATTCCCTTCTGAGAGTTGCTACACGTGCTTCTACTTTCCCTACTGGTTTTAGATGTAATTAGCACCTCTGGTTTTTGTATTTACCCAGTCATCCAAGGATGCAAGACATATCACATGCATTGGCTCATTTATCTAGCTTCATTTCCTTTCAGAGCAAGAAAGCTTTCCAAATGGGTATGTTTATTTGAGTAAGGTTGACAGTGAAATTAGTTCAAGCATTCATGTATCTAGAGTATTATTTCTTCCATTTTACATGCAGTAAAGTTTGGTAGATGTCTGTGACACTTTCTGCTCAGCACCCAGTCTGTGTTCTCCTGAGATTTAATCTCTACTCCCCTCTGCCTGAACCCTNTAGAGGAAAGGAACGAGGTTTTAGGAGTGTGTGTACAGCTCTGTCCTCGTGCAATACCTTGGTGATGAATAAACTCAGAAAGTTCTCAGTAAATTGGACCCTACTAACTCAGTCTGTGCTAGATGCAGACTCTTCAGGTGACTTTTATACCTAGTTGGTTACTTCATCCACCAAGAGTTTGGAATACTTGGTACAGAGACATGATGGATTTTGACCAGTTTATATAAATCCTCTCTATCCGATCATTCATTCAGTCTCTCACTAAACTTTTGTTGAGCATCAAGTACAATTTGGGAACTAATTAGAGCTCTGGGCAGGGCAATTATAAAAATGAATGACACATACTTTCCCTCAAAGAGTCGGCTTGTTAATAGGTGAGATACATGAAACCGAATAATTACAATGCAATATATTTAAATGCCAAAAGCACATATTTCCCAAGAGGACATACATGGCTAGTTAAAATTCTTGAGGCTGCTGGCATCTCTCATTACACTAGGGCATCTTATTTTGTGATGTGAAACATGGATAAATTATCATTCTTCCTTGCCTCACTTTTCTTACTGAGGTCTATTTGTATCTTAGTTCACAACATGTACTTAAGATTTATGAAATTATATGTATTTAAATATCTTCCATAATTCAGGTTGTTAACTAAAAAAGAACTCTCCTCTTTCCTCCCTTTCTTCTAGCTTTAAATTACATGGTTCTGTGATTCTCTTTTGCCTTTTATTCCCCATGAGTAAAGGTTTGCTTTGCAGGAGTACTTATTAAGAAAGTATGGCCATCTCAGCCAAATTGCAAAATTCACCACACAGGTTTGAGTGGGAAGC
>NW_007726134.1:584318-599307 GCF_000696425.1 Galeopterus variegatus | reverse complement strand
CGTAATTGATGGGTCCAGAGTGGGCATCAAACCAAACTGAGCCAATCATATCACCCTACTCTCTGCTCTACAATCAGCCTCACTGAAGCCAATTGGTTTGGGGTAGGCATTGGCCGGGCTTAGGCCAGTTGAAGCCCTTCAGGATTATTTGAAAAGTGAAGGGCTGACTGGTTAGCTCAGCTGGTTAAAGCATGGTGCTCATAACAGCAAGGTCCAGGGTTCGATTCTGGTACTGGCCAGCAGCCAAAAAACAAAAGTGCAAAAATAATTATTCCTCTCTGGCAAAAGAAATTATAACATGTAGGGCCAGCCCGGTGGCACACTGGAGAGTGCGCCACTTGGGAGTGCAGCGGCGCTCCCGCTGAGGGTTCGGATCCCATGTGGAGACCGGTTGCCGCTCACTGGCTGAGCGTGGTGTGGGCGCAACACCGAAGGTTGTGATCCCGTTGCCCGTCCCCGGTACGGGCGCGACACCGAGGGTTGCAATCCCGTTACCGGTCAGTAAAAAAGACAAAAAGGAAAAAAAAGAAAGAAATTATAACATGTAAAATCTACCTATATTTATAGTCGGAGCACTTGCCCGAGGGTTGCAATCCCGTTACCGGTCAGTAAAAAAGACAAAAAGGAAAAAAAAAAAAGAAATTATAACATGTAAAATCTACCTATATTTATAGTCGGAGCACTTGCGAATTCCACATTCTTGCTATCTGTGACTTATCAGTCTTCTTATTTTTTTGCTATTCTCTTTTGCAAAAGATAATTTTTATTGTTCTTTTAATTTGCACTTCCTGAATATTAATGGATTGAGTTTTATTTCACATGTTTATTGGGCATTTGGTTTTCTTTTATTAATTCCTTGCTCATATCCTTTGGGCATTTTAAATTGGGATATTGGTTTTTTATTGATTTATAGAAGTTCTTAATAGGTTATGAAATAGTATTCATAGTATATCATCTTTTATCAGCTTTATATGTTAACTTTCTACAGTTACAAATTAGAGACATTCATAGTTTGAATTCAGCTATATGTTATTTAGAAGAGACACACTTAAACCAAATAACAGAGAAAAGTTAAAAATATAAAGATGGAAATACAGTTGTCTCCCCTTATCCTCAGGGGATGCGTTACAAGAGGCCCAAGTAGATGCCTGAAACCGTGGATAATACCGACCCCTAGCTATACTATGTTTTTTCTTATACATTCATACTTATGATAAAGTTTCACTTATAAATTAAGCACAGTAAGAGATTAACAATAACTAATATAAAACAGATTATAACAATATACTGTAATAAAAGTTATGTGAATGTGGTCTCTCTCTAAAAATATCTTATTTTACTGTACTCACCCTTCTTGTGATGGTGTGAAATAATAAAATGCCTACACGAGGTAAAGTGAGGTGAACAACATAGGCATTGCAATGTAAATGGAAAATTCCAGAAATAAACAATTCATAAATTTTAAATTGCACACCATTCTGAGTAGAGTGATGAACTATCATTCCATTCTGTTCTCTGGAGCCGGGGACCACGTCCTTTGTCCCACGAATGTGCACCTACTTCTCCCTATCCTACTTTCCTGTTCAGTTTCTCTCTACAGTGCTGACATAGACCATACTTCACGTGTGTTTGTTGTCTCTCATCCTCCACTAGAGCGTAAGCTCAGGAGGGGAGGGATTTCGTCTGTTTTTTCACTACTGCATTCCCATTGCCCAGAAAAGTGCTTGGTACATAGTAACAGTTCAATGTATATATGATTTTCCTCCTTTGCTCTGCTAATATTAATTCACATCTAAATGAATGTGTATACTTGTGTTCCTGGAATAAACTCTCACTGGTCTGATGAATAATATTTTTTGTACACTGCTGATTTTTGGTTGATACTGTTTTATTTAAGATTTTTGCATTTTTGTTCATAAGGTAGAATAGTTGATAGTTTTCCATTTTGTATTTAAATTGTTTAGTTTTTATATCAGGATGATACTTGTCTCAGCAAATGAGTTGGGAAGGAGTTTTCTACCATTTTTTTTCTATGTCCTGGAACAGTTTATATAAAAGAGACTCTTCATTAGACGTTTTGTGAAATTCATTTATAAAAATCACCTGGGCTTGGAATAAAGTTTAAGATCTGAGTAAATTTTTTCCTCTGTGGAGATTGAATTATTCAAGTTTTCTAACTTTTTTTTATTTAATTTTGATAATTCATATCTTCCTAAAAATCATCCTTTTAATTTATATTTTAAATTTTATATATGTATTATGTTAATTTATACATAATAGCTGTCTTTATTTCTAATAATATTTGAGTCTTTCTATTTTTGGCTTACAAAAGATTGTCTCTTACATTGGCCTTTTAAAGGAAGCTTTGTTTTTTATTTTACTTAATGTTTTTGTTTGATTTATTATTTTTCTTTCTCCTTATTAATTATTTCTTTGCTATTTGTAAATTTTAAAACACTCTTCTCAATAATTATCAGATGAAAAAAGAAATCAAAATGAGAACTACAGATTATTTAGAAACGTACAACAAAGAGAACAGCATTTCAAAATATTTGGGCTGCAGTTTAAGAACTTTTTATACAGTTACATATAGTCATGAAATAGCTAAAGAAAAATCTTAACATCAAAAAAAGCCAATTATTTTCCAAATGCATCTATAAATTCATTGAAATCCTCATCAAAATCTTAACAAAGTATTTTTATGGAACTTGCCAAGCCAATTCTAAATTTCATCTGGAAAAGAAAATATGTAAGAGGCGGCAACGAATCTTGAAAAAGAAGAAAAATAACTTATTAGTTAGATAAAGAATAATTTAAAACATGATGTATTGGCTCAAGAATGGACAATGAACCAATGAAACAGATCAGAGTTCAAAAAGAGAATTATATATACATGGGAGATGTAGATTAAGAAATCATTTTAGGATAATCAGAAATTCATATAAGAAAAACCTGTAACCCACAGTGCACATAACAACAAATTTCAGAAAGATCTTTGACATGTATAGTGTTGTTCATTATGTAGCCACTGCCTACATGTGGCTATTTAAATTTTAATTTTAGTTCATTTAAATTAACTAAAATTAAGTACAATTAAAAATTTAATGTGGAAAGGATAGTCTCTTCAATAAATAGTGCTGGGAAAACTGGATTTCCACACACAAAAGATAAAATTGGACTCTTACCTTACATCACACATAAAAATCTAAAAGACATATATGTAAGATCTAAATTTAAGACTTAAACCCATAAAAGCCCTAGAAGAGAACATAGGGAAAGAGTTCCTTGATATTGATTTTGGCAATGATTTTTCAGATGTCACACCAAAAGTTCCAACTACAAAAGCAAAAATAAAGTGGAACTACATCAAACTAAAAAGCTTCTGCACAGCAAAGGAAACAGTCAACAAAACGAAAAGTCAACCTATGGGAAAAAATATTTGCACGCCACATATCCGATAAGGGGTTAATACACAAAATTCACAAAGAACACTTACAACTCAATAGCAGAAAAACAAATAACCTGATGTTAAAATGTGCAAAGTACCTGAACAGACATTTCTTCAAAGTAAACATAAAAATAGCTAACAGGTATATGAAAATGTGTTCAACATCACTAATCATCAGGAAAATGCACATTAAAACCACCATGTAGTGGATTGAATTACATCCCCCCAAAACTCACTGAAGCTTGAATTGTGTCCCCCACGTTTTATGTATTAGAAACTTAGGCCCCACTGTGACTGTTAAGAGGGTGGGAAATCCTATTATGGTAATTGAAAGGTGGAGCCTTGAAGAGGTGATTGGATTGTAGGACCGTGTAGTAGTGAATGGATTAAAAATGGTGGTCAGGGTATGGTTCTGAGGGCGTTAAAAGAAGAGAGAGGAGAGGCTGTCTCTCTTTCTCTCTGCTCTCTTCTCCACCATTTTTGCAATGTGATACTCTGCTGTTACTGAAGTCACCACCAAAGAAAGCCTTCGTCAGATGTGTTCCCTGGACTTTGGGGTTCCTAGCCTCTGAAACTTTAAGCAATAAACTTTATTTTCTTTATAAATCACCTAGTTTCAGGTATTTTTTTGCAAGTAACAGAAACAGGCTAATACACATTATACTACCTCACACCCACTAGGATGGCTATTATCAAAAAGAAAAGAGAGAAACATTGGTGAGGGTTTAAAGAAAAGGGAACACTGTTGGAGGAAATGTAGATTGGTACAGCCATTATGGAAAACTGTATGGTCGTTCCTAAAGAAATTAAAAATAGTACTACCATAACATCCAGCAATCTTTCTTCTGGGTGTATACCCCAAAGAGATGAAATTACCACTTCTTGAAGATATGTGCACTCCCATGCTCATTGCAGCTTTACTCATAATAGCCAAAGGTATGGATTCAACTGAAGTGTCCATCGATGGACAAATGGATAAAGAAAATGTTATGGATGTACATACACACACACACACACACACATACATATATAAAGAGGGAGAGAGCATGATCTCACTTATATGTGGAACCTAAAAAAAAAACAGGGTGAAATATGCAGAGATAGAGAATAAAACTGTGGTTACCAGGACTGTAGGGGGGAGGTCAGAGGAAACAGGGAGCTATAGGTGAAAGGATGCAAACTAGCAGATATGTAGGATGAACAAATCTAGAGATCCAATATATAACATGAGGATTTTAGTTAATAAAATTACATTGCATTCAGGATTTTTGTGAAATAAATAGATTTTAGCTCTTCTTGTTGCCAAAAATAAAAATAAAAATAAAACGTAACTGTGTAAGATAACAGACATGTTAGTTTACTCTAATAATCATTTTACTATCTGTATGTATCCCATAACATCATGTTGTAAACCTCAAATATACACAATAAAATTTATTTTAAAAATAAATTAATTAAATTGAATTAAAACTTCACTTTTTCAGTTGCACTAGCCACATTTCAAGTGTTCAATAGCCACATGTTGCTAGTACCCCCATATTGAACAGCACATGTACAGAGTATTTCTGTCACTGTGGAAAGCTCTACTGGCACTGAAATATTTCAGATATCATATCATTGTTGGAAAAAATATAGAAAAATATCTTTGGGGCCAGCCCGTGGCTCACTTGGGAGAGCGTGGTGTCGACAACACCAAGTCAAGGGTTAAGATCCCCTTACTCGTCATCTTTAACAGAAAAAAGAAAGAAAAATATCTGTATAATCTTGGGGTGAGGCAGGCTTTTCTAAAATACAAACAAACCTCAGAGGCCGAAAGAGGAAGACTGTCAATTCAACTAATCAAAAATGAAAATTTCAGTTTCAAGAAAGTCACTATAAAGTTAAAGGACAAATGACAGACACAATGAAAATATTTACAACATGTGTAATAGAAAAAGAATGTGCAAAAAAGACCAACAACCCAATAGAAACATAGGTAAAGGATATGAACAGTCAATGTGTTAAAAAAAAAAATAGAAAGATGAGAAGATGTTCCGCAGTTTCACTAGTTAAAAGAAAAATACAAATTAAAACACCAATGAAATGGCAAAATTTGCTCATCAGACAAGGCCCTCTTGGAGTATCAATAGCAAATTAGAGTATCTGAGAAGTCCTATAAACTAATTTCAGTTTGTTTTGCCCAATGTGTCTCAAATTTATTTATCAAAATCTTTCCCACCCCAATTGCTTTAGAAAATACTGCTATAGCGTAAAAAAGATGGTCAGGTGCAGGTCCATAATACTTCTATATTAATGAAATAGAACTATTTCTATGTAAATGATAGTAACAACGCACTTGTAAATGACTGAGGATCTTAAATAGACTAAATAAAATATTGTCTCTATTTTTACTGTGGTCAGTATAGTAAACCTTTTTCTTCACAGATCACACAGGCATAATCCTTAACTCTTGACAAAATTATTACATATTCTTACTGTTACTTAAATAAAAAGATATTTCTGAGTATCTAATAACCACGTGGTGTTGGTTGAGACCAGCGGTTATCTTCTTTTGTTTGGTCTCAACTGGGAAGGGGCTGTTGTTACTCACCTGGTACCAAGAGGACAAATTAACATTTGGTGGGAAAGGTAGGAGGACAGCGGAAAGGGCTTGGAATTTGAAAGAGTCTCAACAAAGTTGTATTTATCTCTATGGGAACAAGCCTCCACCCCTGGCTGAGAATCACTGGTTAAGAGGCTCTACTTCCAGCCAAAACAAAGTTTTGTCCTCTATTTTCTACTAATTAACCCAGATGTCTCTCCAGCTTATTTGACCAGCCTATTTTACTTACATAGCAGTCTGAAGTTTTCAAGTTGAAATTTCTGTGTTATTCATACATCTACTCCCAAATAATAAAAAGCAGTCTTACCCAAAATTCAGCCTATTTGCAAACATGTCTTTACAAAAACCTTATTTTGATCTATCAAAAATTATGTTTTCTAGTTTCCAGAATAATTTTCAAAGTTTTCATTCAAACGTTCTCCAATACGATCTTTATAAAGTAATTTGACAGTGTAGATATTTTAATCATCTGCTTTTCTTCAGAATTAAAGCTGAAAATGCTTTAATAACTTTAATTGTAAAACTGGTTAATAATTTGCGTCTTCAGTGGAATAGAAATATATCATTTATTTGAAAATTGCATTGTAGAAGTACAAAGGAGCATTTTGGTATATTAATACTGCAATTATTTAGTATTTGTTAGGTATAACTGGATATATTTATAAATGAAAAATGCAGTGTGGTTAATTTTATCCCCCTACCCCCACCCCCACCTTCTTAGAACCCTATCCACGAACCTTTTTTAATTAATACTGCAATTATTTAGTATTTGTTAGGTATAACTGGATATATTTATAAATGAAAAATGGAGTGTGGTTAATTTTATCCCCCTACCCCCACCCCCACCTTCTTAGAACCCTATCCACGAACCTTTTTTAAAAAACGATCACTTCATGTACTGGAAGTCACTGAATTGTACGCTTTAAAACGGTTAAAATGGTGGGTTTTATGTCATGTGAATTTTACTTCAATTTTAAAAAATGATTACTTCATTATCAGTCAGATCTTTTAAAATTAGCGTAAGATGCTGAGGACAAATCATCCCTCCCTAATAACTGGCTTCTGCACAAGGGACGGTCCCTTTGAAGGACCACGCTCTGCCACACAAGCCTCCATAACCGTAGTTCTGTAAATCACAGGCTATTTATTTTGCATCGCACTGTTTCCACAAACTCCGTATTTTAGATACAGCGCACTGTAAAACAAGCATTCTTCACCACTGATGGCAAAACCACTGTCCTAATCTGCCGTTCAGTTTAAAATCTGATAATAATGGTTACTTTACCTCAAGAGAAATCCTACAGGCAAACATGTCATGAGTGGCCCCGTTTGACTGAGAACAGACCCCGGCCACTGGTCATAAAGGGTAAACACTTAAGACATTTAACCCAGCCCCACAGTACTAAATGGAAGGGGATGGTCATCTGGATTATGAATCACCTAATTGACATGTCAGAAAATAAGCATTTTATTGACAGAAGGTGATTGTAGGGGAGAGTCATTTTTCATGTAAATAGCCAGATACCTTCCTTCCCTCTCTTTGTATTCGCGTACTTCTGTGCGAGGGGGAGGTGGGTGAGAAGAGAAGTAATCCTCTGCCACAGTTTAGTATCACATGATACGTAAGAGTTTATTTCTTGCTTTGGTTTTTGTTTCAACAGCTCTCCAGAAATCTGTAATTGTTCACAGTTTCTAAACAAATCTCCATTGTTTATAAGAGATCTTTAACTTTGTCTGTACATCCTATCAGTAGTTTAATGAAGAACTTTCCAAGGAAGGTTGGTATTAGCCCATCGTCCGTTTGTTTCTCAGCTGGCCACTTTGCACTGGTTAATAAAACAATGACATTGTAAACACACACACACACACACCACTACACCCACACACCATACACACACACCACCATCCACATGCACCACACACACACACACGCACATGCCACCACACACATACATATGCCACCTCACATATACACACACCCCACATACCACACACACCACACACACACCACCACACACACACATATGCCACCTCACATATACACACACCCCACATACCACACACACCACACACATACATATGCCACCACACACACACCCCTCCCACACACCACACACACACACACACACACACACACTCCACACACACTCACATGCCACCACACACATACGTATGCAACCACACATGCACACACACCACATACACACACACACCCCACACACAGAGCACACATTTTTCAATCATAATGGAATTGAGTTAACTACAAAATGGCCTAATCTGTAAGATACTTGAGGTTAGGAGCCTGCTGTTACAGGTCTTTACATCTCCTACTAACTCTGCTCTATCCCACTCTTGTTTAAAACAATTGCTTATGCATAGTAGGTACTGATTAATACTTGTTCATTTCAATTTGTTAATTAAATGTTTGTAAATTTAATTTAATTTGTTGGTGTATTGATCCGAGAAAATGTTATCAGGCATCCTCATGGCAGGATTGATAAATTTTAACTGAAAAAGCATAATAATTTTTAAATTAAGCCAAATCATTGCACTCACTTCTTGGCTAATATTATATAAAATACTTCATATTTTATTTTAATTCTACTATATATAATAGGCACTCTATTGAGGAAGGCAACTTAACTGAATTCTTTTATGTGATCGGGTTTTCAAACTAACTCCCTGATCTCCAAAAAGGGTATCTTATTCTCTATTGCATGTTGATATATTTCCCACCTTTAAAACCTTTTTCTAGGGAGATAACAACTTTCACCTAATTCACTTCTTTATTAGTGAGATCTTGGTTGAGTAAGGTCTTTAATGTATTCCATTTTCCCCTCTAGAAATAATAGCTCTTGGCATTCTTATCAGTAAGTCAGTCAGAATTAAAGCTTAAATTTCAGACCTAACATGTGGCTGATAATACAAAAGGGGAAAGCCCACTATGTAAACTTAAAATAAGTAAGTAATATACACAGAAATGTGTATGTAGAAATCAGAGGTAATTATTATATTTGTAGGAAAAACTACCTATAGTTTTGATATATTAAGATGTCAGGGCCGAGCCCGTGGTGCACTCGGGAGAGTGCGGAGCTGGGAGTGCAGCAGCGCTCCCGCCGTGGGTTCGGATCCTATATAGGGATGACCGGTGCGCTCACAGCGCTCACTGGCTGAGCGTGGTGCGGCCGGTTTCAAAAGGACAAAAAAAAAAAAGATGTCAGTTAGTATTGTACTAATTTTCACAACAAATTACATTTTTGTCTTATTTCTTTTATAATTTATAAAAATTGGATTATGGATTTATCTGTTCCTCGTCCACATTCCCCACGTGAGGAGGGCACACAGCAGCTTCTGCTCTTGTGTGTGTGTGTGTGTGTGTGTGTGTGTGTGTGTGTGTGTGTGTGTGTGTGTTTTCAGAACTGGAAAATAATGGTCCCTAGGAATGTTTGACATTGTCCAACCTTGTATTCTTCCTTTAAAGAAAATAAGATTCAGAAACAACTCTCTTAAAGCAGATCTTCCTTAAGAGATACATGAATCCTCAGCCTATCAAGGGAAAATACAATGAGCAAACTGTAGGTGAGAGATAGAAACTCATTAAGAAATCAAAGCATAACACAATTTGAGAATCTTGCACAATTGATACTAAGCAATCTTTAGATCCCATGATTGGTTAGATTAAGAGGACTGCAGATGTCTAAATGTTACAGGTATTTGTTACAAACTTCAAGCACGACTTCCTGACTCTGGGAATAGCCCAGGAGGAGACTCAAGTCTACCTGATCACAGTGGGAGGTAAGGCCCATTTCCCCAAATCATCAAGTTCCTTTACAAAAGAAATTTTGTGAAAACAATGACCCGTCAGGGATTCCCACTGAGGCTTTAATCATCTCTGAGAAGGGGTAACATCTCAAATTTCTTTGTACCCCAAGTGCACAGTGTAATTTATAGAGCTAGTATAAGCTCAATAAATATTTGGAATTTATGACTTGGAGAGTGGGAGGAGTCAAGAAGGTTTCTCAAATTTGGGAACAGGAAAAGCATGCTGTCTAAGCTGGGAGTAGGGAAATGTTACTTGTCTCAATAACAATTAAAACCCAGAACCTTCAGAGGTGACCTTGGAACGAAAATCTAAAAGGTGGGAACAGCTGGGCCACTTGATGCCAACTCTGTTCTCCTGAGATTCATCTTCCTTTGGGGGCAGAGTTTCTCAATCTGGGCACCGTGGACATTTCAAGCTGTCTGATTCTTTGTTGTGGGGCTGCTCTGTGCATTGTAGGATGTTTAGCAGTATCCCTGGTCTATCCACTAGATGCCAGTAGCATCCCCACCACCACCACCACTAATTGTGACAAGTAGAAATGTCTCCAGACATTGCCAAATGTCCCCTGGAAGGCAAAATGGTCCCGGATTGAACCAGTGCTTTACGGTCTCTCCTTGATTTTCTCTGGCCTCAGGAGAACACTGTTTACTACTTTAAAACTGGCCCAAGTGTGCCCAGATACCTTGCTTCTGCGATATAACAAAGGGAAAATTAATTTAGGGAGGAGCATGAATCTAAATAATCTGGTTTACAAGCTATGATTGACTGAAGAGCAGGGAGACAAACAAATTTTGAGATTTCTTCCTACCTCCTGGTTTGCCTCCTCCTGATGGAGACCACCCTTAAACCTTCCTCAAAGGAAAATTTCCCCAGACCCCCTTGAAGACTAGATCAAGAGTTCTTTCTCCAGCCTGTATTCCCACATCTTCTGTCTCAGTTCCTGTTTTCTATCTGAGGATATTACTCTTCCTCCAGGTAACTGAAACAGGAATGATCTCATCAGGATAAACATATCTTAATAAAATAACCACAGCATTCATTCAGAAAGAGGAACACAGCTATAGTTTCAGGGGAGTTGTTTCCTTATACAGGGTCATATATTACATCCTAATCTAGTTATCTTGAAAGTCACACATGGACTGACATTATTTTACTGGGAACATCAAAGAGGAACACAGCTATAGTTTCAGGGGAGTTGTTTCCTTATACAGGGTCATATATTACATCGTAATCTAGTTATCTTGAAAGTCACACATGGACTGACATTATTTTACTGGGAACATCAACTGCTCCCTACCGATCTCTGAGAGTCACAGTGGAGGGCATGGTGAGGAAAGGATGAGGGGAATCCGTTCTGGAACGCTCAATTGGCTGCTGCCTACACAACACATCTGCATTGGCATGCTGTGATGGATGTGTTAGATGATCAGAGACTCACATTTCTGCTGTAAAGGCTTTCTCATTTGTTTTTCATCACAGTGACACACAATTTCCTGCATTCTCTGCCTCTGGGGTATTTCTACAAAGAGAAAACATTGCTTTTGACTTTAGCATATCTGCCCTAAATTAGCCTCATAAGTTCTCTATGTTCTCCAAGACCAAGGGAAAGTAACAGAACAAAACCTAAAATTAAGTAGAACCAACCAATGCTGTTTCCTGGAGAAAGTCTCTGTAGAAGAACTTTGACTAAGTGGGGTGCAATCTTCCAAGCAGAAACCAATGAGTAAGACCAATTTTAAGAGATGTTTGATAATGAATTTGAGGAGAGCTTAGGAACCATGCTGAAGGCTCCAGGAATATTTGAAAGTACACTTGGGCTCAAAGAAGTACATATTCCAAGTGATAAAGAAACTAGAACAAAAAGTGTGTTTATTTTTGATGAAGCCCTTGGGACAGCATGCACTCACACACCACCATGGCACTGGGTCTTCAGACAGCTGCTCATTTGCTGTTTGGTGATGAATAAGTCATTCAACCTCTTCTGATCTCAGTTCCCCCATCTGTAAAATGTGATCTAGATAATTTCTTTTAGTTCCAAGGCCATATGTGTTTTATTTTGGTTTTTTTTTAGATTGGAAGTTTTTTAATGTATTTTTTAATAGGAATGTGTGGAGTGAGCATTTTTTTCATTGTACATGTTTATAAGATATAGCGTGTTGTTTCAGTACATGCATATATTATATAATGATCCAATCAGAATAGTTAGCATATCTATTACTTAAACATTTATCATCTCTTTGTGGTTATAACATTCAAGATCCTCTTTTCTGGTTATCTTGAAATACAGTATTATTTGCTCTTGTCACCCTAGGGCACCAGAACTTATTCTTCCTATCTAACCGTAACTTTGTACCAGTCTACCAACCCTTCCCCACCCCCCAACCTCCTTCCTTTCCCTGTCTCTGGTAACCTCTATTCTACTCTCTATTTCTCTTTTTTTTTTCTTTTTAATTTATTTTTCTTAGTTGACCTATGATAATTGTGTCTATTTATGAAGTACATACAATATGATATTTGGGTACATTCACTCCATGTGCAATGATATCTGATAGACTTTGAGTGTTACTGTCCCCCAAAAATTCATGTGGAAATCTGATCCCCGGTGTGGCAGTGTTGGGAGTTGTTTGAGTCATGGGGGTGGATCCCTCATGAATGGATTAATACTCTCCCTGGGGGTTGGGAATAGTGAGTGAGTTCTTGATCTATTAGTTCCCGTGAGAGTTGATTGTTTAAAAGACCCTGGCACCTCCCTTCTCTCTCTCTCTTGCTTCACCTCACTGTGTGATCTGCTTGTACCCACCACTGCCTGTCGCTTTCCGCGCTGTCCCAGAATCATAAGCCAAATAAACCTCTTTTCTTTATAAATTGCCCAGTCTCAGGTGTTCTGTTATAGCAACACAAAACAGACTAATACAATATCATACCAGGGCACTTAGTATATCCATCACCTCAAACGTTTGTCACCTCTTTGTGCTGGGAACATTCACCATCATTCCGACTAGCTACTGAGAGATACACAGTACTTTGTTGTTGACTGTACTGCTCCCCGTATTGCTATACAAGGCTAGATCTTATCCTTCCTCTCTCTCTACAGTTTTGTATCCACTGACCACCCTCTCCTCATCCCCCTCCCCCATCCTCTTATTAGTCTCTAACCACTATTCTACTCTCTACTTCTATGAGATCAACTTTTTTAGCATTTATTAACATAATTAATGTGTTAATTTATTAATTCATTAATTAAAAGCTAGACGAACACACAGTCGATACACATGACCTTGCCCAAATTATCTATGTATGATAACCACTACATATCCTAGTCATTTATATATCTGGCCAAAAAACTGAACTCACCACTTGAGTATTAAACTGTCTACCTGGCATCTTCTCCTGGGTGGCTACTGGGCATCTCAAGCTTAGCAAGTCTAAAATCAATTACTTGATCTCTGACTTAGTCCATTCAAGCAGCTCTTAAAAAACAACATGGGTTTCACATAGACAACAGAAATTTATTTCTCCCAGTTCTGGGACTGAAAAGTCCAAGATTAAGACACCAGCAAATTCGATGTCTGGTGAGGACCTGTGTTGTGATACTAATCCCATTCACATGAGCTCCACACTCATGATCTAATCACACCCCAAAGGTCCCTCCTCTTAAAACCATCACCTTCAGGGTTAGGATTTCCACATATGAATTTTGGGGATGACACAGCATTCAGACCATAGCATCTTCTCCCATAAAGTCTTCTTCCTCCAGTCTTCCCCAGCTCAGTATACAGATAGTTACTGAAGCCAAAACCTATCATTTGGGGCAGAGACAATGCTATTTGTTTACAAACCTATTTCATTTTCTTCCTGGACATGAAGCTAGATTGCATTTCCCAGTGCCCACTGCAGGAATATGGTTATGCTATTGAGCTCTGGCCAATTGGAACATGGTGGAAGTAATAAAGTGCATATCCCTCCTGGCTCCTAAAATGTTCTATGTGGTCTTCCATGCTCTCTTTGGGTTCCTGGTGATCTTAGAGGCCACCTGTTTAAAATGGTGGGTCCATGAGATATGAGGACCTAAATATAGAGAGCAGACCTTCCTCACTCTCCTTCTGACCCATACTGGACTGTGATAGGAGCAAGAAAACAGCTTTTAGTGCATTAAGTCACTGAGATTTGGAAGGGGCTGCTTGTTACAGCAGTTACCACCCTGACTAATACATGATTTTGTTACCTCCCTTTCCTTCCCACACCCAAACCCTATCCAAATTCTGAGAATTCTCTTACAATGTATCTTCAGTTCTTCCTCTTTATTGTCAACTTCCTAGTCCTAAAGTCTACCATTTCTTGCTTGGCCATCTACAATAGCCTCCTTATTTTATTCTTATAACCCTCAAGTTTATTCTCCAAATAGCCAGAATGACCTTCAGTAGTTTCCCATTGCATGTACAATTAAATCCACTATGCTCAGGGGACCTGCGCCTCAACCCTTGCCTGCCTTATTCCTCTCTCTTAATTCACTTTACTCCAGCCTTTTCTCCCTTTTCTTTACCACCTCAAGGTTCTTATAGGTACTGTGTTCACTCTGCCTTAAGTGTTCTTGCAGTGACTTCTGTGGCTGGTCCCTTCTCATCCTTTTCTTAAGTCGTATCTTAAGCCTCAGTTGAAAGTAGGTCCCCAGATTATTCTTAGTCGTGACACCTGCTTTTTCCTTTGTACCACTCGACAGTCAGTAATTATATATTTACATTTACTTGTTTAAAGTTCACTAATTATACAGTAAATTCCAAGAGTGTTTGGACCTTGTCTGTTGTGGTCACCACTGAATACCCAGCACACAGTGTGGCAGGTGCTCAACAAATATTTGTCGCATAAATGAACGGATTGAGGTAGAATGATCACTGACTCTGGAATTCATCATTTCATTTTTCTTCACATAAATTTGTTCCTACAAATATCATTTCAGTCATAATTGTGGGAGCATTTTTTTTAACTTGCGGGCTCACATCCAATTGTACCTTATTCATGTTTAGAGCAAGTATGAATAGATTAATACCTTATTTAAAACATTTATAATAAGGGCCGGCCCGGTGGCGCACTGCTATAGTGCGCCGCTTGGGAAGCG
>NW_007726134.1:569984-583318 GCF_000696425.1 Galeopterus variegatus | reverse complement strand
ATCCCGTTGCCAGTCCCGGTCCAGTACGGGCGCGACACTGAAGGTTGCGATCCGTTGCCGGTCACGAAAAAAAAGACAAAAAAAAAAAGGGAAAAAAAAAAAAAACATTTATAATAAGAGAAATGATTAACATAATCTCACTAGCATACTGCAAGAACCATTNAAAAAACATTTATAATAAGAGAAATGATTAACATAATCTCACTAGCATACTGCAAGAACCATTTTCATTATTGTTTGGTCCAAGAAGGGCTAGACAAGGGCAGAGACTGGGCAATATATGATAAGTATCACCCATACTAGAGTGAAGTAGTCTGTGATTCAAGCAGCCAAATAGATTTGCAGAGCATGCATCAGTAAAAGATTTACCTAAGAACCTTTCCAGAAGTTTCCAAAAAGCCATAATCCAGGGACAAACCTGAGTTTGGGAAATGGAATTAGTCAGGAGCAGTTCCTAGTAACACAGGCCCAGATTCTACCAAGGGCCTTTCCCATCATATTTTGGTTTTGTGATTTTTTTTTCTTTTGATCACCTAGGGTCCTTGGCCTCAGCCAGTTTTTCCTGTTACCCCTCAGTATTTATCTACACTGTATATATTTTACACAGTCCAAATCACAGGGTCATGAAATTTATATTCAATTTTTATATCACTACACACATTTATACCATTGCAAAGGCTGAATAGCAGTGCACCAAGGTGGTATTCTATTCTTCTGTGTGCAAGGCAGCATACAAGGTTAAAGACCTTAAAGCAAGTTTAAAGACCCATACTTTAGAGCCACGCTACCTGGGTTCACATACCTATTATGACCTTGAAAAATCACATGATCTCTTTGCAATCCTTTTCCCCGTCTGTAAAATGGGACTAATAATACTTACTTCATAGGGTCAAAATGAGGTATCACACATAAAATATTTAAATCAGTACCATACAAATGTGGCTATTTTTATTGTTGGACTTATTTATGTTCCTGATTTTTTTTTTAGAATTACAAATAAAATTATAATAAACATCTTAAGGCATAAAACTGTTTTCTTCATTGTTCACTATTTCCCTAAGAAGTTTTTTTCTTTTCCATGTTTTATCTGAAGAACTAAACCATATCCCTCCTGTAGTAACTGTATTTCCTTTAAACAACTGGAAACCAGCCTATGAACAAGCTTCCATTGGGCCAGTGTTAAGTAGCAGAAAAGTACCCATTTATGCTGGGGCTTGAATTCTGAGGTTGGACTCAGAGTAAACAGACAGGTGAAGGGGTTGGGATGATGAAAGACAATAGACCATTACCCAAGACTAATGGTGTTGTAAAGGAGATAAATGTCTTTGAAGTAGCACCCTTAAAACCGGTGACCTTTAGGTTGAACTTTCCTTTCAAATTACGGTGTGCAGGTTGTTTTGGAGTCTGTGCAAAGTCAGCAATTAGAAAGACGGACCGTGAGGGGCTGGCCAGTTAGCTCAGTTGGTCAGAGCATGGTGCTGATAACACCAAGGTCCAGGGTTTGATTCCTGCACTGGCCAGCCACCAAAAAAAAAAAAACATGGGCTTTGAGGAAGGTGCCTACCCTGAAATACAACTTCATTTCTTCTACCAATTACCCATTAGCTCCCAAATTTTCAATCGCTTTTAAAATGTTGGAGCTGTATAGCTCACACTCTCATAAGCACAGTTTCTCTTAGATAGAAAATGCATTTAGTCCCGCCCTGCTGTTACAGTCTATGCTGTGACCACAGAAAAAATCAACAGTGGAATTTAGACAAATTGTTCTTCTCTTGTGAGGAGTAAGGTAAATGGAACAGATGGTTAATAACATTAAACACTAGTCACCTGCAAAGAAAATGGGATTTATAAGAATTATTCATTCTGCTAAGGGCATTAAAGAAAACAGAGGATTGATGACTTTGCTAGAAGGCAGCAGAAACCATACACCTTTGATCAGAATGGATGATTTAGTAGACAACAAAGTACTACAAAGATTATTTGAAACAACTTACATTTACACATTAAAGTTAAAGTTTCCAAAAAAACTTTCCCTTGTGGAGACAGTTAATCTTCACACAGCATTGTGAGATGTGAAAGCAGACATGATTATTATTCTCCCAGTACCTAGAATACCTCACATTTATAAGTTAAACAGTGTCATGTTGAGCCACATTGAAGCCTGAGACAAAAGCAAAAATCAACAATACTGGTCCTGTCTTTATTTAAAATTTTGATATTTAATTCATCATGGATTTCTTTGCATTAATTTTGCAAATTTTAAAATATTGCACTAAAGGTTATTTATTTTGATTACTGAGTTTTTTCGGTTTCATTACAATGTCATTACCCTTTTAAATATTATTTTTAAATGTCTTTACATGCCAACATTACTAGTTAGTAAACTTGGTTAAATACTGTAGAAGTGTGTCTAAATTTTATACCTACAACACATTCTGCTTTACCTGCTACAACTCAGATGCCAGTGGGCCAACTCCAAGGAATTGACTATTTTCTAATTCTGTCCTCAAAGTACAAAGTAATAGGAAACATGTCTGGTTTCTTTTTAATCAGTTTAATTTCTTGCTGAAAAAATTTTATCAAAAAAATGCCCATACAGAATTTTATCTTAACAACTAAGGAGAGCTTATAATAAAGAATGTCAACTCCATGCTTCACTTTTCCTGTCCCTTTTCCTAGTGTAACTTCCAAAAGCAATACTTTAACCTTTGAAAACCATTTCTTCTGGAATTTCCTCCATTGTTTTAAATAAAACAGTGTGGTCCTACCTCTTCATTTATCAGGTAGATGCATTACTTACTGTTTATCAAATAGATGCATTATCTATATATAAAATAGATATGATAGATATCAAATTCTCTTACATCAACATAATTTTTCCTTCTTTCATCATTTCAACCCAGTTAGTACATATTTTTTAGTAAAATCAATAACTTTTGTTTTTATTATTGTGACAATGTAAAATGTTGTGCTCTGCACAGCAAATAGTATAATATAATTATGCTTCTTACACAATTTTTTTTCATTGGCATTACCAAATTACTTCCCTTTTTTCTCATAGTTATCTATAAACTTATCCTTGGATATTTCGAACCTCTTCACCCATCATATACCTATGTACAGATGATGTATCAATTTCATGTTGTTTCTGGAGACCTCCCTCCTGGAACTTTCCCTCCTCTTTTCCAAATTTAAACTGGTCGCTCTCTAGGCCCATGGGCAGTTGTCATCCTGAACTTCCCTTTGACATGATCTTGTGCAGGATTTCCTGTATCCTGAAGCTCAAGATTTCCCCTTTCTTGTTTTACTCCCTAATTTGCAGGAGTACATCCTTTTAGCTTCCTCAGAAAAGGTAAGTAAAAAGTAGATTTTTTAGTGTGTTGTTTAATCTCCACATGTTTGAGAATTTCCCAGATGTCCTTGTGTTGTTGATTTCTAACATAGTTTCATTACTAAATACATACTATGTATGACTTGAATTATTTCAAATTTATTGAGAAATGTTTCGTGGCTTAGAATATGGTCTATTTTGAAAGGCTGTATGTTGGCTAGTTCTATGTGTACTTGGTACTTAATAAATTTGTTCTCTGTGTACTTGAATTGTTGTTGGGCAGAGTGTTCTATAAATGTCAATTGGGTCAAATTGGTTGAGAGAGTTGTTCAAGTTGTCTATAACCTTCCTGGTTTTCTGTCTCCTTGTTCCATGAATTGAGAGAGGGGTATTGAAATTTATGGCTAAAATTGTAGTGTCTATTTCTCCTTGCAGTTGTAACAGTTTTTCCTTCACATATTTTAAAGCTATATAATTAGGTGCAGAAATACATACATTGTTATGTCTTCTTGATTTACTGCCTCCTTTATCATTAAAAATGACCTTCTTTATCCCTGATTATAGCTTTTGCTCTGAATTTTACTTTGCCTATAGTCAGTGCAGATTTCTACTGGTATATGTTAGGACAGTATATCTTTTTCTACCCTTTTAATTTTAACCTGTATAAGGAGTCTTCAAAATGTTCATGGAAATATTTGTATTATGTTTTTTGTTTTGTTTTGTTTTGTTTTTTGACCAGTAAGGGGATCGTAACCCTTGGCTTGGTGTTATCAGCACCACGCTCAGCCAGTGAGCGCACCAGCCATCCCTATATAGGATCTGAACCCGCAGCCTTGGCGCTACCAGCATCGCACTCTCCCGAGTGAGCCACGGGGCCAGCCCTGTATTATGTTTTAATTCTACCTTTTCTTGAATTTTTTGAAGCACTTTCACACTATGTACCCCACACCACATTGTTATCACTTTTGTTTAATTGGTAAATTATCTTGAATAAGATGTAAATAATTTTTAAAGTCATATATTTACAGAAATGTAGTTAGCATTTTTGGAGCTCATCATTCTTTTGTTTTGATTCATAACTCCATCTGCCATCATTTTTCTTCTGCCAAGGACTTCCTTTAACATTTCTAATAGTGTGAGTCTGTGGGTGATAGAATCTTTCAGCTTCAGTATGTCTGAAAAGTTCTTTAATTCAACTATAGGTTTAGCTTTGAAATATATTTTCTGTGGGTATTGAATTCTAGGTTGAGATTTTTTTCTTTCAATGCATTAAAAATATTGCCCTACTGTCTTCTTGCTTGCACTGTTTCTGGTAAGAAACCTGCTGTAATCCTAATCTTTGTTCCTCTGTCTTTTTTTCTATAGCTGGTTTTAAGATTTTTACTTTATTGCTGGTTTGGAACAGTTTGAGTATCACATGTCTTACTGTAATTTTCTTCATGTTTTTTGTGCTTGGGTTTGGGTTTGTTGAGCTTCATGGATCTGTGGGATTATATTTTTCATCAAATTTGGGAATTTGTAGGTCATTATCTCTTCAATTACCTTTTTCTTCACCCCTCCTTGATGACCCAGTGACCTATAATGTTAAGCTATCCCACAGCTCATTGATACTCTGTTCATTTCTTTCAAGTCTTGAGTCTCAGTATTTCATTTTTGACAGTTTCTACTGCTATATTATCAGGTTCATTAGTATGTTCTTTTGAAATGTCTAATATGTTAGTGATTCCACCAAGTATGATTTTGAATTCAGGCATCATAGCTTTAAGCTCTAGACTGTGTGGAAATACAGTTATAGTAATCGTTTTAATGTCTTTGCCTGATAATTCTAACATTTATGTCCGTTCTGCATCAATTCTCATTGACTGATTTTTTTTCCTCCTCAATATGGGTTGCATTTTCCTTCTTTTTACTTGTCTAGTAATTTTTATCTGGCTGCTAGACATGGTCAATTTTACCTTTCTGTTTTTCTGTTTGTTTTTAATTTTACCTTTTTGGGGTGCAAGATATTTTTGTATCCCTATAAGTATACTTGAGATTTATTCTAAAAGTTAGTTTGATCATTTGAGGCATTGTTTTTAATATTTGATAAGCAAGAATAGAGCAGCATTTAATTTAGGGCTAATTATTTGTCACTAAGGTAAGAGCAATCCTTCTGAATATTCTACCCAATGGGGTTTTCCAGTCTGAATGGAGATAAGAACTACCCCCAGACCTATGTGAACTGAAGGTACTATTTCCTTTAATTCTTTTTTGTAGTTCTTTCCCCAGCCTCAGTGAAGAGGCTAATCAATACTTTACTGAATGTTTGAGGGGGGTTTCTGCAGATCTCTAGAGTTCTGTCTCTGTGCAGTTCTGTCCTCTCCGGTGCTCTGCCCTGTGGACTCCAGTTGCCTTGGTCTCTCCAGGCTCTTAGCTTAACCTCCTTAACTCTTAATCTCCTTAAATTCAGTTCCATAGCTTAAAAAAAAAATCCAAGGCAGTAAGCTAAGGTAACCTTGTTTGTTTTCCATCTCTCAGGGATAATTGTCCTTCATTGCCTGGTGTCTAATGGATTGAATACATTGATTTATATATTTTGCATGTTTTTTGGTTCTTTCAAGTAGGAGGATAAATCCAGTATCTATTTTGTTATCTTAGGTGAAAGCAGAAGTCCCTCCGTTGTCTTTTAAGTGTTTAATGTTGAGAAGTCCAAAGCTTTTCTTATTTTTATTTTTCTATATGAAACCGGTTTAAAGAAATTTTCTCTTTATTACTGGTATTCTGGAACTTCTTGAAATTTCATAATGTGAGTCTATTTTCATTCATTGTGCTTTTTCTCAGTTGGCCCTCTCTGAAAATTCATAGTTTTAATCTTGGGAGGGAGTAATTTCCTTCCTTTGGTTTTTCTCTATTCTTTTCTTCTGTCATTACAATTAGTTGAATGATAGACCTAAGTGAAGTGTCATTATTATCCATTTGTTTCCCTTTTTATTCTTTTTTTTTCCCCCAGGAAATCTTCTTTATTTTCTATCCTAGTAATCTCTCTGAGGTATTTTTGAAGGTTTCTATGATTTTCTGCATTATCTTTGCTTCCTTTGGGTTTCTCTTTTGATTTATCTTTTTCATGTTAGACACTTTTCTGCAATGACTGTGTTTTAAAGAAAGAAATGTCAAAGTGAGCCTAAATTATCTTGTCATTCCAGATAGCAAAGAAGCTATTAATGATTACTAATGTTATGTCAGAAGGGTTCAGTAGCCAAAACCACTGACCAAAAATGGAACAATTCAATCTTCAATAAATATAATAATATTAATGAATTGGAGTATATTAAATATGTTTAAAATCATGGTTTTATAAAAACCGAGAAGCAAAACAAAATCTAATTGGCCATCACTAGAGGACATTAGTGAACCAATTTATCATTTAGAAAATTACAAAAAAAAAAAAAAAAGAATGAAGCATTTATTGTACCTTTCCTACTTATAAGCAAATATCAAATAAGGGGAAGTTTGTCTTTATCAAAGCATTCCAACTAATAAATGGAAGACTGATAGAATTATAATATCACCATTTTGCAGCTCCTAATAAATTAATGAATGCACATCAACAACTGCTAATATCAGAAAAGAGAAAGACAGCCACATAAAATATGCCTCAATAGAAGAACACACCACCCCCTGGAGATTTTTCTTACCCCAAAATTTCAACCTAAATCTGATCTGGCCTTTAGATCCAATTTACATAAAATATAGAGAACAAAGAAACATGTTAAACTATTACCACAAGGATACAACCAGTAAATCTTACCATATGGAAACGGTCCTATAAGGAAACTCTGATTTCTTCAACAAATTGCAAACAAAAAGATGAAGAGGCGTCCTATAAATGAAAAGAGATTAAAAGACATATTAACTAATTGCAAGGAGTGAATTTTATTTGGAGCCTGATTCAGACAAACTGTAAAACAAAGTTATGACACTTAAAAGACAATTAAAAATTTAAATGCTAACTATATCAATGATATTCAAGAAACATTGTTAATTTATTTTAGTTTTGATAATGTATTGTGGCTATTTTTTAAAGAGCCAGTGTCTTTTTAGGAAAACATGGCATACAACCTAAAATATCTAAGGGCGATATGATATGATGTCTAGTATTTGCTTCAAGATTATATGGAAAGGAGAAAGTGGATAAGGCAGACATGATTCAGGATTGGCCATGAGTTCCTAATTATTGACACTAAGAACAGAGGTTTTAGGATTTTTCATACTATTCTCTTTACTTTTCTATGGTTGAAATTTTATATAATAAAAGATTTTTAATTAAGCTGTTCAGAAATTCTGTGAGCAAGCAGGACGGGGAGCTTGGTAGTCTCCACCACAGCGAAATGGGTGGACAGGCCTGCTATTTGTTGGGAACTCCTAATTATCAGTATGTGAAAGTATTTTCTCTGAGCACTTCAGTTTCTCCAAACAGGAGTTTTCCAGTCTTTTACCTGAGGAATATATCCCTGGATAATTATGTTTTCAGAGGGCAAAGGAGGGAGATCCCTAAAGGGCCCACATTTTATTATGGAGGTTTTACTTCCTCCTGTGCTCCAGCTCAGCACCCTTCCTCCCCTCCTCTGTGTCTGGTATCCCCGAATTATTCCAAAGAGTATATTTTTATTATCATTCTTGGGATAGAATCCTCTGCTTACATAGCATCAGGGAGGAGATGCTGGGGTCCAATCATTCCCTTTACAAAACTTCAGTTCAACAAGTGCTCATCCTTGGGGTTTCCCAGTGTCCCTAAATTCTTAAGTCCTACAGAAGGAGGTTTACAGGAGGGGAGAATGGATTTGCTTGTCATCAGTATCTTTCTTGGTCCCTCATCAGCATTCCTCTTACTAGGTAGTTTATGTTATAACTTCCTCTATCCTATGTCAGGTACGACTCCTTGTTCTGTTTTCAATCTTCTAAAACTTAGTTTAAATCTCTCATCCTTTAAGATTTCCACCTTCCTTTTGGGGGCCCAGGAGGTAGAGGGAGAAGGAAAAAGCACATGAAGTCAATGCTTCAATTTAACTAGAAGACCATTTAAGGCTCTGATTTAAAATAAAAGCTGCTTCATGGGAGAGACCGTATCTGTTTATCTTATTTACCATCCCATCTAACATACTGTCATGTGCAAAAGTACTTCTGAATAATGTTTTCAACAGTCACAAATTTATTTTAAATTGTGATGTGTGGCAGAAGGTCAAAGGCACAAGAGCAGATGAAAACTCCTCTGCTATAACAAAAAAAAAATAGGAAAATGTCCAGAGCTCAGAAATTGATCAGTGATGTATCTACCATCATTCTTTCTAAAGCTACATTTGAAATATTTTGGGCTTTAACTTTCTTTCCCTACACCAATCATTTAGTTGTTAAGTTTGTTTAGAAAGTAATTTTTAAAAGATTACACTGATAACCCCAAGCTAGTTTGAGGCAGGGTAAGTCTGCTGGTATGGAACACTTAAAATGTCCATTAGTACACCTCTCCTGTCACTTATCACTCAGGGGGTCAAGCCTTTGGTATGAAAGATGTTTATAAACTGGTAGCTTTATTTTTAAAACAGAAAAGAAGGGCTGAGGTGGAGATAGGCAGGAAACTGTACAATTAAAGATTTTAGAGATCTGTACACATTATGAACCAGCCCTGGGTTTGTGAGTATTTTATAACTGAACCATTAACTACTAATCTTCTGTTGGAACCTGATGCAAAAGGTCTCAATCTCTTTCTAAAACCATGAGGTGTTGTTGAGAAGCCAATTTTTTCTGCATAATCCCTCAACAAAAGAAGATAATAATAACTTTTATTTAGATGACACCATTTCATGAAGCTTATGATTATCTATTGCACAATTATGTTGGCATTGTGGAAATCCTCTGTGATGTTTTCCATGTTTTGAGATGTGGTTAAAGAGTCTAAATTAACGTAATTCAACCAGCTTTCAAAAATCACACTTTCTTGGGAAAGGGGGATAGGGAGAGCGTTAGGCAGAAATTGGTTAATGGACACCAAGAATGATTACTTTTTGTAATGATGAATATGCTAATTATCCTGATTTGATCATCATATATTGTACACAGGTATTGATAGTCAACTCTGTACCCCACAAATACGTATAATCAATTGTATTTCAATAAAAAAAGGGGGGAGGGGAAAAATAGAGAATACAGAACAGAATGCCTGACACTCAATTTTCTTAGGTCTTGAGTAGACCCCTGTATACCTCTCCCTATCCCTTTTTGTGCTCTTTCACTCAACAGTAAATATTCTTCAGAATGTGATGCATAGATTTGAATTTATGGGGTAAATTTAATGTAACCAAATATATCAATCTTTTCATTTATTAAAAAAGAAAAATCACACCTTCTTTTAAATAATGACTTCCCTCATGGTCACAGTGGGTATTTGTTATCTTTGGACCCAGAATCCACTCACCCCTCTAAGATTTTCATTAGTGTCCTCTCCTCCCCCTGCTCAGGTATTCATCCTAGAAGCTGACTCCCCAACTCCAGCTTTGATTGGCTTATGCAATCTGTCCATTCCATTCCCCTGAGTCAGGTGCAGACACATGACATACACTGGCTCAATCAGAGCAAATCTGAAAACAGCTGCTTCGGAACAGTAAAGCATTGATGTGCTACAATCATGTTTGACACCATGAAATAGCTAGACCTGAGAACTGAGCTGCTACCTGATGGGGAGCAAAACCAGCAAAATCATGGTGAAACAGAGCTGGGCTGTGCTTATTAATCCACTTTTTAAAAATGATCTCTTCTGGACATTTTCTGAGATAAAAATTTCCCTTTATTGTTTAAGCAGATTTGGGTTAGGTTTTCTCTTGCAATGTGTCTGGAGTCATATCAGCAGTGCCCTTGGAGTCTGCATTTGGAGAAGCAACATTCAAATTAAACTTAATTTTTTGTGTGTGGCAAAAATGAGGAAAAGTACATTGACATTTAGAAATGGACATGGAGAGATTGAGTAATTGCCCAAGTTTGTAGAGACAGTCAGAAAATGAACCTGATCTCTTGATGACTTTCTGTATGCATGCATGTGTGCTCACCCTCTCTTCATGCACGGAGATTTCTTATATATGAGGGTATTTCAAAAAAGTTCACGGAAAAATAAAATTGAAAGATAATATGAATCTTTCTATGAACTTTTTCAAGTACCCTCCTATACTAATGTATAACTTTCACTCTTTCAACACACATCCCTACTTCATACAGATATTCTAAAAATTCATGTAAAATATTTAGATATCCTTCCCATACCAACCAAGCAAAGTACTCTCTAGTGAAGGGGGGAAATAACATCTTTATTAGCCAATTTTGCTCACACCTATGCTATAAACCTGCTAGGACTATGTGGTAGGCAGAATAACCCCCCACTCATTCACCCACGGTGATGTCCATCTCCTAATCCCCGGAACCTGTGACTATGTTAGGAGACATTACAAAGGGGAATTAAGCTTGCCAATCAGTTGCCCTTGAGACAGGGAGATTATCCTGAAATATCCAAATGGGCCCAATTAATTTACAAATGTCCTCATAAATGAAAGAGGAAGGCAGATGAGTGAGAACCAGAGATAGCAGTGGGAGAGGGACTCCGCCCAGGGCTGCTGGCTTTGAATATGGAGGACGAAGCCACAAATTAGGGAACGTGGGCAGCCTCTGGAAGCTAGAAAAGGCATGGAAACAGATTCTCCCCTAGAGTCTCCAGAAGGACCTCATTCCTGCCAACACCTCGAGTTTAGTCCAATGAGATCCATTTCAGACTTTTCTGGAATCATAAGATAATAAATGTGTATTGTTTTAAGCCACTAAGTTCATGGTAATTTGTTACAGCAGCTAGCAGCTAATGCAGACCATGACTATGCTTTCTTAAAATTGAGCTCTTTATTTACTAGTAGAAAATGTAGTCAATAGGATGAATGCAGGAGAAGTTAGCAGGAAGTCGAAGGTTGTTTGAACTCTAGGCAAGTCAACTGACACAGTCTCTACATTTCTTTTGAACATGGCTCAAAAAGCATTATTACTGATAATAGTCTCAAAAATATCCATTGCTCTGCTTTTATAAATAAAGAACATTAGACACAATTTTGCTTTTGACATTTAGGTGTAATGGTGCTAAATATTTATTTTCACTGTCAAGGGATAGTTAATAATAAGGTTAATGAAGCACTTATCACGTAGCAGACACTATGCTAAGCCTTTACGTGTGTTATTTTTTAACAGTTTTATTGAGGTATAATTGAAATACAAAAACCTGCACATATTTAACATATGCAGTTGATGATTTTGGACATATGCATACACCGGGAAACCATCATTACGATCAAGCTAATAGACATATCAATCACTTCCAAAAATTTCCTTGAATCCCTTTGTGTGTGTGTGTGTCTGTTAAGAACAATTAACTGAGATCTACCCTCAACAAAATTTTAAGTGCACATTACAACGTTGTTAATTACAGGCACTATGTTCTCTAGAACTTACTCATCTTGCATAACTGAAACTTTACACCAACCAAACAGCTCCCCATTTTCCCCTCTCCCCAGCCCCTGGTAACCACCATACTACTCTCTGCTTCTAAGAGTTTGAATAAGTAGTTATCATGGCTATCCCCAGTTTACGGAGGAGGACACTTGAGCTTAGACAGGTAAAATGACTCACCCAGTATCTCAAAAATAATAAATGGAAGCATTGGGTCTTAAACCCAAGTCTCCTTAATTTCAAAACCCAAATCTTTCATCTTTCATTCCATACATATCAAAGCAGTAGAAGCTTGAACCCAACTCTGAACTAAATCTGACCACGTTCAGGAAGTCACTTGTGAGTGGTACTTTCTCAGCTTTGCTTGCTTGCTTGTTCATTAAGGTTTTATTGTTTATTTTGTTTGTTTATTTTAGTCCAATCCTGATCTTGGTTTGTGCACCCTAAGATTTACCTCTTTCTTTGGAAAGTGAACTCCACATCTTGGTTATTGAGGTCCTGGTTAACTGAGATTCAACTGCACAAACCCAGAATGTCACAGCTCCTTCTGAATGTACCCAGGAACAGCAGCTTGCAAATGCAGGCTTGGGCAGGCAGGGCATTTGAACCAGCATCAGCCAGCTCCACTTGCTGCATGCACCTCCATGAGCACCACAATTCCTGCAGGAGGCGGAAGCAAAGACACTCAACCTAATTCCATTGTATTGTATGGCTTTCATGGGTCATATGATGTGTCCATCAAAGGAGCAGACAGTGGTTTCCTCAAGATTTGTGAGCCATGATCTCCCACAACCACCTGTCAGTGAAAGTCGCTGTGTGAGTGAGCCAGGGCCCAGGCTCGGAGTCATTCTACTGATCTAGCTTGAGAAGCATGTTGGTGGCTGACCACACAAAGCCTATCTTTCACTCTTCTATTGTGATTCTTTGCCTGCAAGCAGAACATGGCCTTCTCCGTGCTGCATCCATCATGCATTCCTTAAGAACATGAGCTGCCCTTCATTATGCTCTTTTCACTTGCAGGTACTGGACTAGGCACTTCACGTACATTCTCTCAATCACCACAGAAACCCTGCCAGGAAAAAATGATTGTCCCCGTTTTGCAGATGGGGAAGCTGAAGCTCAGAAAATTTCAATCAATAACTTTCATTAATTCAGTCCACAAATTTGTGCTGAGTACTTATTACTCTGCTAGGCATTTTGCTAGGCCCCAGGGATACAGAGATTAAACATCACTGTGCTCAAGGTCTCGTGGGAGTTCTAGACACAGACACATATCATTATAATGTACAAGAGGTCTTCCAAGAGTTCACTGAAAGATTCGCATTATCTTTTAATTCTACTTTTCCATAAGCTTTTTGAAGTGTCCTCGTATTACAGAAAGTCAAAGGATAGAGCTACTAACAGGGTCTTGTGGGAGCAGAAGTGAGGTGTGGAGAGTTGGGGGTGAAGGAAGTTCTGGGAAGGCTTCCTGGAGGAGGTGATGCATGAGTTTAGT
>NW_007726134.1:568784-569760 GCF_000696425.1 Galeopterus variegatus | reverse complement strand
ACTTCATATCCTGTTAGGGATCTTTGATTTTTCTTCTGGGATTTTAAGGCATTTTAAGCTAAGTGTTGACAAGACTACAGTATATCAAATGAAGAAACCCTCATCTTCTAGAAGCTAGATAGATCTCATGTTAAATATTCTCATCACAATGAAAAAGAGAAAGAAATCTTAGGACTACGTCCTTTATACTTTCTGACTGCTTCAGATTTGCGGGGAACCTCAGGGAGAACTTCATCTGGTGTCTACTGACAAGTCAGCATGTCCCTCTTGTGAAATAATATTCATGCTTGATTTTTTGTGTTTGCTGCCTAGAAAAAAAAGAAAGCTTGCCCAGAAGGTTGTCCTGGGTCTTGGAAGCACTCCTTCTCAGTCTCGCTTTTGTTTCTACAACCTCTACCTCTTTGTACAACCTATGAAAAGACACCAACAGGAACTCCAACAACACGAGTCCCAGGAAATGTACCTAGTTGAATATCTACCTTCTTCAAAGAGAAAATAGTTAGAAATAAAGCGAGTCAGAAAAGGCTAGGTCCAAGCAACAGGCTTTTCTGAACCACCTAAGCAGAACGTTGGCCAAAAGAAGTCACTGGGGAAAATACCTGTAGCATAAAAACGTTGATGTTGAATCTATCTGTGACTGCAAAATAGCTCATGATAATATAATCTAGTTATAAGACTGTGCTTAAAGAGACCAGGGCACTATTTGTTGAGTTTCCTTATGTATGGAATATGCTTAAAAGGACAATATATATATATATATATATACCTTAATTTTTTTATTTTTCCTGTGTCCAGTGTGTTCCTGTAAAGTAGCTTAAGACAAATAGTATTGAGAGAGTGCATGAATGAATGAATGCTGCAAAGGATGTGAATGCAAACAAACAAAAAAAAAAAACCCTGTAAAACCCAAAGGGATCTTTTTGTGCAGCCCCTTTCTTTACCAGCTTAGGAAACAGAGCTCATCAAAGGGCTTTAT
>NW_007726134.1:561425-568045 GCF_000696425.1 Galeopterus variegatus | reverse complement strand
AAAAAAACCCTGTAAAACCCAAAGGAATCTTTTTGTGCAGCCCCTTTCTTTACCAGCTTAGGAAACAGAGCTCATCAAAGGGCTTTATTATTCTTATCTATAAAAATCATCCCAGGGACCACAGGAGTTAGCTGAACAAGAAAGTATCCTTGCCAAGCCTCAAAAGAAAAGGGCTCTATAAGCAAAGTGAGTCATAACAACCTCTTCTAATTGTGGGAACCAAACAGCAGTAGGTTGTAAAAGGAAAGTGTAGCATGTTCCCATAAACCATGGGGTAAGCTCCGGAGATAGTGTGTGACAGGCTTGGGAGTATTCTCCTCTAGCTTATCAGCCACAGACCTATCCTTGGAGGGATCATAGTCTACTTAATAGTTAAAAATATGCAGTCCTCACAATGACTTTAAAGCACTCAGAGAGCCACTTTCAATCAAGAGCAAACTAATAGATGCAAGCTATGAAGGATGAGGCATCTGGGAATAAAGACATGTCATACTCCTCTTGGACAGAGAGACCATCACTCACAGATGGGCAGGACACCTCTGACAACCCATCAATTGAAGGCTCACTTGGCTTGTTTTCCCAGTAAACGTGATGGGCTACACCAAACCATCCCCTCTCTCTCTCATCTCTGTCTTGTGCCTTGCTCACAAATTTAAAAGAGGATCCTTGACCAGTGTTAGAGGTACAGCCCATAGCCAGAAAAATATTTTTCTTTCTTCGAATTGATCTGTCCTTTTGAGAGATCAAACATAGCCATGGCTAAAATTCCACACTCCACCCAACCAGCTTCCCAGACTAGATTAGAAGATAAACATAAAAGTCACACCAGCAACCATGAACTTTGACTTGACATCTCCTTGTCCAAGCCTATGCAGAGAGCACTTCCAGGGTTCTCACTGCTATTAGAGATGGAGTTCCAAAGAACCATTTCTCATCTCATTTGTTTACTCACAGGGTTATCTTCTATTTGTTAGGAATAACTATAGGCATTCAGGCACACTGCTTTGTGCTAGATTTTTGTGTTGCACCCTAGGGGTGCAGCATGAACAAGAAAGTCTTGGTCACAAGAGTCCCCAGGCTTGCTTTCCAGGAGGATCCATCAGAGGACATGGGCTAGGGGGACTCAGCAGAAGGAGCATCCTGGGGTTCCCACTGCCCTCTGCCTATGGGATTATGCTCCTAAACAAAAAGTGCCATGGGCCTGGGATGCTATAATTATCTCAGCCATTTAAGGATTATGCTCCTGGGAGACTATAATTATCCGAATATTGTAGCATTCAAGGATATTTTACTTACAAGGGAGTGCCTTCATTTTTACAGGATCTTTCAAGAGGGCCCAAAGGGTGTGTCCTTTCTAATGTGGTTCCTACAAAAAGCTAGAAATAAACAACTGCATCTGGCATGAGGGTGGGGTCCAGATGAACCCAACCCAGCCTAGGACTTTTGACATGGGCAGAAAGCAACCAGCTCCCTTTTGTCACCTTAAATAATTATCTGTCACTCTAGGCCAAAACCCAGGGATTTTATTGTTTCTTTGTCTCACCCTTTTCTTCCTCTCCACCCATCCACAAGTACCTCTCCAGTCTGAAGTCCATCTAACTTGAGAAATTGCTAAAGAAGTTTCTGGACATTTAATATACAACTTTTATCTGAGGGTTATATAAAATATTATTCACATCATAATATCCCCCCCACCAAAGGCTGAACCTTTATTTCTCCTTCTAAATTCAATGCAGTGCTACTTGCTGTAAAGCTTATATAGCCTGAAACAGGGGGCAGAGGGGTTGGGGGAAAAGAAGAGGGGCGCTATAGTTTAGAAAAGAGATTCTTAGTTCAATTCAATGAACTTCGATGTATTAAAGTAGCTAACAATTATGCAGTTTTTATTGTGTGGCAAGCAAAATTCCAAGCATTTTATTTGTCTCATTAATCCTGACAGCATCCTTATGAAGTTGATACTGTCATCATCCTCATTTTACAGATGACAAAACCAAGAAGCAGAGAGGTTGGATAATTTGCTCAGTGTCACACAGCTGAGAGGTGGCAGGATGATGACCAAAAGCTACAAACTGACTCCAGAGCCCACTCTTTGCTATTGTGCCAGGCCACCCCCTAATCTTGGGTGCCTAGCCCATGCCAGATATTCTAAGCAATGCAGTGGGAGAAACAGAACAATGAGATGTGGTTCCTACTTACCAGGGCTTTACGAGCTATGAGGAAAGAGACACATGTATAAAAGTCACTGCAGTACAAAACAAAATGTAACAGATATAATAGAAGAGGCATATACAACTGCTGCAGGAGCTTAGAGAAAAACCAGATTGATTCTGGTGTGGCATTAGGAATGGCTTCATAGAGGAAGTGGCATTTGACATGGAGGAAGATATGGGTGGATGACATTTCACACAAAGGAGAAAAAGTATCACCAGATGCCCTGGGAAGTTCAGGATGGGCTAGGATGCAGCAGGCAAGGGAGGCAGCTGTGAGAAATGAGGTTACAAACCCCGCCTGCCAGGGTCAAGTGTGAAGAGCAAAGAGACAGCTAAGAATGGCGTGAGAGAGCTGCCTCTGTGGCTGGGGCAGGGGAGGCGAGGAAGCAGCCACTGATTTTAGGGTTTGGCCAAGTTTGGATTTATGGTGATCTAGAAGACCATGAAGTACCTGCTGATTCAGTCGGAAGGCTTTAGTTTTCTCTATCTTCTGACCTCTTTTCTCATATCTCGTCTCTTCAGGCTTTTATCCAGTCTAGCTCAACAAACAGCATTGAGTATCTCCCTTGGTTATTGAGTATCTCCCTTGGTTCTTGAGTACCAACCACCCGAAAATTCAGTGGCTTCAAACAACAACACTCATTTACTTGCTCATGATTCTGCCATTTGGGCAGGTCTGCATGGGGGCACCTCATCTCTGCTCCACACCGTGTCCACTGGGGCAGCTCAAGTGGGGCTGGAAGATCCACTGCTCAGATGGCCTCACTTGCACAGCTGGCTGGATGGTGCTGTCCATCATCTGGGAGCTCAGCGAGGGCCTCATTTCTTGTCCAGCTGGCCTCCACATGTGACTAAGGTGGGCTTCTCACGGTGCAGTGATCTTCTTCTATGGGGCTGGCTTCCCCCATAAAGTAAGCCTGGACGTTGCCAAGCCTACTTAAGGCTTGGTCACAGAAGTTCCTGAGCATCGCATCCACCACATCCTACTGGTCAAAGCAGATTGAGGGCCAGCACAGATTCAAGGAGAGGGCAGCTAGGAAAGCAGCAATCTACCACGATACTTGTTATTGAACAGGTTCAAGACTGGAGATAAAATGTTTAGGATATGGTTCTTGCCTCAGAAAGCTAGTGACCCATACCATGGGGGTTTGTGTTAGATTAAAAGGGAATGAAGAGACACAACAACAAAAAGTAATGCCTAGACTTTAAATGAACCTGCTGGGGTTTTGTTTGTTTGTTTTTTAATCTAGCTAAAAAGACATTTCAGGGACAGACTTAAATGTGAACGCAATATTAAATAAAAAACAAAATTAATATTAATTTTCTTAGCTACCGCAGTGGTATTATGGTTGTGTAGTAGACTGTTCTTATTTGTTTGAGATGAATTATGAAATATTTCAGGGTACAATACCATGATATCTGCAACTTACTTTCAAATAATTCAGGAAAAAAATTATTGATTGATAGACAAAGAAAACACTGGCCAAATGTTGGCAATTATTGAGTCTAAGTAACAATAATATGATTGGTCATTGTATTAGTCTGTTTTGTGTTGCTATAACGGAATACCTGAGACTGTATACTTTATAAAGAAGAGAGGTTTTTTTGGCTTACGATTCTGGGACAGCTGCGTCTGGCACGGGCCTCAGGCTGCTTCTGCTCACGGCAGTAAAGAGCAGGCAGCCGGCGGGTACAAGCAGATCAATTCCGGGACAGCTGCATCTGGCACAGGCCTCAGGCTGCTTCTGCTCACGGCAGTAAAGAGCAGGCAGCCGGCGGGTACAAGCAGATCACATGGCAAGAGGAAACAAGAGAGAGAGGGGAGGTGCCAGGGTCCGTTAAATAACCAGCTCTCATGGGAACTGATAGAGTGAGAACTCACTCACTACCAGCCCCTCAGGGACAGCATTAGTCCGTTCATGAGGGAGCAGCCCCCATGACCCAAACTGTTCCCAACATTACCAAGTTGGGGATCAGATTTTGACATGAGCTTTCGGGGGACAACACATCCAAACTCTATCAGTGATTATACTATTCTTTCAAGTTTTCTGAAAGTCTTTTGTGATAAAAAGTTGGAGAAAACCTTCATGGAAGAGGTTTGCCTACGAGAAAACCAACCAGAAATACACATAGAGAGAAATCATAATTAAATTGGTAAGTTCTCTCATTGCATACCCAAACTTAGAAGGTTCTTGCCAATAGATACTGTCTTTCTACTTAACATGCTTTGCAGAACCCCCAGGGATAAAGTCTGGAAGACTCTCGTGGAGGGGAGGGTAGCTGCACTAAGCGTGGCTGCCACCCTGCTGGCTCTTCTGTTTTTTATTTTTTGACTCAAGACAACAAAATGCTTTTCCTTCATTCCCTTCTGCAGCTGAGAGAGACCAGAACTTTCAAAAGAGACTTTCCTTTATGACAGACACACAGAACTAATAAGAGGTTACAATCAGGATGTGCACCACTTAGCTTCCCACCAAGCTTCATGCCTTGTCCCTGTGAAAGCACCATCCTGACACCCACCACTGGTAGCTCCCTGGGGATGGCTTGAGTCCAGGAACATCAGGGGATGCTGAATGCCTTCTTGTACCTACCTAGGGTCTTGCTTCTCACTTCTGGTTTGGGGTCTGAGGACACACCTCTTTCCCAGACAGTGGTACACCTAATGATCACACCTTTCCAGTGAGACTCCATGCCTGAAACCAAAACCACCATTTAATATGTTCCAAGTGCCCTTGTGTTGCTGTAAGAACCATACACATGCATCTGGGACCTTCTTTCCACAGAGTCTTGTTGCCCCCACTCCTCTGCCTTCTTCTCACCCAACAGACACCATACTAATGCTGCTCTTCCTTTGCTCCCCAACACTTCCCTACTAACACTGGTTAAAAGCTCATCTTATCCTCCGCCCACCTTCTAAATAGGTGCACACACAGGCATGCACACACAGAGTATAACTGCAATTCTTTCTTCCCCTGCCTTCCATATTATGTTCTCTTGAATCACCCTTTATTCTGCAAATCTTCTTCTGCTCTGCATCTTTCTCTAGCTCTTCTTACTTTTTAAATGAGCTTTTCACCAAAGATGTGTTTTTTCACTCCATTGGTAGTTTTCAATCCTAGCTGAACATTGGAATTACCTGTAGAGTTTTGAAAAGATAAATGTGTCCAGCCCTGCTCTTGGAGTTTCCGATTCAGTATATCAGGGGTAGAGAGGAACCATTCAATTTTTTTAAAGCTCCCCAGGTAATTCTGATATACCTCTAAGATGAAAACCACTGTTCTGCCCTTTCTCTTCCTAAGCAGTCTCATCAAGCAAATGAATGAATAAATGAGGGAATGAGGGAATGAACGAAAGTCATGGTTTCAAATATTATGCCTATGCTAATGACATCCACGTCAAATAAACTACAAGATTTTCCCGGCAATAAATCTAGCATCTGAAGAGGATGTTTAGTAATTTCCTTGTGCACAGACCTGAGACTTAGTTTCAGCTCTAAGAACATCATTGGTTTCCAGTAAATAATTATTGAATGAGTGGTGGAGTCATGCTATTTCTAGCACTGACATATCTTATAAGTTCTAGCCCTACACGTCCTGCTGCCTGCTAGACTAGCCACATGCATCTCAAACTCTGGGTATATATGTAGGGTCCACATGCACCTCAAACCAAATTTGTCTAAACCTTAATTCATTATCTTTCACCCAAAAGTTGACTTGCTAGCATCACCACCATCTCAATCCCTCAGAGCTGATACCTCACCGTCGTCTTTGTCTTCACGTTTGTGCAATTAGTAGGTCTAACCAGTTGCCAGATCCTTTCATCCCTATTTCACAGTGTCCTTTGCATCTTCGGAGTAGAATAACCACATGTGCAATACTCTTCCTCTGGGTGCTAGATGCAGCAAGTTATCCTTTAGAACATTGTCTTGACATGTTCTAGATGACTGGACCCCTAAATTTTCACTGATAGGACAGACCCTGGATCTTCTAGAGTTTATCTCTTGCCCTCTGGAGTCCACACATCTTATCAACACTCTCATATGCTTGCCACTTCTTAGTTATTTGTTCTGTTAGAATGTTGTCATCAATAGAGTTAGATCGGTGCTACGTTCTGGATGTCTAGATGGTCCAGGTCTCTTTGAACTGTATTATGTCAGAGAATCAAACAGTTAAGCTAGGCCTGGGGCAAGACCGTACTTGCCTTGTATTGTCCATTCCAAGTGAATGCCAACTATTTTTGATCCTTCTTTCTGATATGGGAGAAAAAGAAACCCCACATTTCCTAGATCAGTGGTTGCATACCATACACCTGAGGCCATGACCATCTGTTTGAGCAAAGATACTACATCTGGAAGATCAGCCTTGCTACTACCTGGTTGAGTGTGTGGTGATCCACTATCATCTTCCATGA
>NW_007726134.1:513932-560425 GCF_000696425.1 Galeopterus variegatus | reverse complement strand
CCACAATATATCTACAGATCGGAAGTCTTCCCAGGTTAAACCACTGTACGGAAAAGACCTTGTAAAGATCCAAACAAGTACAGACCAAATAAAACTGCAGGTCCCATCATCCCTTTTATAAAAATATTCATATATTTCTGTTTACACATGCATTTTACCCCAGACGTATCGCTGTGCATTTGCCCATCAATAAATATTTGCTAGGCCTGGGGCAAGACCGTACTTGCCTTGTATTGTCCATTCCAAGTGAATGCCAACTATTTTTGATCCTTCTTTCTGATATGGGAGAAAAAGAAACCCCACATTTCCTAGATCAGTGGTTGCATACCATACACCTGAGGCCATGACCATCTGTTTGAGCAAAGATACTACATCCACATTTCCTAGATCAGTGGTTGCATACCATACACCTGAGGCCATGACCATCTGTTTGAGCAGATGGAAGATCAGCCTTGCTACTACCTGGTTGAGTGTGTGGTGATCCACTATCATCTTCCATGATAATTGGTTTAAATATTGACAGGCAATATTGCTTTTGATGTACTATCTGACCAGAGCAGGTGGGTAGTTTCAGTTTGTTTGTATTTTTTTCCACTATAAGAGCTCTTACCCCAGAAGCCAACTTTCAAATGGTTTTGCCTAAACAAAATGAACATTATTCTAATCAACCCTAGACCTAGCAATCAATTTATAGGAAAATAAAAGGGAATAAAATAATAAGTTAAAGGACACCAGAAGGAAGCAATCCACCAAATCTAGAATGTGACACATTCTACAGAACAAACTGTCCAGTTCCTTCAACAAATAAACAGTTTGGTGGGGGAGACAGGAGAGGGAGAGGGAATAAAAGAAGACGGACTGATATAGATGAAAGAAAAAAGAGACATAACAACTTAATGCAATGTATGGACTTTGTTTGGATTCTACTTGAGCAACCAACTGTAAAAAGAGATTTTTGAGACAAATGGTGAAATTTTAAAAGAGACTATGTATCACAAGATATTTAGGGAACGTTTTTAATTGTGGTAGGTGTGAGGATAATATTATCGTAAATCAAAAAACTATTTTGGTCAAATAATATGGAATTTTCTTTAAAATATTCAAGCATACTAATTTTAATGTGGATTCATTTTTATTCATCCTCTACATTGTTCTGTACCTTGCTTTCTCTCTTTATGAAGTATCAGCTAACATGGTAAAATATAACACTGTGTAACAAAACACAACTAGAAAAAGTCGTGCAGAATGTAAAAGGAAGCCCCAGTGAACACTTCAGGAGGAATTAGTTATTTTTGGATCAGATGCGGGCAATTGGTTTAAGCAACAGATATCCAGTACAAATTCAGGTCCAGTGCAGCAAGCTGAGAGCACGCCAAAAGCAGATCGGTTCCACTGCAGTGAACCAGACATGAACTCAAATACCTCCTGAGCTTTGAATGGTGGTCATGTGAGTAGATCTTCCTGCCTGTCATTCTGGATTTTTTTAAAAATTAGTGGTTATGAGCTATTTCTGTACAGTGTGGTAAGCTTCCCCTGAAGAGGGTTTCATGCACATATCTTGCAAATGAACACAGGATATAGAAACCAAAATTCCCAGAAACAGAGAATATCTTTGGATATCACTCCATCTCAAAATATCTGAATTTCCTCCAAATGATAATGTGAAACTTTCATATGATATGATCTATTAAAAACCAAGACTTCAAGAGTCAAACTGATGTGGAAACATTTAAAACCGCCACTAACACAATATCTTCTTGCATACCTATCTAATTAATCTAAGCTTTGTGCCCACAATATATCTACAGATCGGAAGTCTTCCCAGGTTAAACCACTGTACGGAAAAGACCTTGTAAAGATCCAAACAAGTACAGACCAAATAAAACTGCAGGTCCCATCATCCCTTTTATAAAAATATTCATATATTTCTGTTTACACATGCATTTTACCCCAGACGTATCGCTGTGCATTTGCCCATCAATAAATATTTGTTGAATGAATGAATGTTTAGGATGTTGTGTTAATTCAGACTTTCTCAGTATGTAGTGATTTTTTTTTTTTTAAAACTCAAACTAGCTTATGGCAAAATAATGAAAAATTTTAAAATAGGGTGAGGATTTATTTCTTTGTGTAACTAAAAACTTTCAGGGCTAGTCTGGTTTCAAGCCCAGATGAATCAGGTGACACAAACAGTGCCATCAGGATATGATTCCACTGAATGTCTCTATTTTCAGGTATGCTCTGCCCAGGGCTACCAGCCCTCCAGGATACATGCTCCTTCAAGTGTTGGCATTCACCCTGATTAAATAGACTTGCCACCTATTTTTATTCCTCTATCAGTCACAGGGACCAAGAGCATTTGGCTTACCACATGGCCACACAGCCACCTCATGCCAGTAATGGAGACTGAGGGCATTTGGTTCCCTGACTGTCTAGCCTGGGCCTTGTGTCTATTCCTGAATTGGAGAGTCGACCCCTACCAGAATTACATGATGGTAGAGGTGAGATGGGCCCCAAAAGGAAATCGGAGAGCTGTTAACTAAAGCGGGGGGTGGGGGATAAAGGGGAGCTAATTTACTTTTAGTTGCATACATAATTTTACGCATGGTTTTGCTGTGGAGGAAAAAGCTGCTGGTAATGTCAAGTTATTTTGTTTATTCAGTATCTAAGATGATTCCATATCATTGAAAAGTTGGACACAATGACAGCACATTTGATAAAGGTGGCCCCCTGAAAGCGCACTGTACATCATTATTACCACAAGAGGCATAAAGAGATTTTTCTCTGGAACTGACTGAAATGTAAACCCAGTCCTGCTACCTCCTCTTACTGCTTGGAAGCAAACCTAAGACAATCTAATACAAGAAAGAAAGAAAAGAAAGGCACACAATAGCAGATGTGACTGGAGTAACAAACTTTCAGGAACTTAAGCCTGTGAATGCTCTCTCTCCAAAACTGCCACACAGAGTGGAAGGCCCATGTTCACCCCAGCAGACCTGCCCCCAGGGACTCCTTTTGAAGTTGCCTTCACAGTCCATTTTAAACCTTGCTGGAGGGCAAGGACCTTGTCCATTTCATTGGCTGTGGAAGACCCAGAACAAATTAGAGGCTCAATAAATATTTTCAAGTGAATAAATAAGGAACTGTCAAATCTCTTTAAATTGACTTTTAATTTTTTTTTTTTTTTTTTTGTCTTTTTTCCGTGTCCGGCAACGGATCGCAACCCTCAGTGTCACCCCCGTACCGGACCGGGACCGGCAGCAGGATCGCAACCCTCGGTGTTGCCCCCGCGCCTCGCTCAGTCAGTGAGCGGGAACCGGTCTGTATGTGGGATCCGAACCCTCAGCGGGAGCGCCTCCGCGCTTCCCAAGCAGCGCACTAGCGCAGTGCGCCACCGGGCCGGCCCCAAATTGACTTTTAATTTTGAGCCTCCTCCCAAAAAGGGCTTTTGTCTGTTTGTGTCATAGTAAAAAGGAAAAAAGATTCTGAATTTTAGTGAGTATATTTAGTGGTATATTATACAGAGTTTCCAGCATGTTATCACATATATTCTCACTTAAAATGACTCTCAGCTGGGCACTGGGCTTTAATATTATTATGATGTGCAAATGGAAGTTCCTAGAAGCTCATAAATGGCCCGGCCAAGATCAATATCTCATTCTTGCTCTAGCACACATCTCTGTAATCCTCACGTTGCTGTTATCTGTCTGTGTGACCTGAAACAAATGTTTAAAATGTGAATCCATCTCTAAAATAAAGGGCTTAACTAGATTCAGTGATTTTCAAATATTTTGTAGCAGCAGAACCCATTTTTCAAACAAAATATTAAGCAGAATCTCAGTTTTAAACAAATAAAACATATAATGTGAGAGTCCTTTCTGGTAGAAGGAGGAGGGGCTTCCTGGAGTCGAGGGCACCACTGCTAAAACTACTCATAATTCTTAAATTCTTAAGTTTCCTTCCAGCTGTTGGTGGAAGAGGAGATTTACAGTTGGCCCTCTGTATTTGAAGTTTTGCATGCCTGAATTTGACCAACCACAATTGAAAATATTTGGAAAAATAAATTTTAAATAACAATAAAACAATAAAAAATATTGCAAATTTTAGAATACATTAACAACTATTTACATAGCACTTACATTGTATTGGGGGTTGTAAGTAATCTAGAGATGATTTTAAGTATACAGAAGGATGTGCACAGGTTATGTGTAAATACCACACCATTTTAACATAAGTGACTTGAGTGCCCATGGATTTTGGTATCTTCAGGGGATCTTGGAACCAATCCATGTGGATCCCAAGGGATTACTGTATTGCAATGGAAAATATTACTGACCATTAGTAGCCAGTACTAATGACTGTATCCACTGAATTTCAGATAATGTTCCACGGACTCCAAGGGCTCCATGAATCAATGGGGTTTATCAAACCCATCCGCACAGCAGAATAGTGATTCCTGGGTCGCACACTGGACCAATTAGATCAGAA
Source organism: Galeopterus variegatus (assembly GCF_000696425.1). NCBI lineage: Eukaryota > Metazoa > Chordata > Mammalia > Dermoptera > Cynocephalidae > Galeopterus > Galeopterus variegatus. The sequence goes on along the minus strand of NW_007726134.1, from coordinate 555,937 downwards.
TCTCCAGTGGGTAGAGCCAGGGCTTTTGTTGTTGTTGTTTGGTTTGGCTTGATTTGAAGAGCCCCCAGGTGATTCCATTCCTCCGCACAGCAGAATAGTGATTCCTGGGTCGCACACTGGACCAATTAGATCAGAATCTCCAGGGGGTAGAGCCAGGGCTTTTGTTGTTGTTGTTTGGTTTGGCTTGATTTGAAGAGCCCCCAGGTGATTCCATTCTGTCTCCGGGATTGAGAACCCCTACCTTAAGCTTTTCAGCCTAACATTAGAATCCTTCCTACAATTTCTAACTCCTTACCAGCCTAATTTGTCAACACTCTCCCGGCTGTCCAGATAAACCAAGCTTTCTGATGACTCCTTCAAGTGTCTTACGTGCTTATGGTGATGGTGGTACTCCCCTCCAAATCTGAGAAAATTTAGTAAAGCCTCTGGGCAGGAGAGTCTTGAATTAAGAGCTGAAGAACAAAAGTGGACATAAAGTGGTAGATTATCCACACATGGAGCTCAGCTAGCAAGAATGTTGAGAATGCTCTAATTCACGTGTGGAAGGACCAAATAAATAGGGGGAAGAAGACAGCCACAAATGAGGAAAACAACGGAAGCAAAATGTTCTCCAAATAACAGGAGAACATGATCTAATGAGCCAATGAGCAATGAAAATCAATGCGGTAAAAAAAAAAAAAAAAGACTACCACGGAAAATGAACGAGGTGAAAATAGACCAGCCTCTAACCTATTATTCCCTCTTGCATTTGCACCTGTTTCCAATAGCCAGCATCTATTTCAACCACATAACTGCCGCACTAAACCAAAAAGCCTAACTCCCCAGTTCCCTGAGCCTCAGCCAAACCCCATCATCTTTTACTAACCCAAGTTCCTAAAATCCTTATAAGTTTTAAAACACACCAAATTCATCTCATTAATTTTTGACGTGGTAGAATCGTGTACATGCAACCGAAATGTAGTCACCCAACCAATTTATGCTGAGGGCTCCTTCAATGCTAAGCACAATGTTAGATCCCGATGATTCAGAGACAAGGAGAATGTGGCATCTTCCCTAAACAAGGATCAGTTAAAAGGGAGACAGTGACAATGACAATAGTCAATGATAAGCACAGCTGTGTGAGAAGAGCCATGATAGAGGGTTCCATGGGAGCTCAAAGAAAAGGGCCCCTAATTCTGCCAGGACTCCCTTCTGAGAGGAAGAGTCTTCTAAAAGGAAGGTTGAGCAGGAATTTTCCAAGTAAGCACAGATGAAGAACATGCCAGGCTCAAGGAATCATGTGTGCAAAGGCATCCAGGCTAGAAAAAGCAGAGCCTTTATGGGCAACTAAGAGAAAGCTGAGGAGCTGAAGGGCAGAGGACAGATCCTGGAGAGCCTCTGTGACTTTTAAAAGAGTTGGGACTTTATCCTATAGGTAATGGAAAAATCAGAAAGTGTGGTGACCTGATTTGCCTTTTTTTTTTTAATTTAAACATGTTTGATTGTACATATCTGTGGGGTACAGAGTTGAATATCAATACCTGTGTGCAATATGTGATGCTCAAATCAGAATAATCAGTATATTCAACATTATACAGTGTAATCATTTTTTATGACCCTTTACCAATTCCTACCTTACCCCCCTCCCCCTTCCCACTTCTGGTAACTTCAGTTCTGTTCGCTCCTTTTGAAAGTTCAGTGTATTACTGTGATTGTTGTCTCTTCTTTCTTTCTTTCTTTTTTAGCTCCCACTTATGAATGAGGACATGCGGTATTTCTCTTCCTGTGCCTGACTTATTTCACTTAATATAATTTTCTGTAAGTTATCCACGTTGCTGCAAATAGCAGCATTTCATTCTTTTTTTTATGATATAGTAGTATTCCGCTGTATAAAGACACCATATTTTCCTTATCCAGTCGTCTAGTGATGGACATTTAAGTTAATTCCAACTCTTGGCTATTGTTAATAGAGCTGCAATAAACATGGGAGTGCAGGTATCCCTTCAACATGATGATTTCCGTTCCTTTGGATAAATAACCAGCAGCAGGATTGCTGGATCACATGGCAGTTCTATCTGTAGTTGTCTGAGGAACCTCCATATCATTTTCCATAATGGCTGCAGCAATTTACAGTCCCACCAACAGTGTAGGAGGGTTCCCTTTTCTCCACATCCTTGCCAGCATTTGTTATTCTGTTTTTTTAATAGCCCGTCTAACTGGAGTGAGATGATATCTCCATGTGGTTTTGATTTGCATTTCCCTGATGCTTAGTGGTGTTGAGCATTTTCTCATGTGTCTGTTGGCCATTTGTACATCTTCCTTTGAGGAATATCTATTCAGCTCCTTTGCCCATTTTTAATTGGGTTATTTGTTTTCTCACTGTTAAGTTGTTTGAGTTCCTTGTATATTCTGGGTATTAATCCTTTGTCAGATTTATACTTTGAAATATTTTCTCCCACTATGTACGTTGTCTTTTCACTCTTATAATTGTTCCTTTTGCTGTGCAGAAGCTTTTTAGTTTGATATAATCTTTTATTTTAAAGTATGGTGTGTGGGTTGGATTGGGTAAAACTAGAGCCAGGGAGACTAGTTTGAATAGGTTTAGTCATGTAGTAGATACTACTCAGGGCCACCCACAAACAATTTCCTCTCCTTCCTGAGCCCATGTGACAGCTATACTTCTCAACCACCTTGCAGTTGAAATGAGAAGTAATGCATATCATTTCCAGGCTGCAGTGATCCTGCACAAACAATTTCCTCTCCTTCCTGAGCCCATGTGACAGCTATACTTCTCAACCACCTTGCAGCTGAAATGAGAAGTAATGCATATCATTTCCAGGCTGCAGTGATCCTGCAAGGTCCCCGTTGAGACAGTGCTGTCATAAGGAAGCCTTAATACTGGGGAAAGCTCTTCAACATCTCCCAACCTGCCCCTGCAAACAGCATCAGAGTCTGCATGGATATGAAATAAACTTTGACTGTGCTAAGACATTAAGTAAAAAACTTCATTCTTACCACCAAGAACCTTGTCAATTGGGAAGATGGGAAAAAACACTGATGAATCAATCAGAGGATAATACAAGCCAATACAGTCAGTGCTGAGAGCAAAACTAGTTGGATATATTGTCATGTGAGGAGCAGTGCAGAAGGCTGCATGGCACAGGTAGCCTCTGCAAGAGCCTTGAAGTATGTCCAGTAGAACTTGAAGAGGTCGTGGAGGTCATAAGGCAAGGAGTTGAAAGGAACATCACAAATAAGCCTGCTTTAATTGGGAAACGCTTGACTTCTCATGATGCAGGAATCTATAAAAGGGTGGTGATAGCTCAAGTTCCATCTGATTGTTTTTCCAAGTGAGGAAGATCGAGCCTGGTTTGTTTTTTTAACAAACCATATTTTTAGTGGAGTCCATTATGAATCTTCCATTTTTCAAGCTGTCTCAAAGCTTATTTTATGTTGACATATTTCAAAGCTTGCAAAATTCTTGCTCAGGCCGAAATGGGGAGTTCAAAATGAAAGAAAAGTGCATAGACAAGAGCATTACTTCATAACCCATTTAAAAAGAGAGAGCTCAAAAGAGAAATGATCGTTTGTGGAATCCCTCATGTTATCATCATGCTATTTTAAAACACTCCTGTTTATAGTAGGCCCTGCTTGGTGAGAATTCATTGCAAACCAGGTGGCCACCTTCTGCTCAGTCCCCTCCTCTGAGCCTGTTTCCAAACAAGTCACCCATTCTGACTGCTGCTTGGCAGATCTGGAATCACAGCACACAGGGAGCCCTTAGGATTGATTCCCTTATCTCAGTGTCCGGCGGCCTCACGTACTACAAGACAAAAATAAATACTCCTAGACTTGGCATGAGACTCAGCTCATTTAATATATTTCAGCTCCTAATACCTTCTCCTAATTTTCTTGTTTGATCATTTATTCAACAAATGTTCAATGAGGGACAACCACATACAAAAGAGAGATGAAGATGAAGATGTGGCTCTTATCTTCAATGAGCCCAGGTTTTATCTTCTCTTGACCTTGTGGTTAAGCCTAGAAGTTGCTTCGGATAGTTGTTCAGATAAATCAGGGTTTTCCCTGGTGTTGTGGGAAATCAAACTACATCCTCTGATTTTGGAACTATGTCTCTCAACTACTTATCTCTTCAACAAAAGCCAAACTAAATTCTTGTCCAGGGTTAAACTCATCACCCTCTCTTCTTCCAGCCAGAGGTAGAGCTCATATGAGATCTCCTGAGGACTCAGAGTCTGCTCTGACTAGCTAACTGGCTCCATGGGCTGTTAAATCCATTTGGCCACCCCAGATTTTCACACTAAAGTAACACCGGAGAGAAGTATGTCTCCCCTTGCTGTCCTGTGGGGTAAGGTTTTACTCAGCTGTTAACCACCTTGGTTAACAATATTCATAACCAGGCTCAGCAGCGTGAACAGGACTTACACAAAAGGAGCTCTACTGTATCCAGAGTGAAGAAAATGTTCCTCCTAAAATCTGATAACAGGTTTAATTTCATAATCAGAAACATCAGGAACAATAATTTATTTCTATTTCCCTATTCAGCTTCCACATATACCTGGCTCTGATATTAACAAAAAGAGAGAGTAAGGTTGGACTCACCAGTACAAACATGCTACTCTTTAAAGGCATCAGCTAAGAAAATCAAAATACTAGCTTATCACATGAAAGAACATTGACTTTTATGTCTAGCTATTATTGTTTTCATGAGTCTATAAATCCATACATAATTTTTATCATAACAGTAAAATACATTAATTTTGCAGAAAACCTAAAGTAGGCAATTATGGCTGACTCATGGATAACAGGTGATCAGCGGTCCCCCCAGGTAGAGCCTTCTCTCTTGCTTTTTCTAATACATTTTATTCTATGGCTGTTTTGTTTTATGTAGGATCTGATTTATTGGTAGGCATTGTTTTCTGAAGTGGAAGACATTTATTTTGTTTTGTTTGTCAAAGAGTTGCCTTGCAAAACACACTGAAAACACTGTTGTTCTAGGACATTTAATTGAACTGGCATCATCCTGTTTTAAAACATCACTGTGTTACATAAACTTGACCTGTGGCTCCAGAGTGCTTGTCCTCCCCCAGCTGCACCATGCCACCAAAACGCGTGTGTACATACACGTGTCATACCATGAACTGCTCCAGCTGAACAACATGAGTAAACCTTCCTCCAAAAAATAGTTAGGATCTCCTCACCTACCAAAATTTCGAGAATCTTACCTTGTTTTGAAGGCAACACTCTTGCACTAAAAATAGAGCATTCCTATTTACTACTCTTTGGGCAAAGTATTTTCCCTGGAATTAGCCACTGGAAGTGAGTGTCCATCAATAGAACTAGACTCCCATAATATCCTGTGGGGTTCTGTAAAAAATGGGGCAAAATTTCCAAGGATTATAAGAACCAGACAAGGATTTATGCACAAACATGTTCACTAAACACTCATCATAATTGCAAAGGAAAAGAAAAACAAGATGCTCAATATTGGGAGACAATTGAGGAAATGACAGTGCAATTCCTATCATGGAAAATCATGCATCCTTTAAAATGATGTTAATAGAGAACTTAAGTGGCATATGGAAATGAGCATTATATAACAAATTAAAAAATCAGAATGTAATATGTACAGAATGGTCTCTGCTAAGCATAAAAATAGAGAAAAAGCTATCTGAAAGTAATAGGCTAATATGTGTATCATTGGATGGGACGGGGTGGGGATGGAGATTGGAAGTTGGGAATAATTATTCTGTTCTTTATCCTGTATATTTTCTAAATTTTCCACAGATGGCATGTATTATCACCACATTTTGTTGTTGATGTTGTGGTTATAATTTAGTGGGTACTAAGGCAAAAGAAAAAACAGAATCTGCCATACTGAATTTAGCCTAGTTATCACCATGACAGCCCAATTTTTTGTTTTAAGGTGGTTTTGTAGTCCTGAAGTTGCAGAGTAACTTATGCAGTAGGGAGAAGATTGAGTTTTGGGGGGAAATTAGAGACACCAAGTATTTTTACTTTTGTTTTAAAATACATGAGGAGTTGGAAGAGAAAGATCTAAACAGGAAGCATCATAGAAAGGAAATAGGGGTGAAAGTTTTGAGGACACTACAGAATAACCTATGTGAGGCCAGGACACAAATGACAGGTTTGGAATTCATGACTAACACCTATATGTCTAAGAAAAAACACACACACTTAAAATGCACAGGCTTCACTCACACTCACCCAATTCTAGAGACTTTTTTCCTTTTTTGGGATACCTTATTCCAAGATTTCCAAAATTGATCTCCATTACCCAACACTTAAAACAACCAAATAAAGCTTGACAAACTCCCATACGATAAACAACCTTTCCTGCTTCTTCCCTATTAGGATAGGCAAATAGACACCACCCAGCAGAGAAAAGGAGCTTTGCCAGGCCTCTTTAGAGCAATAAGAATCGAGCAATTGAGTTCCAAACCTTGCTCAAAGATACTCCAAGATATGTGAGCATTTCCTAAGAACAGAAAGAATGAATGAGGTAGAGTAGAGGATCATTTAAAGAGAAATACTCCCTTCTTAAATTTGGGCACTCTGAGTTGTTAGGTTATTTTCTAAAAAAGAAGAATAAAGAAAAAGAAAGAAAAACATGCAAAAGAGCCCCTTGTGGTTACAAAAATCACATAGCTATGTTATGAGGACCAATAAAACTATTAGCTATTGGCCCAAAGCCAAGAATCCATTAATGACAGACTGGTATCTATCCAGGAATGTAAAATGTTTTACTAAATAAACACTAGAGCAGGAAACATTCAACTTCTGTCATTATGTAAAACTCAAGTGTGATTCTATCCTGAAGTGGAACAGCAAACAGGCCAGTTGAAAAGAAAAAAAAAATAAAAGAAGAGGATGCCCTCTGATACCAGGAGGAAGCAACAAAAATTAAAATATTCTACAATGTAACTTACAAAGCCTGTTATACAAAGCGTAATACTATTGTTAAAGATGCCGATAGTGGTATTTAACAACAAAATGAAAGAAGGAACTTGTTCAGAAGGAAGTGGAGTTAGCCACCTGGGATAATGGTTAGTAATTAAACTATAATGACTGATTTTTACAGCTTCTCAAGGCTATACAAACAAAAGATTAAGGCTAATTGAAATATGAGATTAAAATAACGATTACTATTTGTTACTTGAGGCTAACTACAGCTTTCTCACACATATTTACATATTTCTTCAATGTAATAAAATCTTGTGAAAAATTACCAATAAATACACAACAAATTTCCTGAAAGCATAAAGTATCTAATCATAAATTAAAGCAGAATAATGCCTCACTACTGCTGAAACACTTCAGACTTTGTGCGTGTCCTATAACATTTAGGATTTTTCATGAGACCTTAGCGTTCATGTAGACTACAAGGAATTGTTTTCAATCTGATTATGCTTAAATCAGCGTTAGTTTTCACCAGAATTAAAACTTTATCAAACTAAAGAATCAGTTAAGGAGATCTATGGGAGTTATACAAAATTGTCATTCAAATATTTTAAGTCACACAAGTGTAGACCCAAACAAGTCATTTTGTCTAAAACAATCACATTTAACTAAGGAATCCACAGCTTGATAGTTCCTCCTCACAATATCTTCTCATCTTCTGACATGAATCTGTTGTGTAACTTCTTTTTTTTTTTGTCCTTTTTGAGACCGGCCGCACCGCGCTCAGCCAGTGAGCGCACCGACCATCCCTATATAGGATCCGAACCCGCGGCTGGAGCGCTGCTGCACTCCCAGCGCCACACTCTCCCGAGTGCGCCAGGAGCTCGGCCCTGTTGTGTAACTTCTATATCCTCTGGATGTCTTTCATCCTCGGTGAGCCAAAATAAATTTTTTTTAAAAAAAAAGACAAGCCCCAAATTATACTCTCAAAAGCAACAGACCAAGAATCAGTGATGAACCCGTTCAGACTTGTGTAACTTCTATATCCTCTGGATGTCTTTCATCCTCGGTGAGCCAAAATAAATTTTTTTAAAAAAAAAAGACAAGCCCCAAATTATACTCTCAAAAGCAACAGACCAAGAATCAGTGATGAACCCGTTCAGATTTCTCTATTTGTAAGACAAGATCATTATTTTTGGGATATAGTTTTTCATCCCCAGCTACAGAGGAAAGCCCAATCACATATTGTATGGCTTAGGGGAAAAGAAAAAAGTGAAGTTAGGTACAGGCTTCAAATTTGAGGATATGAAAAAGAATCAGAAAACAATCAGGGCAGCAGCTACTGCTACAATCTGACAGCCAAGCACAGCCCATTAAAGAGCTAGGAATTTGGGCCGGCTGGTGGTGCACTGGATAGTGCGCCGCTTGGGAAGCGCGGCGGTGCTCCCGCCCGAGGGTTCGGATCCCGCATACAGACCGGTTCCCGCTCACTGGCTGAGCGAGGCACGGGAGCAACACCGAGGGTTGCGATCCCGTTGCTGGTCCCGGTCCGGTACGGGGGCGACACTGAGGGTTGCGATCGGTTGCCGGACACGGATAAAGACAAAAAAAAATAAAAATAAAAAAAATAAAGAGCTAGGAATTTAAGTGGTATAGCTCTTCAGAAAGCCAGGGTCAAGTTAGCAAAGTAAGAGCTGAGGGTTGCGATCCGTTGCCGGACACGGAAAAAGACAAAAAAAAATAAAAATAAAAAAAATAAAGAGCTAGGAATTTAAGTGGTATAGCTCTTCAGAAAGCCAGGGTCAAGTTAGCAAAGTAAGAGCCCTGATCTTTCAAATATTGTTACCACCTGTAGATAACACAGAGGTGGGAACCATCTCTTCAGGATGACACAAACAAAGGTCACCATGGCAACAGCGCTCACCCAAACCCTTCTCTAGCACTATTTGTAGGTCCATTATAAAGTCCAGTCTTCATAATTTTTTTTATGACACAAAAGAACAGCTAAAAAAAAAAAAAGGAAAAAAAACTAAAAGCTCACTTTTGAAATCCTCTTTCTAAAAATGCTTTTCTAATAGAGTAACAATTCAGGCAAGCACTTTAATTAGCAGAAAGAATAAATTCTGAATTAGTGAAAAGTCTGAATGATAGAATATTTAAATTTAAAAAGTATCTATTTCAAATACACAAACTTCTTGCTTTAATAATAAGTCTGCATCAGAAAATAGCTTTTAAAACTTCCATAGACCCTATATCCTAATTATTAACATCTACTGACCTATGTAAAATTATCGCTATTGTCCAGAATGACATCCCTGAGGAATTAAAATGTACGTAAATTGAATTCAATTACTATATTAGCTAAAACAGAAAAAGGGGAAATATTTTTATGGTGCTTAACAACAACAACAAATTCTGTGATGCAAAAAATTAAACAACCCTAGATTTTACCGCACTATGCTAATGATCGCAAAAGCAGTCTGTTCTCTGCAATCTGATTTGCACTATTATTTGCTTAGTAAACCCCTCATTCTACAGCAAGGGCATATTTAAACCCAGTTAAGGAAGAATTATCACAAAGTCTAAATTAGGGAACTCTTAATTAATAGGTTTTTACCCTATTTGGAAAACTCTACCCACAATCTGTTTTATCAAAAACTCTCCTACCTATTGCTGGGAACAATCATATTTGATTTGATCCCAAGGCTGAGAGAAACATTTTACCAAGTCCTTTAACATCAGCATGACAATAATTAAAGAAAATTAAAGAAAAAATATTTCTGTAGCTTGAATTGGTAAGCATAATTTTTAAAAAATAATAAACTCAGGAGGGAAGGAAATATTTTCGACATGCTACAACGGTACAGAATTGACAGTAATTAGCAAAAGAGGAAAGATTAGGCTGAATCTGGAAAACCTCAAGGCAAAAGTGTCCGAGATTTGGAGTGGAAACAGCTTTGCTATTCGTAACAACAAAAAGAAATAAAACAATGGGCTGCATATTATAGATAAGGCTTGGTGGACCAAATACATAGAATTTTTTACATTCTCTAACATTTTTTATCTAATTATTGGATAAAAAACAAAATGTGAACTAATTAAGCACTTATTTGCAATATATACCAAAAAGCCACTAAAATATTATTTGAATGGGTTACAATATACAGGTTTGTTTTTTTAATCACACAAATTAAAATATATGTGAGAGATGTATACTAGTGCCATAAGACAGCAATGACTTGCTTAGGTCTCAGAATTGGACCGATACGGTGCGTGTACACACACCCCAACAACTGGCAACAGAATTCCAGTTTAGCAGATAATGCTAAAAGTAGGAAATGTGAAGGTGGAAAAGTGATAAAGTCCTTATGACTCTCTTAAATGGAGTTAAGACCTATTAGGTCAAACCCTGCTGGGTAAATAAACTGCTCCCTGGTGTAAATTAGAAACTTTTGGAGGCACATTAACTTTTTCAGGCCCCTAAGGTACTGTTTAGTAAATTACTATTCCAGTGAACTAAATGATACCCTAGGGGCCTGAAAGAGTTAATGCACCTTCAAAAATGAGTAATTTACTCTCTTCTCACCAGTAAGATATCACACACCTGCACACTCTTGTCTCCCCAGCTGAGTACTTCAGATAACATGTATTCACTCCTTCATTCATTCACTCAGCTGCTGTTCCTTGAGCTCCAGCTCTGGGCTAGGCATTGTTCTAGGCTCTGGGAATACATAGTGAAAAGCACAGACGTAGACAGAAAAGGACAGACAGACTGTTCACAAGCCTGATGGCAGTAGACAAACACTGTCAAAGTATAGAAAGAGGATGCATCAGAAGTGATACCTGCAATGAAGAAAATAAAATGAGGTGATGTGCTAGGACTATTCTTCCGCAGAGGGTGTTAGAAAGTCCCCCAAGTGCAGTCTTGTAAGCCAAAGCCTGAAAGGGGAGAAGGAAACAGAAGGGAACATTTTCAAGGGATACTGTTACAAGCACTGTGAGCCTCCAATGCCAAGCATTGGAAGGAGTCTCTTCAAGAGGCAAGAATGTTGGGGTGCCTGGAGTGAGATGAGGGGCAGAGAGTGAGGCAAGGCGCCCCCCATGGACCAGAACCTCCCCAGCCCTGTCAAGTTCACACTTAGAAAACAATCTGGTGAGGAAAAGGGAAGTAGGGGATAACAATAATTTTTTTAAAATTAGAAGAAAGGGAAAAAAACACCTTCGAGATGTTCAGTGGCTCTTGGACAGAACTTTCCATGAGGAAGGAAATAAGCTGCAGGGGCCCTAAAGGAAACGTTAGATGATCACTAACAGTCTTAGAGAGATTCCACTCTAAGTTGAATAGGTTCTAAATGAGTCAGGCTTCTCCCGAGAGACAGACCAATACAACATGTATAGAGAAAGAAAGGGAGATTTAAAGAATTGACTCATGGGACTGTGGAAGCTTGGTTGGCCCAGCATCTGATGGGGTGCCTAGAGACCCAGGGAGGAGAGATGCTGAAGTTCAAGTCCAAAGCCATCTGCTGGCAGAGTTCCTTCTTGCTCTTCCTTGCGTTCAGGTCTTCAACTGATTAGATGAGGCCCACCCACTCCATAGAGGGTAATCTGCTTAACTCAACAGCTACCAATTTAAATGTAAATCACACGAGATGCTGAAGTTCAAGTCCAAAGCCATCTGCTGGCAGAGTTCCTTCTTGCTCTTCCTTGCATTCAGGTCTTCAACTGATTAGATGAGGCCCACCCACTCCATAGAGGGTAATCTGCTTAACTCAACAGCTACCAATTTAAATGTAAATCACACCCAAAAAACATTCTCACAGAAACTTCCAGCCTAATGTTTGACCAGATACCTGGGCACTGTGGCCCAGCCAAGTAGATACATAAAATTAACCATAACAGGTTCATAAGAGGAAGTAAGAGCAGACGATTCCTCACAGGGCCATGGGCCCAACTCGGCACTTCAAGAGCTAGAGCACCCATTTCTTGTCCTCACAGAACCCATACCAGGTTACAGACTGAGGGTCCCAAAGCTATTCTGCAACCCTTCGAGGTCAGAGCTCTAAGGAGCCTAGAGCCCACAGCCTCTGTTCTTCTGATGTGAATCTGACTTTTGGGTCCGCCAGACCTGGGCTTCAATTCTGCCTCTGTCACAGGATAGCTATGTGAGCTGGAAGACCGATTTAATCTCTTTGAGCTCCTGTTTTCTCATCTGTAAAAGGGGCAACAGTAGCAACCACCTTAGGCCAGAGGTTTTTGGTAACTATAAAATGAGAGGATACAAACAGTGTTTGCATCGTGCCTGGTTAGTATGAGCAGCCAGTAGGTGCCAGTTCTCATTGTTTGCTGAAGTCTTTTGAATCATGTCTGCTCTTCTCCATAACCCCGAATCATTGTGCATGTACACTCATGTCCATATGTATGTGCGTGTGTGTGCACATGGGCATGTGGGTGTGTGACTGTTCATGCACACATGTGGTAGGCAAGGGCAGAGACATGTCCACAATAAGATTCCCTTAAGCAGATAAGGAAGCCACAATTGTCATTGACCTAACATATTTCAACAGCCAAAGAGAAAAGAAGAAATTTCTTCAGGGGTCACATCCCATGCCTCAGAAAACAAAATGATTTTTATCACTTCCTCCCCTCCTCCTCTGAGTGTTCCCAAAGTTTCCTGTCTCCAAAGATTTGGGGAAATTCTAAAGGCCCAAACATTTGCTTTCACATCTAGGAAACTAAGGTACAGCATGACTATATTGATTGACTTTTCTCAAGGGTACTGAGGGAATGGGCTGCAGAGAGTCTTTTTGACTCATCTGTAAAGAAATTGGGAGGTAGAATAATACCATTCTCTAAATATTTCTAAATTTTAAAAAGTAATTGTTAAATAATAATTCAATCTTGCTGTTAAATGTCCACATGAATCAAGTATTTTATAGTATTTGATGATAAAACCTAATAACAGAACGTGTGAAATCAATATCTTGCTACTAAAATATCAGCAATAAACGTGATGGGTTAAACCTCTACTGTTACCTGAGATATATCTGAAGGAGGATGCGGTCCTGGGACTCTCCCCTCTGGTCACTCGTATATTTCTTAGTAGCCAGTGTCTTAAAAGAGCGAATCTCTTTGAATGAGGAGAGCAAATGCACCCTGCAAGCTGCGCCAAGTTGGGCAAGACAGCATGCATTACACCGTACGTCCTCACAGCTGAAAGAGCCACGCACTGCAAGGCAAATCCTGGCCAGGTTCTGCCATAATTGCTTTGCCAAATGTAAGGCAGCCTACTTCGAAGCAGCTCCACTTAATGGGACAGGTTTTTAAACAGTCCACTCCCATATAAAAGTGAGAGGAAAAGACAATGACTCCCAAGAATTGAGTATTTAGCAATCGCTTGTGGGTAAGGTCAATGGAAAAAGGACATACACAGGCAACTCATCCCTAAGCAGAGATAACCTGATAAGATAAAAAAAAAAAAAAAAGTACTGTGGTCCAGTACTTCAAATAAAAAATATGAGCCTCATACTAGTTATCCCATACTAGTAGTCCTACAACTCACAAGCACTTTGTTACAATTGCTAGGAAGGGAGAAAGAGATCCTGAGTTGCCGAGTCAGAAATGATGCTTAAAAGAAATGATGCTTTGGGCTCCAGGTCTCAGCTAATTGACTGGGTTTTATGTGACTTTAAATTCTAAAGCGTAGTGGGGAATACAATACATGGATCAAAGATGTCAGACTTGTGGCGTTTTCCATCTTATTTCCTATTCACACTCACAGTAAGCCCCTACCTAAGATAAAAGCTGAGGGTGGTGATGCTCATTTAGTTTGCCCAAAGTCTCATAACTGCTAAATAATGGAATCAAACTCAAACCCTTTATTTTCCAACTTCAGAGTCAATGCTCTTTGCACTAAATTACCCTGCAAATAATCATACATTTTGAGGGCAAGAATCACATACCAGAATTTCTGTGAAATGGGTGTGTGCACCTGTTTGTGTATGTGCATCATTATGTGCAATTTACCAACCCCAGACTGTGAGAAGTGTAGGTAAGCAATTATTCATAAAACACAAGTGGTGTCCAAATTTGATCTGAGGTTTTTGGGCTGACACTTCAACTCTCATTGTTACCTGGGAAATAAGTGTGGCCTTAATTTGCCTGGTCTCTGTTAGTTCCCTCACCCCTACCACAACCATTTCTTCTCCGGACCCTCTGTGCTGTTGGATTGTTTTTGAATGAACGCAAATCACTTTTATAAAAGAATAAAAGTATACAAACCCCCACCACAAGGTAGACTGCTTAATTTAGCCAATCAAAAATCTGCAAATGAGAATCATGATGATGAAAGGAAAAGAAAGCAAATGCCTAAACTCAGCACTCAGAAACATCATGGTCAAATCTAATGGTGTTCACCCTTTTCAGTTTCAAGAACTGTTATTATTCCCTGACAACCACCGAGCAAAGAAATATTTTGAAACACTTTTTTTCACCAATCTGTCATTTCAAGTCACCGATCTGAGATTATATTCTGTACAGTGTAACAGCGATGTAAAATTCCCAGCAAATGAAAAAAAAAACTAGATATTTTAGTAAGCTGTCCAGTTTTATTATGGTAGTATATGTGTACAAATTTTTACTAAGCTTTTTGAAACATTAAAAAAAGAAAGTTAAAGAACCCCATTACTGCTCTAATGGACCCCAAATATACCTCAAAATGGGAGTAGCCAAACTAGAATAATCGGCATTCAAGTGTGTCTCAAAGAAATCAACACGTATTTATTCAATAATACATGCAGCATCCTTGCTCTCAATGTCATGGAAGCCACCTGAAGAATGTCATTAAAAAATATTTACAAAATACATATATTTACAAAACATGAGATACAATAATTAGCATATGTGGGGAATTGGTCAATCTCACTGCTAACCAAAATTTTTAAAACCACAAGATGTCGTTTTTTTGCTGATGAAATGGCAGAGATGTTTAAATATTGTAATACCCAATGCTTGCATAGGTGCAAGGAAATGTATGTTCTCAGGCATTCACTACCAATGAGAATTTAAAATGGTACAAACTGGGCTGGCCAGTTAGCTCAGTTGGTTAGAGTGTGGTGTTGGTAACACCAAGGTCAAGAGTTCAGATTCCCTTACTGGCCAGCCACCAAAAGAAAGAAAATGGTACAAACTTCCTGGAGGGTAATTTGGTAGTATCTTAACTAAAAGCGGCTTTGACACATGCTTAACTTTGATTTAGCTTTTTGACATTTAACTATTCGTCTGAAAAAAATAATTGAAGATTGAGGTATTCACAAAGATGTCTACGGGGATAGTCCTCATGAAATTATTATAATGATGAAAAGTAGGAAACAATCTAAATCTCCAATACCTAGGGAGCTGATAAAAACAAATTGTGGTATATGACACATCATCATAATTAAACTATATAGAGTCATGTAAAATTGTGTTTTAATGCCCCAGTCCATCCTCCCATTACTGATTTTTTTTATCCCCATCCCATCATGTTAACAGCAAGCTGTTATTGAGTGTTTGTGTCTAAGGCAGGTTTAAGACATTAATAGTTGTGTAAATGACTGTTTTAGAAGATGATTTTACAATATCAGAAAACTTTCATGTCATAATTAAATCAGAAATTTACATTATGATATATACCGTATGGCTCCAATTTTATAAGAAGCAAAATGTAGGTACATGTGATTGTGTGTGTGAGAGACATGCACACACAGGAAGAAAGACTGGGAGAATTATGTTAGCATGTGAACGGTGGCTATTTTCAAAAAACGGGATTATAGGTGATTTTTACTTCCTTTTTGTACTTTTCCGTATTTTTCAAATTTTCTAAAATGAATATATTTTGCTTTTTTAATCAGAGGAAAAAAGAATATATGTATGTTATTTATAAACCAGTAAAATCTATTCTTCAACTATAAAATAGTAAAGTCATTTGATGCTGATAAAATGTTTGATTCTAACAATGAACTCTTACAGGTGACTCATGAAAGTCTACATTTCTACAAACTTTTGGAAAGCAATTTCATAGTAATGTATCATGAAAATTAAAATTGTTCATACTTCCTGACCAATAACTCAACTTCTTAAATTTACTATAAGCCACTCATTCTATATGCTTGTACTTAAGGATAAACAGCATTAATTATAATGGCCAAAAATTAGAAATAACCAAAATATTTAAAAATTAGGCATTGGTTAGGAAAATTATGGCATCCACTCAATGAGATACTAAATAATGATGTTTATTATTTAATAATGAAATATTTAAGGATAAACAGCATTAATTATAATGGCCAAAAATTAGAAATAACCAAAATATTTAAAAATAAGGCATTGGTTAGGAAAATTATGGCATCCACTCAATGAGATACTAAATAATGATGTTTATTATTTAATAATGAAATATCTTAAATAATGATGTTTAGAAAGAAAACTTGAAGATAGTGAAAAAATAAGGATATGAAATATATCTACAGAATTAACAGGTACAGATTTTAGTCCCCAAACCCGAGTGAAAAAATATTTTTTCTATAACAATTTAATTTCTGTTTTGAGATATACTCCTCAGAGTGCTAGAAACTTAACTTCAGAATCCAGGGTTTTTTCCTTTCTCTTAGCTGCTCCTCAGTATCAAAATTAATTCCCCAATCTGGCCACGGCCCTCTTTTCTAACCAGGGTCAACTTCCAATCTTGGATCTTCTGTTGCCTCCAAACCATGGTGGGGTATATATAGGACACTCTGTGATACTGGTTTAGGTTTTGTTGTCTGGACACACAGCCATTTCTTCTCTATGATTTTACCACTTTCCCAGGTCCCACCCAGAAAACGGGACAGGTTCCTCTGCACTCAAATCCGACAATCTGTCTTGAGTTATTGCCATTTTCCTGGTGGTTAATCTGGAGAACGGTGCCTAGGACCCTCTCTCTGAAACCCTCTAAACTTCCCCTGTGTTTTCTTTCTCTTCTCTTCCCCAGTCCAGGGGGATTTTGTGTGTGCGTGTGTCTGCACATGTGTGTGTTGGGGAGGTGGGGATAAAGGGAAGGTCCTGTACTCCTCAAATCCTGTTCCCAAAACTCCGCTCTATAATCTTTGCATGCCTAAACACATTGGCTTTTCAAACCCCAAAGCCAGGGAATGAGTCTCATTTCCTCTGCCCTCTGCTCAGCCACATATTTCTTCAGAATCAATGAGCTCAGAATAGTCCAGCTGTTTAGGAAGTGTTAATAAACTAAAATATTATGCTTACAAAATTTTTAATAAGTAAAAAGGAATTAAGCATGGTGGAGGGCAGTCCACTAGAAGTAAACATGCTAAAATACTACTAGTGGTTATCGATCCTGGATAATGGTCTTATGGGTGATTTTGCTTTTTTATTTCTTCCCTCTTCCAAGTTTTTCTGAAAGTCTAAGATTATGAGAGATGAGATATGGAGCAACCTCAGGAAAAGAAGAAAAAAAAGTACCTGAACTGTGGAAAAAATACAGTTGGGATGTTATTAAAAACATTCACAATGCCAATTTGTGTATGTGTGTGTGTATGTAAATTTTTATTCTACTTGGAACCAGGTAAGGAAGGAAAAGCAAAAATACCATTAGTAAATCAACATGTTAGACAACATAGATTACCATAACCTAGATCATTATTAAATTTTTATTATAAAAAATGTTTTATTGCAAATTAATGAATCTATAGACATTAGTAACTTCTAGCTAGATAACAGCACTATTTAGAATCCTCGTAGTAAAATGTTTGGAAGAACTTTGTTTCCACTATTTTTTTAAACATTTTATTTATATTTAATTTTATGGGGTACAGTGTGTTGTTTCAACACGTGCATATACTACACAATGATTCACAATGTCAATTTTTAAAATGTTTTCCAAGATAGACTAGTAGATTTTAAGGATAGTCAACAAAACATGCAGTGCATTAAGAATGTCATTGAAATGATAATGTAAAAAAAACCTTATTAATCACTACTGTTGTATATTGCATTGACTGTCTCAAAATACATTATTCACTTCTCTTAGGGCTTCATTTTACAGATAACACCTAGTTGCAAAGCACTCTTTATTCTACTTGGTAGACTGAAAATTTCTTCTGCATGATGTTCAAAACTTCTAGGTATTCTGATGGGTCTGGTCATTAAAAGAGTTTTGAGAAAATGCGAAGCTTTTAGGGCTAAGCAGAGGATATCTCTGAAGAAGCAGATTTGGAAGTTGAATTTATAACTGTGCGAGCACTGCTAGCTTATTAACTGCTCAGCCCCATGAAGTCATCAGGATCCAGTTAACTTTTCTTTCCTTTGGCTCTGTTTATTGTATTGTCAGTTTTATAGTGCTTATAATGTATGGTCTAATTACATGCTGGTCTAGATGAGCTTCAAAGAAGGAACTTTTCTACTTTACTGAAGGTTTGGTCCCCACTCCCATTAAAATTAGGCATTCTGTTTCTGATTCCTGAATAGGCAAGTTCCTATGAGGAGTACTTACAGTTTGCCATTGAGTAATTGTGTGACATGAGTAAGTCACTTCTCCCTTCTGAGACTCAGTTTTTCCTTACCCTCAAAGTGCAGACTTCCCTGCTCTGTTTTGAGGGTCTCTGTACTGCAGTCTCTGTGGGCTCTGAATGGTAACTGCCACTTGTGTCTCTTATCTCCCATTCAGATTCCTCCTTTGCTCTGGACTTAATAACATTAGGTCATCCTGGGTGCATTTTAGGGCCTCCTCCCTTCTCTATCCAGACTCACTTTTGAGGTGACCTCCTTCAGATCCATGGCTTTCAATCAATACCATTTGTATACTGATGACTCCCCAATTGACTTCTCCACTTGGGACCTCCTCCCTGAATTCTAGACCCATATATCCACCGAGGTCACTGTTGAATGTGTGACTGTTATCTGATTAACACGTCTAAATCGAACACCTACTCTTCCCCCAAAACCTGCTCCACCTGCTGCTCTGTCCATTTCAATTAATTAAACTTCATTCTTCCAGCTGCTGAGGACAAAAGTCTTGGGGTCATTCTTGACTTGTTTTTTCTTTCACACATCATTTCCAATTCACCAGGGAATTCGACTTTCAAATTTTATCTAGAATCTAGCCACTTCTCAACAGCTCCACTGCTCCATCTGGGTCTAAGCCACCATAATTCCTTCATTTGTATTAATGCAGTAGCCTCCAACTGGTCTCCCGACCTCCTTTCTTGCTCCCTGCAGTCCTTTCTCAGCAGAGCAGATGGGGTGATTCCATTAAAACATCAGTCAGTTAAAACACTGCTCCTCTAGTCAAGGTCCTCCAGTGGCTTCGCTTTCAGAAAAAAAACATATCCTTACACTGGCTTTCAAGACCACACATGATCTGCTATTTTTCTATCCCTGGCCTACTTGGCTGGATCCTCCCTGGCCTCCTGCCCCTCAAACATGCCAAGTCACCTTAAGGCCTTTGCCCTATTGGTGCCCTCTGCCTAAACTGTACTTCCTCCATATCCCTATGGCTCCCTCCCTCACCATTTTCCAGTCTTTTCTCACATGTCACTCTCTCAATGGAGCTTACTGTAAAGACATCATTTTAAGTTGCAAATCCATCCTGCACACCCACTCCCCATCACTTAGCTTCATTTGTCTCCAGGGCACTCATCACCTTCCAACAAGCTATTAATATTTTCTTTCTTTTCTTTTTTTTTTTTTACTTTTAATTGGGATAAATTACACATAATAAAATTTACCATCTTAACCATTTTCAAGTATACAGTTCACTAGTGTTAAGTACATTCACATTGCTGTGCAACCAATCTCCAGAACTGTTTTCATTTTGCAAAACTGAAGCTCTGTACCCGTTAAACAGCAGCTCCCCATTTCTCCACAGCTCGTCCCTGGCAACCATCATTTTATATTCTCTCTCTATGAATTTGATACCTCATAAAAGTGGAATTGTCTTTTTGTGACTGGCTTCTTTCACTTAGTATAATGTCCTCAAGGTTCACCATGTTGTAGCATGTGTCAGAATTCCCTTCCTTCTTAAAGCTGAACAGTATTCTGTTGTATGCATATACCACATTTTGCTTATCCATTCATCCTTCCCTTGGGTTGCTTCCACCTTTTGGCTATTCTAAATAATGCTGCTATAAACGTGAGTGAGTAAACATCTCTTCAAGACCCTGCTTTCAATTCCTTTGGGTATATACCCAGAAGCAGAATCGCTGGATCATATGGTAATAATACTTTTACTTATTTGAGGAACTGCCATACCATTTTCCATAGTGGCTACACCATTTTACATTTTCACCATCAATACATAAGTGTTCTAATTCTCCACATCCTCACCAAAACTTGTTATTTTCTGTCTTTTTGTTTTTGTTTTTGATAGTAGATCTTAATGGGTGTCAGTGATGTCTCATTGTGGTTTTGGCTTGCATTTCCTTGATGACTAGTGCTGTTGAGCATCTTATCATGTGCTTGTTGGCCAATTGTATATTTTCTTTGGAGAAATGTCTAAATCTTTGTCCATTTTTAAATAGGGGTTTTTTGATGTTGTTGACTTGTAGGAGATCTTTATATATTCTGAATATTAACCCCATATCAAATATGCAATTTGCAAATATTTTCTCCAGTTTCATAGGTTGCCTTTCCATTCTGTTGATTGTGTTCTTTGATGCACAGAAGTCATTTATTTATTTATTATCCTTACTGTTTTGATATCTGCCTCCTCCCCCTAGAATGCAGTCTCCATGAAGGCAGGGCTGTATCTCTTTTGTCCATGGCTGTATCCCCAGTGTTCTGAATAGTGCTTGGCACTCAGTGGGATCTTGATAAATGTCTGTCAAATAAATAAATTTGTGAATGATAGATTAGAGATGTGGACCAGGCTTTCTGCAGTTCCTAAAACCCTTGTGTAACACAAAAAAAAAAAAAAAAAAAAAAAAAAAAAAAAAAAAAAAAGTGAATGAAATCTGAAGCATAATTAATAGTTCTTAAAAGGAATAATGCTCTAAAATAATAACTCACAGACAGTTTCCTGAGTAAAGGGCTTTTTAAAAATTCTCTCCTATGCAGCTGCTTTCCCAGGCTACTTGGAGCTTGGCTGCCCCCTTCTTTGGAACTCATTAAAGTGACATCTCTGAATACTTGTGAACACAAGCCGTGCTCCCCATCATCCCATTTTCCCCTGCCCCTTCAGATTATGGGCTTTCCTCGCCCCCACCCGACCCCTTAATGCCTGGCCTCTCTCCCGTCCTCTTCCCTTTTCCGAGCCGTCCCTTTGGCCTCTCTCAGATTGCCCCATCTCTGCTTTATGTCTAAGGTCCCAGCGCTCTGTCAGGAATTGCTTGGCTCCCATTGTTCCGCCGAGGACCACACACCGGCGCCTGCTCAGGTACCTTTCACTCTAAGGAGGCCTGTGGGAATCTCGGAGAAAGGAATGAAAGGTACAGCAACAGAACGGTAGTTAGGAGGCGGCTGTTAAACGTCAACCCCGATTAATGATACTGGTAATTTAGAATCTGCTTATGGTTTCCATGGTTAGGCTTTGCCAAGAAGTTTCCAACGTGGCATTTCAAAGGGTTCCGGGCTGGCTGATGCGGGGACTGACTTTTCACTGCAGGGAGATCAGCGAGCAGGGTGTGTGTGGTTTAAGGCAGTGGCATGCCTGACACCGTGTGCCCTGTCATTAACACGGGTCCTGTCTGGTCAGGTGCGCCTCTTCATTCCTGTTCATCAGAATCCACCCACCCCAGCGCAGAGGCTCGGAGACAAGAAACTTTGATTATTGTCATTACAAAGACAAATTGTTGAGATTGTCCCTTCTCCTTTACACCCTCTTGTAGATTTCTATGTTCACCCAAGCCAAAAAAAAAAAAGGTAACTGAACTGCTCAGCTGAGAACAATAGACTTTAGTAAGCTTTGCTGTGCAGAGGGGAGGCGATTGTCCCTTCTCCTTTACACCCTCTTGTAGATTTCTATGTTCACCCAAGCCAAAAAAAAAAGGTAACTGAACTGCTCAGCTGAGAACAATAGACTTTAGTAAGCTTTGCTGTGCAGAGGGGAGGCATAAAGAAGGTTAAGTGTGTATTCACCTGGCCTCAGGCTGTTGAGGTGCAGATCCTGACCCAGCTGCTTTCTGGTTTTGGGACTTGCAGCAAACCACTTCATCTCTCCAGGACTCATTCTTCTAATCTGAAGAATAGGGATGCTTATAGGACCTAACTTGTAATCCATTATGAGAAATAAATGAGATATTGCCCATAAAACCCTCAGAACAGTGTCTGACACACAGGAATGCTCGACAAATGTTTGTTATTACTATCAAGGGTCAGATGTCTCTTTCTTTTGAACAGGGCTTCTTAACCTTAGCACTAATGAAATTTTGGGCTCAATAACTCTTGGTTGTGGGAGGCTGTGTATTGAAGGGTATTTAGTAGCATCCCTGATCTCTACCTACCTGGATGCCAAATCACCCTTCTCTCTGCTCCCCCCACACTCCAGTTATGACAATCAAAAATACTCCCTGCCAACTGTCCCTGAAAAGCAAGGGGGGAGGAGAAGGGAGGACAAATCTCCCCCTGTAAGAATCACTGCTTTAGAATAACTAGCAAAAATTGCATAAGTGTGTGTGTTTGTGGCTACACACAGTGGGTGAAGGCAGTTTCCCTTAAACTGGGAATTTCAATATTCCCAGGGAGCTTGGAAGAGATACAAGATCACAGAAAATGATCCCAACACACCTTCTATCCTTGCAGTCCTGGTTAGCCACTTTCAGCACCTCCATCCAGCCTTAATCCCTGCCCTCCAAAGGGTGGCCCTCCACTAATTAGCTCCCATCTGGCTCAACTCCCACCCGCAGAGGAAGCACGAGCCACGAGCAGCTGCTACAGGCAGTGTCGTGTGCGCCTCTCTCTAGCACAACGCCAGCATGTACTAGATGCTTCATGAGAGCTTATTGAATGAAAGCAAGAGTTGAGTCTGAGTGCCTTAGTTCAGTTTCATTGGGCTCATAGAACAGCACTGTCTTTTCAAAAAGCAGCAAATGCCACACAAAACAGAAATCTGAGTGGCAGAACAGGAAAACAGGAGGCAGGAAAAAGGTCCCCGCATAGGAAGAAAAAAAGAGAAATTGACAAAGGTGTGACGGTGATGTCCTCTACCCCCACCCCTTCCTCTGGAGGATATTTTATTCTCTTTTTAGCTGACAGTCTGTTCCTTTCCATATATTAGGGATGCAATAAGCAAGGGAAGAGGATGAGAGAAAACCTCTCCAGAAGCTTAGAGACCAAGGCAGTTCTCTCCCCACCCCCTTTCCTGTCAGCCCCAAGAAAGGAGGTAAAGTATGGGTTCACCTCGACAGAGGGGGACAGTCTCCTCCAAAGGAAAGTGAGAACTCAGAGCAGAACCCAGGAGAACTGAGCAATACCAGCAACATCTCACCCTGAAGCTAAGGGGGGCAAGAAAGGGAGGGGACACATGAAAAGCAGGAAGACACCTGGAGAGGGTCAAAAAAGGAGAAAGGTTGATCCAGCAGCTTCTACCTGCTATCAGTAAGTCATCCTGGTCCTGTTTTTCTCTTGGCCATTGTCTGGGTGTCTGGGCTCAGGTCAGTGGCCACCTGAGTTGTACGCACTCGGTAGTAGACTCCTGGATGGGAATAAGCCCCAGCAACCAGGTTCCCTGGGGAGAGGAAAGAGACAAGTCCTCCTCTCCCTTTCCCAGAAAAACAAAGACAGGGAGGAAAAAAGATAATCCTGGGAGGAAAAAACAGGGCCATGCTTGAGCTGGGTGAACTGAGAAGACTAAGGACTGGGGTGGGGGGGAGGGTCCTCCCTCAGGCCTCCTTCTTGGCCCCATTGCTGAAGTTCATCCTCTCCTTTCCTGTGGCATCCTGATACTACTGATTTTCTGAGACAAAGCTGTTCTTGTTGCTCTCATCCTCCAGGAACTGTATTTCATCCATTCCTTTCCCTGTATTCTGGCAAAGAAGCTTTCAGACACAATGTAGCACTGAACCACTTAGAGTGGGAGATTCACTTGCAGAGTTCTTGGATGTTGGGTTTTGCACATGACCACTTTGAGCCCATGGGTTTGAATTTTGCAGATAGTTGTCTTGATGTTGTGGGGCATCCATCTTCTGTAGTAGGCATTGCTCTTGTTCTTCAGTTGAACATCTATTTGTCCACTTCCTTCATAGACTTATGCCCTCAGAAAATGATGGTGATGGTGATAGCAGCATGACATGGGTCACATGCTGCCGTCTTGCTCTAGCATCAAGGGTTTGCTGGGCAAGTGTTGGTGTAGTCAGAGCTCAACACTACCACTTTCCCAGGTTGGTAAGTGAAATAAAACCTGGCATAAAGAAGTAAGGTTAGGAATGGGGACCAGGCAGACCACCAGCTTGTGGATGTCAGTATTGAACTAGCAGGGAAATGGAGAAAGGCAGAACAAGATGAGGTGACTCAAGTCACTCACTGTCAGAGTGATCAGTTTGAAGTTTCAGGAGCAAATGAGAGTGTCTCATTATTGATGGTTTCCACCAGCCAGTGGACAGAGAAGAAAGTATTTGTCCATGGTATCTAAGACTTTGGGTGAGGGCACCATGCTAATCATCGTCATGAGGTGGTCAGGGTTCTGGTCACAGACCTTGTAAATGAGAAGGGTACCCGTAGCAGAGCCTCTACCTGGACCCATTCAGTGAGTCAGTAGGAAGCCCTGAAACCTGTGACAGCTTTAGATACCTTAAATACTTTATCATGTTGCAGTCATGATGGTTATCAACATAACCTTAGATACCATATCATGATGGAGTCTCTCAGCTCTGCGACCCTAGCCTTCTCCAGCCAGACTAAGGACGAAATTGTCTGGTGAAAAGGACTGGAGCAAACATATTTCATAGTCCGTGGTTTATAATCATCCAAGATGGAATGAAAAACAAATCTGCTACCTGTAGCCACGTTGTAAAACCTAGAGATCTGGTCTGGCTACAGATCACTTTTCCATTGTAAGTACTGGTGGGCTCCATGCTGTGTTCGGCACTGGGCACCAACCAGAACATGGTACCCCCTTCATTGCCACACTGAACAGCTTGGATATGCAAGATTGCCCTCAGGGATAGAATTTATTTTTATTTTCTGCTCACCTCAAAGTATATGGAGAACAAGAGAGTGGTACATGTTGTCTGTTCATCATACACTTCGAGAATGGCACATGGCCCAGGAAGCTGCAGTCACTCTCTCTGTGTCCAGAGATTCTGAGACTGCTGTAGCTCTGGTTCTTCAATTGTCTCTCTCCTAATTGCTTTTGCCCATTTCTTTTAGAAGCTTTTGAGGGGCAAAAGAGAACGTCTGCTCCATTCTCTTAATGGTCACTGTACCAAGAAGAGTGCTCATGACTGGACAGCGGTTCAGTAATCATTGACTGTTTAAAAGAAAAAAAACCTTGCAGACTGTCAACTTAACAGATATCTCTCGTGCTCTTCATTTCTCAAGCATGATGTGTGGGTGAATTTGGCCTGAAAGAAGGAGAAATTTCAGTGGTATCAGGACAGCAATTTTTTAGGGCTCCATTATTTTTTGTTCCTCACTTTTCTTGTTGTCAGAACTGAAGAAGCACCAGCTACATATACATCAAGATAAGAGCTGTGCTTCCATTAATGAATGGGGAGGGTTCCTTGGGAATCAAGATTTTTTTACATTGCAAATGGTAAAAGGGAATTTGTTTCAGGGCCTTATCTGCCTTTTGATCATCTGGACAGGCTTACAAAAGGAGAAAAGTTGGCGTTTATTTTAAAGACAAAAATTGCTTTTTCACTGTGTCAAATATGTGTTGCAGCTGCTCAGACACATTGCTCTGAGAGGCAAACAAGGTGGGCCCGTTCATCCTCTGTGTACAGAACAGCCAGTATACTAATAACGAAAACTACGCTTAATGCAACCTGTTTGTAAAAGGCAAGAGGACTCAAAATCCACATCGGACTACCTAAATGAACAGCGTCCTACAATAGCGGAGGGTAACATAGTTAATAAGCAAGTGTCCATTCACATTAAGAGAAACAACAGGACAACAGAGAGAAGCATATTCATCTGGTTCCTCTTTTCCAGTGTGGGACCAAGACTCCAAAAGAGAACAAAGCTCACGTGGATTGCCAGTGCCAAAACTAGCAGTCACTTCAGGCAACTGTGAGCTGCACAACCTTTACTAACTCACTCTGGCTGTGCAGTCACCTCTCTGTGGCTGCCTCTGAGCTTAAACTCTCAGTCTTATCCCCAGTCTGCAGACCACCCAGCACTATAATCACATCTGACTGCTACCCTGTCTCAATGAAATGCTGTGGGGAGAAGATGGTGTCATTCCTACCTTCTGATTCTTAACATGTTATTTTCTAGATGCTAATAATCTTTTGCTGAGCACATGAATGAAACAATGAATAAATGAATGAATGAGCTTCTATCAGTATTCCAGAGTGTGGGGCCGGCCCGGTGGCGCACTGCTACAGTGCGCTGCTTGGGAAGCGCAGCGGCGCTCCCGCCGAGGGTTCGGATCCCACATGCAGACTGGTTCCTGCTCACTGGCTGAGCGAGGGGCGGGCGCAGCGCTGAGGGTTGCGATCCCGTTGCCAGTCCTGGTCTGGTATGGGCGCGACACTGAGGGTTGCAGTCCGTTGCCGGACACGAAAAAAGACAAAAAAAAAAAAAAGTATTCCAGAGTGTGATTATCATCACTGAAAGTTGCTCTCTTTGTGTACACAAGGGGAAAAAAATTGAATTCCCTGAGCAGCTTTAATTCCTAGGCCTATATCCATCAATGAAATGTACTACAGTCTGAGGGTACCCCTTCACAGAGGCTAAATGTCAGGCTAGCCCTGGTCAGGTAATTCTTTCCTTTCAGTCCTTATCAACCTTATCTTTATGGACTCCAACAATCTCTTTGTTCTCCCTCTCTTCTGTTCCTACACTCAAACACCTTCCTTATTTGCTCATCTTTTTGTGCTTCCATAACATTTCCCTTACATCCTTGTATCAGTTGTAACTCTTCCAATGGCAAGTAGGAAAACCAAATCCAAATGGTTTAATCGAAACAGAATCAGTCTAGTGCTCATGCAACCCCAAGGCTGGGACTGGCTTCAGGCATGGGGCTCAGATGATGTCATGAAGACCCAGTTTCTTTCTCCATCTATGAATTGTGCATTCCACTTTGTTGTCTACATTCTCTGATAGACTCTCCCCTTGATGTTGTGAAATGTCTGTAGTAGCTTCAGCCTATATCCTTCTAAGTTCAAGACCAGCATAATAGAAAGGGTCTTCTCCTTCAATAACTCAATAAAAAATCCCAGACTTGAGCTTTCCTAGCTCTGACTTGAGCAGGGTGCATGCACATGTACCAATCACTATGCCCAGGGATGAAGTACACTACTAAAATTGGACCAAGTACCTCGCTCCAATGCTAGGGCTGGTGCAACCATCTAAACTCTAAGCACTTGGGCTGACGCTGAATAAGGGTAACTTCCCCAAAACAAAATTAGAACATTCCCACCTCAAGAAGTTTGTATGACTGTTGTGTGGCAAAAACAACAAGCACCCATTACCAACCTAAACTTGCTTTCTGCTTTTCTCATCTTTTCTTGTGCCATTCGGTACCCACGTGAGTCCACACACTCCCTTTCTTCTCTTTCCTTCTCTACTGATATCTCTGCTAATACCTTGGCCCCTGTATCAAACACATTAGCTCCATTCTTGTTCCTGGCTGCTCTCTGCTTCTTCAGCAGTTTCTCTTTTTCCCCCAATTTTCACCTGGATTTTAACTCACCGCCATCACTTTCAAGAATTGGAGTACCTGCTGGTAATAAGTCTAGTGCCAGAACTGTAACATCTGCTGGAACTGTTTGCTTTCTCTAGTGACCACAGAATCTCCCTCATTTTTCATCAGCTTTTTCCTTCTGTTTCTATAACCCCATCAAAACCAAATATACCCAGGCTTCCCCATCCATCTTAGGAAACAAGACAAAACCACTTTCATTTAGCTTTGGCAGCATGCCCACCTCCACCTTTCTCCTTCCTGTTCCCTGTCCCCTCCCCACCATCAAACTATCACTCCATCTCAGCCCTCCCCTCCAGGCTTAAGCTCTCTGAACCTGTCTCTGCTTTCTTTCACCAAATTCATTTCTTACGTCCCCGAAGCTCTGTTTCTACGGCTGTCTCCTTTCCACCCTCTCAAAGATTTCCTCATAGTCAAAATATTTGAGTCCTTTCTCTCCCTCACCTTCCACATCCAAATTGCCATCATGACCCTTCAGTCTGACCCTGCAAGTGTTCCTCAACTTCATCCCATCCTCTCTATTCCTTCTGCTTCTACCATATCAGGAATTCTCTTGCAGCTCCTCCGTCTCCCCTGCTCCATCCAGTCTCTCCGTCCTTCAGTGTCCTTCCAGCCAATGCTCAGAGTGAGTCTGTGAAACAATCTCTTTCTTTGTCCACTGTTCATTGGTGAGACCTGGGACCAAATTCCTATGCTGTAGCTCCCAATGCAAGATTGCTGGTCACATGTCCTCACCTGCCACTTCAATCCTGGAGATCCTCTGCACTGCAGCTGCACCACTCTGCACATCCTCACGGTGATCCATCCTCCTGAAATCATGTTCTCGTCCTTCTTCCCGCCACTTCTGAAACTGGGAAATTCCTGTTCTTTCTTCAAGGCTCCCCTCAACCACCTCCAACTCTTTCATGCTAGCTTGAGCCCCTCTCCAGGATCCCTCTCCCACCCTGCAGCAGAATCAATCCCTTCCTGACTGTGCTTCTCTAACATTTGTCACTCTGATTTGTAGCTGTTTGTTTGTGATCGCAGTGAGAACTGCTCCTGTGCATAATCACCTCCGCCCTGTACCTTGTGGGGTGCTTGGCATACACTGCATGTGAGATCGTCAGCACCCTCCACTCCTGAAGCTTCCTCTGCGCTACATTTCTTCCATTTCCAAAACCACTGCCACTCTGTTGTCCCCTTTATCTGACCCACTAGGATCCAGAATTTGCAGAGCCTTCCACACTTCTTCCTAGACATGTTTTCCCTGGAAAGTCAAATCTGCTCCCAAGAGCTCCCTCTCAGGCTTTGCTCCTTGTTATTTCTTCAGATCAGGTTCTGCTTCCTCTACCTGTGCACAGTTTCCTCCATCTAACAAGCACTGATTGTTTATTGCACATTTTTGTGTAATAAATATCTGTTCTCCCTGGGGATCTTGCATCACATCTTTCCCTTGTGGTCCCCCTCACTGATTGCCCACTGCCCTCCCATATGTTTGCTAAGTATGTGATTTATTCCTTGACCTTCAGCCATATGTAAGCCAAGGCCAGAGTGACAATGCAATTTACCCATCAAACCAGGACCCTTGGACCACGAACACAGCAGCTATCAATAGTTTTGTCTGGGCAGCAAGTGTAAACTGAGACCTTCCCAGGCTAATCAGTACATCCAGCCTCCCTAACTATGCCTTGATACTTGAATTTTCTTTTTTTTTTTTTCCCTTTTTTTTGTCCTTTTTTTTCGTGTCCGGCAACGGATCGCAACCCTCAGTGTCGCACCCGTACCGGACCGGGACCGGCAATGGAATCGCAACCCTCGGTGTTGCGCCCGCACCTCGCTCAGCCAGTGAGTGGGAACCGGTCTGCATGTGGGATCCGAACCCTCGGCGGGAGCGCCACCACGCTCCCAAGCGGCGCACTGTAGCAGTGCGCCACCAGGCCAGCCCCTGAATTTTCCCTCACCAGGATCCACCACCTTAAATGCTACCACCATTATCTGATGTTGCCAGCATCATCTCTTTCCCCTTCATTCCAGGTTCAATGCTTTTCAGTAATTCCTCACTGCCTTTAGCATCAATTTCATGCTCTTTGTCCTGGAGATTGCCACAAGTCTGCCTGATCCAAATTCTTTGCTCCTATCTACTGTCAAGCAGATGTTGGTGACTTGCTGTTTTTTGTTCTCTCTCTGGAAGACTTCCATCCAGTCCTCACCTGTAGGAATCATCTCTAATTCATAGTTCAAATTTACTTTTCCCCTCCTAATTAAAACCCTCTTCGAAGTTTACCTTCATCAGGAATCCTGCTATAATTGTGAAAACTCAGGGGAGAAAATATTCCTATGCAAAATCAAACATTAACCTCTCCCATTTACTTTCATTCTGCACTATTTATAAGAAAAGAAATCGAGAAAATAAAGCGGGTGGGGGGCTATGTTGTTCGTCCACATAATCTCTTTCACATTTTAACCTATAAGTACTTTGCAGATAGAATTTGTGCCTTCTGCATGTATCACACACTACATCTGGATTAGCACATGTGTATCTTGACAATGACAATATCAAGGATGTTGAGGGTTCTCAAGTAATTAATGCATATTTGGCAACAGCTTCTACATGTTGCAAAATAAAATTGCCCAAAATAGTAACTTAAGGGCCCAGAACTGCCAGAAAATATTGGCATTTGCTGTTCTCTGGATTTTTTTTTTTTTTTTTTTTTTTTTTTTTTTTAATGTAACAAATGTTTTTGGTCCTACGAGTCTGAGCGATTTTGGAGATAGGTGCCCCATCTAACACGTGCCTGTGCATCTTTCACCTTCCCTCCGAAGCTGCTCCCTCTTCTGGTCAACACCGAAGGAGCGTGCAGAGGAAGGAAAGATCTCCCCCTTTCCTCGAGCCCGCGGAGGTGGAGTGTAAGAAAGACGGTTCATCTTACTTTGGAAGACAGACACAAAGACGTGAGATAGGCTCGTCCCAACTCATCACATTTGGTTTAATGAGCTTTGTGAGTTTGTCGTTTTACCCGGAGACCAAATGCCCACCGTCGTCCTCAGCGAGAACGGTCGCGTCCTTGCTGGTGAGAGCCCAGCCCCGCCAGCGCGCTGCGTCAGCGAAGGTCTGGGACCCACGCGGCTGCCTGTCAGCTCCGCACCAGGGAGCCCTGCCAAGCTCGAAAGGAAGGAGACGGCAGTTCAGGTCATCAGAAAGAGTTGCCAAAAAGTGCTCAGAAAATGAACAATTAATTTCGGCTGTCAAAACAGATATTAGAGGAGCCCAGTTAGATTTCAAGCATTTTTTCTCTACCGGCAAAGCCAAGGCTTTGTTGGTGATAAGAGATGGAGCAGATTCTGGGGATGTTTGTGAGACAATATTACATAGTGGTTAAGACCGCCGTGGGCTTTGGGATCAAATTGCCTGGTGTGGATCCCAGCTTTGCCTTTTTCTGGCTATATCTACAGGTGTTTTATTTAATCTCTCTGAGCCTTGGTTTTCTTATCTGTAAATTGGGGATAGTGTAAGTAGACGGGAGGAAATGGGGGAGGAAGGATGCATGAAAGGAACAGTATTGCGAGTGGTCAATAAATGGTTGCCCCTTTTTATTATGATGGGCAGTAGTGATGTTATCATGAAAAACCTCCTGCTTCTCTTGGAAATTACTAGGTTGAATTAGTTTGTTTGTTCTTTCTTCCTGGATGGCTAGTGCCGTGCGCAGATTTCAGAAACATTTCTGAAGATCAATTCCTTGGTGGAACACTCACTGGTGAGCAGCAATTTATTGACACAGTAAAAATGTTTCACATGAATGTAAAACCTCAAAGTAAAGAGAAATGTTTTCTGTTGTTGTTCGCCCCTGGTGAGGCTGTAGTGTAGATGACACATACATAAGTAAAATGGAATTTGTAAAGCAAGAAGCAGAGTATTTTGAAAAATTAAAAGTTTCTTATAAATCTTTAAGAAAATGCAACTGTGTCAACACAATAAAAATAATATCCCAGCCTACTGGTTTTCTTCTTCCAGCCCTGAGTGAGCACGAACTCAGTAACCCTTCCGCTGCCGTTCAGTGGATGAGAAAACCAACTGCTACTGCTCCTTAGGGGACATTAGCGAACATTCTACCCTCATCTCCTGTGACGTGAGCTTTCTTCCCTCGTGGGGTCACAATTTTCCAGATAATTCAAGAAAGCAATATCTTAAAAGCAAATTGTATAATAACACTTAATAATGTTAAAGATAAATCATTTTCATTATTGAGAAAAGTAAGCATTTTTTTTTTCTGATTTGTTTAAAAAAAAAAAAAACTCAGCCCACATTCCTGGCTCCTTCCCCCCCCCCCATTCCCACCGACATGTCCCATACTAGCAGGAAGAATTTATGCCAACACTCTTCTTAAAAACTATGGAGTCTGGTAATTCATACTCATGCCTACTGTCCCACAGACTGCCACTATCTTCCCAATATCCATTTTCTCCCTTCTTCCATAGTTATAGAACCTCAGTTTTATTGGCAGCCATAATGTGTCCTGGTAAGAGACTACATTACCCACCCTCCTTTGTAGCCAGGTGGAACCCAAAACTAACTTCTAGTCAATGAGGTGTGAGTGAAAATGTTAAGGTGACATTTCCAGAAACGCTCCTTAAGTAAAGACAAATGATTCTGCTGGGATGGGGACACCCATTTTGCCTTTCCCTCTTTCTCTTTCTTGCTCATTGGGACATGGATGTGACGATTGGAGCCCTAGCAGCTATTTTGGACTATGTAGCAAACTTGAAGATGGAAAGCATGCATTTTTAAAAAATTTTTTTAAATCTCTGATGACTAAGAAATCCCATAGCACCACTGGAAAGTCAAACTCCAAATTTTGCTTTTGTTTTTGTTTTTTAGAAGAGGGAAATAAACTATCTGGTTTAAACCACTGCTGTGTGGGGGCTTTTTGTTTTAGCCAGATGAACCTGATCCTAATTAACACACCTTTTTTTCTTCTTTTTTAGCCCCCAGATGAATTCTCTGCATTGGTTCATCTGAATATCTGTTCCCATAGTTCATTCTGCAGAGAATAATATAGCAAGATTGATCACAATGCCCTCTTTATAACCTTTATGATAGCTTATTAAAATAGAATTCAGGTGAGTTTTCTCAGCAGGGTTAATAAGATATGTGTCAAAACTTTGATTCTCCAAAGGCATAGTTCATTTTAGGCAGAGAAAAAAAGATTTTTGTGATCACATGCCCCATGCTAAAGTTGACAACCCATCTCAACAATGTAAGATATGAGCAATAAGATATGTGTCAAAACTTTGATTCTCCAAAGGCATAGTTCATTTTAGGCAGAGAAAAAAAAATTTTTGTGATCACATGCCCCATGCTAAAGTTGACAACCCATCTCAACAATGTAAGATATGAGCAATGAGGGTGAATGGGTCACTAAAAACTCAGGGAAATGCCACTTTTACACAAAGGAGATCTACTTCCTCTTCTTTAGCTTGTTATTCAAATCTCTAATACTGTTTATCACACTGTGCAATGATTTTAGCAAGTCTTCTCTTTTATAGGGACATTCCTATTTAAGCCTATATTCTTAATGGGAAGGGCAGCACCTGCCAAATGATAAATGCACAAAAACTATTCACAACTATTTAATGAGTTAATTATGCCCCTTACTTGAGGTTCATTTGAACTACCATTTCTATCATCAGTCAAAACTTTATGTAGCTTTAGAGCTGGCCATTTAGTTCAGTTGATTAGAGCATGGTGCTGATACCACCAAGGTCCAGGGTTTCAATCCCTGTACCAGCCAGCTGCCTCAAAAAAAAAAAAAAAAGAATAATGTATCTTTCAAAAATCTATCCAAAAATAATGATTATAATAATTAATAATTACTGAGGACTTTCTATATACTAGGTCATTTGTTAAGCCTGAAAAAATTCTTTGAGAGATGTATACTTATACGTGTGTGTATTTCTATTTCTATATTAAATTTATATCTATGATCCATGTCTCAGGTTACACAGAGTCTAATAAAAATTTGGTGTCATGTCACTGAAAGCTCCTGCTCTCCTCTCCACCCACCACCACTGTACCCAGAGCCTGTACTGGCTTCTGAATGCCTTGTTGAGCATACTTTGTGGCAGAAACACTGTGATATGTAATCTACATTTGGACAGCAAAATAACATATCAGGTTATCGAATCCTCAAAACTTGGTCCATAAAAATAACTCAACTGTTAACATTCATGCAACTTTACCATTTTCCCCATTGTAGAATGACGATCAAAGTGTTAAGTAATGAACAATATAGAACATCTTAGGTATGGGGCAAAAGACGTGTACAAACTAGATTTGCATATACCTGCACCCCACTGCTAGACAAATAACTCCAATTCAAACATTTGGGATAATCTGGAGGAATTCTAAGATATAATGGCTGTTCAGAGTGTGCTTCAATGAGGTCTCTAACCATTATGCAACCCACTGTTCAATCCAGGGCACTCTCCCTGCCAATTAGGAAACAACACCTACCAATGTGCTGGCTAAAAAGTCATTTTCCAATTAATACAAGTAAACTTGCAGAAAACAAAATTGTTTTTTAATGAAACTATTATCTGTTTATTTGGAAAAATCATTTGTTCACTGCAATGGCAGGGATTCTTGGTCTCTAGCAACTCATTCCCAACAAACTTCAGTAGTCAGGTTTTAGCAAAAGGTAAAACCTGGAATGAATGTTCCCAAACTAAAGCCTAACCATTCTATAAGAATCATGTTGTCTATTTGTTCTGGACAGCAATTTTATAGCCCACAAATTAAAAGGTTTTTCTGATGTGAATAAAGCATGAACTGAGCCCTCTCACCAAAAGCCTAGAACGCTCTAGATCTTCTACCATGATTTGAGTGTTACTGGCATCCAATAAACATTAACCCCTAGGAAGGGCAAAAATAATAATATAACTCAGAAGCTAATTCTCCCTGTGGTTAGCTCAGTTTTTCAGCTATTTTAGGTACAAACTGGAGATAGAGGAAGTTCCAAAATTGAAACTGAACCTCTGAGACTTTTAAAACTATCTCAACATAGACAGGTAAATATTCCCCTATGTAGATAACTAGACTGGTTTCAAATGAAAGGAGCAAAGACCATTTGGCAGTCAAAGTGCCCTTTTTCCCCAACGAATTGGAGCGCATCATTTCCCTGGGACTTACAAAGGAACTCTAACAAAGTAGGAATCAAGTCAAGGATTTTTGAAAGAAGAAAAGTTTAGGGCATAACTAGCAGGTCATTTGGTGTTCCCAAGTAAATTGTCAGGTCTTCTGGATAGAGAAACACAAGATTCATTTTGTTCCAAAGAGGGGTGACCGAATGTGGAGTTGTAGATGGTGAATCTCTGCATCATGGATAGATCCCATTCAGTCATTGCCCTAGGTTAAAAGTAAATAATCTTGTCATGCTTGTTTTAAAGTTCCCTGGACACATGCTGTTGATTTCCTAGCTGTTTTGAGGGGGCAAGGTATATGAACTAGTGTCACATTCCTGCTACTGAATAGTTATTATGATTAAAAGCTCCCAAGAAAGGTAAAAGAATAATCACTTGCAAATACAAATTTTCAAAAGCAAAGTTGAATCGAGAGGTTCTAATTTCCACTCTCATGATCATTCTCAGAAATATCTGGTGAATTCTGCATCTATTCACAGATGGCACCAATATATAATAAGTATTTATTAAATTCCCTCTTACCTAAATCAAACATACTTTTTCCTAATACATTTGGACTTAGAAGAATGAGCGTTACACCCAGTTTGAACATCTGAATGGTACAGAGAACTCGTGGCTATAAATGTTACCTTTCTCCCCATCCCTCAATCCCTAATCTTATTCTGCCTGCTTCTCCAACAGTTATGGGGGACAGGGGGTGGTTTAAGCTTTAAGAGAATTTGTAAGTTGAAAAAGAAAGGAATAGGCCATAAAAAGCAGAATTGAGGAAGAGGGAACAACATGGAAAGTCTTGGAAGTTCAGCTTCAATTTTGAACTTCCTGTATCCCCAGTTCTTTTGTAAAATTTCCCAGAGCCTCAAACAGTGCCTGCCAGAAGATGGTAACT
Organism: Galeopterus variegatus; assembly: GCF_000696425.1. Classification (NCBI taxonomy): domain Eukaryota; kingdom Metazoa; phylum Chordata; class Mammalia; order Dermoptera; family Cynocephalidae; genus Galeopterus; species Galeopterus variegatus. The sequence goes on along the minus strand of NW_007726134.1, from coordinate 520,124 downwards.
CACTAAATACTTGCTGAGTGACTGAGCAGATGAGAATGTACTCTGGATTATACCAGATTAAATCCTAGCTACTCCCCAGTAAGTCATTGAACCTCTCTAAACCTGAATTTTCTCATCTGTAAAACAGGGTAACAACTACAGTTGTTGTAAAAATTACCTAATAATATAACAGTAACAATAATATTCCTGTGAATTTCTCAAGCATAGAAACCATGGTTCATTAACACGACTTTACTATTGTGACCATAGAACTAGATAAGGAGTGAGGGTTCCTTGGTGAACTTGGAAATTCATGATGTAGTTTCCAATAGATGCCATTTTAATATCTGTAAGAGTTGTAGCTCTTCTAGACAGAAAGAATATAGAAAAAAATGCAGAATTCTGATTACCAGAATTTGGTAATAAAGTTAAAAGAGGTTACGGAAGAATCATGTAAGGGCAGAATTATTTAATACAGTAGCAGTAAAGTAATTTTAAAATTAAAAAATTTTTAATTTGGCTTTAAGATGAAAACAAAAAAGTGTCATAAGAGAGTTAAATGTGAAATCTGGGCTAGCCGGTTGATGAGTTGGTTAAAGTGCAGCCTTATAACATCAAAGTCACAGGTTCGGATCCCCATACCCACCAGCAAAAAAAAAAAAAAAAGTGAAATCCAATTAATCAGTGAAGAACGTTAGCTAAAAGCTTAACAGAAAGTGTGGAATTCAATTTACTCAAATCAGGAAGAAAAATTGGTTAAATGGGCTATCTTGAACCCAGCAGAGGCCAATTCATATAAGATATGGATTTGGGATTCCTTCTATTACAATGACTCTTAAAAGGAACTTGACATATAACTCAGTGTCCCAGGGGAAATCCATCTCCTTTCTTGACTAAAACCTTTGGTAGATTTGTAGCCATGGTCTGCTGAAATGGTCACCCCACCTTCCTTGAGACACCATAACTTTTTCATAGTGGTGTTTTTAACCCCAAAAAATTTTAGAAGAGAGTACAGAGATTAAATATATTAAATCTAAATTATTAACACTTTTGTATTAAATTCAAAAAATGTTTTGCAATAATTAGGACAATCTGTGTATATTTGGTATTTCAAATGTTTCAAGCTTTAAGAAAATGTAGTTTATTAAGGTTAGCTCTCACATCAATTTTTTAAAAACTTAATAAATTTACACGGGTAATTTTAGGTTCCTGAAGTTAAGTCAAAAGGTACATACTGTAGTGGAATGCCTAATAGAACTTATGAATCACCATTTTTAGAAGTTTAATTTATTAATTTACTTGAGGTGATTTAAGTATATCGTAAGGTTTATTTCTGTTAAAGAAACTCGAAAACTTTAAAAAGAAAATTGGATATATTAAATTGATAAAATGTACAATATTTAAAGGAAGTTTTCTAACTAGGTTTATAACTGGAATTGGTGATTAAGGGAAGTTGGCCCATTCAACTTGAGTTGAAAAGACATCAATCAAAAGCTCCCTTGAAAGTGACTGTTGGGCTGGCCAGTTAGCTCAGCTGGTTAGAGCACTGCCTTGTAACACCAAGGTCAAGGGTTCAGATTCCAGTCAGCTGCCAAGAAAAAAAGAAGGTGACTGTTAAAGTTACTAGATTTATAAATAGAATAGGATTTGTCAATTTATTCATTTGACATATTTACTGAGTGTCTGCTGTGTGACAGATACTACTCTAGGTGCTAGAAATACAGCAATGTACAAAACAAGGGCAAAAACTGACCTTAATGGGGCTTCCATACAATAAGCTTAAGTGCGTTAGGGAAAAAAAAGTGTTTGCTTTAGGAAAAAAAAATGTTATTAAATGTTTCGCTTTAATACGTTGGATATTAATGTTAAAACAAATTGTCCATAGTCTCTTCATTGCATGAAATCTTCCCTAAGGGACACCAAAAAGTTCACATCGACAAATGTCTCTCCTTTTATCTTTGTATCTTTAGTGCCCAGTTCACATACAACTCTCAAAATAGTGTGTGCCTTGAGTGTTAAGTCTTCTCTATTGTCTGGATTTTTTCACATTACTCACAAGCAATCCAAGTTAACCAAGATGTCCTTAAAATGCAAATGTCTCCAAGGTTAGGGGCTAGAAGGTACATATTTGTGTAATTCAATCAGATTGTGTCTTTCCCACCACTTGAGTTAAGGAATAAGCTTTCTGATGGAAAAAATAAAGGAAAACAATTTTGGAGACGGAAATACTTGTGCAGAAAAGGGAAATCTCTGGATTGGGGGGGACATGTTAAGGTGCAGGGCTGGGAGTCCTCAGGGCAGTTGGGAGGTTGGGGGAGGGGTGCGAGGTATAGAAAGAGTGATAGAAAAATGCAAAGAATTCTCAACAATTTCAAAAACAGCCTCCACCCAGGAAAGAGAAAGAGCCTCTTTTTTGCTTTTCCAGGTGATTATCTGGTCCCAAAACCCAGATGTCAAAATTGCTTTGTTAAAAAGGTCCATTTGGGTAAACAAAGCTTTTGCAAAATGACCTGGAAATTCAAGCGAGAATTGTTTCCCTAAGAAAATGTTTATCAGTTCTAAACAGTCCACTTACAACCAGTCTTTGAAACATAACCTATTTGTAAACTGACCATTATTTTAATAACCAAAATTCACAAAGTGTACACCCAAGGCAGTCCCAGTAAAGTAAAGAACCTGCCGAAACCCAGCAATGACATAATGGCTTCCTTTGGCAAGCTGGAAACTAAGAACTCATTGAGTCTTGCAATCCATACCCATTTTTCAACTGCCCTAATCCCAGCAGTCACAATTCACGGATTACAAACCTGCGGGCAATGCTGGTGGCCCCATGTGGTAGCTACACCTCCACTAACTGACATTCCCTAACAATTGTGGCTAGCTGCAAATCCCTGCTGCTGCCCCATCCTGAACTGACATTTACTGGCCAATTAGAGAGCAGGTAGATGATCTGGGGGCAGAATTGTATAGTGCTTAACTCCTCAGGTTCTGGAGTCTAAAAGAACGAGGTTTAAATCCTAACTACCACTCCCTGGCTGGATGACCATAGGCAGGTTATCTAAATTCTCTGCACCCTCAGTTTCCCCATCTGTAAAATGGGGACTATAATAATATCTATCTCATAGAGTTTCTGAGGGGTTTAAGTGAGACAACACCTGTACAATAGCATTGTGCCTGCCATTGTGAGCACTCAGATGTACACTTGCACATGGGTTCTCCAATGTACAGCAAGTGAACGGACAGAAAAACATTTTGTATCTTGTGCTTCCAGTATGCCACAAATGTAAACAGTAATTGTTGACATCTTGGTTGACTTAGGTAACTTACCACTTTCTTTTTTCAACATTAAAGAAACTAATAATCCAATTCCTATTTTAACTCTTGACATGCTGGAATGAGTTACAGGTTTATAAATGCTGTTCTAATGGCTGACAAGGATTTGGCTCTAATCTGGTAAATGAAAATGTCATGAAAAAAAAATAATTGAAGAGTTATGAAGAAAAAGTGCAATACTCTGAAGGATGGATTTTAAAATAATCAGTGTATTTTCAGACATTCGGTCCCATACTGGAACAAAATACCACTGACAATAATTCCTTGAGAAAATGATTTTTCTAAATAGATCCATATAAACCAGGCTGAGTAATTAAGAGGGAAAATGCATTTAATTAGTATTAGACTGAGTATCATCCAGAAAAGGTGTACTGTAAAAAATGATTTGAATATTAATTGACTTCTAGTAACGTTAGTGTTGTAAATACTTGTATTATAGTGAGGTAGACAGTTTCAAAAAAAAAACTCTCCATTAGACAGACTTAAAATTTTGTAATAATATTTAAGAAAATGATAACATTATGAAAGAATGAAATATCTGATGAATGCTTAACTTTGTACAACTCGAATATAAACTTTAAAAATAGAAATTATAACATTTGAGTGCATATAACGTTTTGTACATTAAGATGAATTGCATGCTGTCCATTTCCTCTTTGCACTTTCAGTCACCTTAAATAAACAAATATATACAGCCTTAACAGAACAACAGTGCATCCAAAGCAAATGTGCATTTTAAATTATTTCTCCTGGCCAAGTCCTTTTTTTTTTTTTCACTCAGCATTTTATATTACCATTTATTATCATTCCCACCCTTCCTTTGACAGTTTGTAGTTCTCTGAACCAAACAAGCAACAGGTTTAAATCGGGAAAGAGCAAAACCACTTAGGAAAAACCAAAACTTGTGTTAATGGTTGGTGTAAGTTCCCTTGTTTAAACCATTTCATGGTCAAAGATGAGGAGGAAGGTAACTCTTCAAAGGGTTTACTCACAGGCAATGTTTGAAAGTAATACTGGTACAGGCTGGGGGAAAGTTCATGTCTCTGACTATCTGAAAATGGGTATTTCAATTTCACCGTGTGCGCTCACCTGCTTCCTTCTGGAAGGTGAATCCCATCCACCTCTGCCTCCTTCCTTCCTGCCTGTTCCCCACGTCCCACCAGGAGCACAGTGTAACATGTGGCTCCTTTCACAGTTTCTCATTACTAAGTTTTAAAAACATTGCCTAACTGGTAATTACAATCTGAAACAATTCTTTTGGGGGAGCCCTAGGCTATTGCTGACTGGTAATCTTTCAGGAATGTCAGAGAGAGGGGAGAGAACACAGATTTTGAAGAAACCTCAGAGATAGGGACTGTGTCCCCTTTTATCTGTCCCTTCCATGTTCCTGGCCTGTCCCTTTGTCCCCATCCTCCCGAGGGACCCACCGTCTCCCCTCCTGCTGTGGCCCTTCTACTTCTTGGGTCCTCTTGCCATGGTCTGTACCTTTCACCTTAATTATATCAGTGTCGTTCCCCACCCCTACCCATTTCTTTTTATCTGGGAAATCATTTTCTCCTTAGAAAGGGATGTCTGAATTTTGGCAAATTCTGTTTAAAAGAATCGATTTGAAACACATCAGGAAGAGCTTTGGAGTGGTACCTCCAGCCTGGGCTAATGCACCTTGGTGTCAGTCCCCGTCAGAGGCAGGCCTTGTGGTTTTTCATTATCCTGCAGGGGGTTCCATTTGGACTAATTCTTGTCATTCCATCCATACCAACTCCCCTTTCCCCCACCAGAAAATGCAACAGTAAAGGCAGCGACCTGAGCCCTCAGGAGTGAGATGGGGGTGGCCAATTCCCGGCACTGGGAGAGGCCAGGGCAGAGCTGGTAAACTCACGGGTGTACACAAGAGCGTGAAAGAAAAAGGCGCTCTTGAACCCACCTCTCTCAAAGCTCTCCTAAAGGCAGGACCCTTCCTGATTTTCTATTCCTTTGGTCAATTCCCCTACCTAACACTTTCTGCTCTGGAGGTCACAAGACATGGACTATGACAGAGACAGAAAGACCCCGCGTTCTTTACACAAGTGGAAAACAACCAAACCAAGATGTGGTCAAAGATGATTCTTCCTCCCACATTGTTTCCCTTTTTAAATTACTACTTTTTCAATCCCTGGAGCAGTTGAGAAACAGGTCTGCGTCTCTCCTCCCCCGATCTCCTATCAAAACCTGTAAGACACAAAGAAATCCAAAGCCACAATAATAAAGAAAAAAAAAATCCTCCTTGGCTTGTTTTTCCAGGGTGGCCGAACAAGGTGTGAAAATCCGTATCTCCCTCTGGGCTGGCAGGTGGAAGTTTCTGGGAAGGCTGCGCTCCCTTCTTTCTCAGCCTGCTCTCACGACCAGGCTGTCTCCCCACCCTCCGCCTCTCTGCAGGCCAGGTCTCCTCTGCCGTCCCGGGCCGAGGCGGCGGCGAGAAAGGCGCCGCTACCTGCAGCCGCACGACTCCACCACCATGTCCTCGTACTGCTTGTAGACCACGTTATTGCCCGCGTCGATGTACAGGATGCTGATGGGAGTCAATTTGGTGGGCACGCAGCAGCTGGGCGGGGTGGAGCCGGGGTCCATGGAGTTCATCAGCGTCTGGATGATGGCGTGGTTGGTGGGTTCCAGGTGCGAGCGCAGCGGGAAGTCGCACACCCCCTCGCAGTGATAGGCCTCGTACTCCAGGGGCGCGATAATCCAGTCGTCCCAGCCCAGCTCCTTGAAGTTCACGTGCAGGGGCTTCTTGCTGCAGCGCAGCCTGGACTTCTTGCCGTGCCGCTTGCCGTGGCGGCTGGCGAAGGCCGTGCGCCGCCGCCGCCGACCGGGGGAGGGCAGCCAAGGCCCGGCGTCCGGGGC
>NW_007726134.1:490067-513532 GCF_000696425.1 Galeopterus variegatus | reverse complement strand
TTTCTTGCGCTGGGATCTGGTGAATACCACGAGCAGGGCGCGCTCCTGCGGGGCCCGCACCCTCCGGTCGAAGCCCAGACTCCGCAGGTCCGGAGGCGGCGGCTGCTGCGGCCCCCGCGCTCGCGCCTCGACCTCCCCGGAGTCCGGCTCGCCCCATGCGGCCCGCAGCTCCAAGCACAGCTGCTTCCAGGGCTGGTGGCGCAGGCCCTGCCACACGTCGAAGACTTCCCAGCCGGCCGGGGGCGCCCCCTGCGGGTCCAGGGTCCGCGCGTCCAGCAGCAGGGGCGACAGGCAGGGGGAGAGCTGCACGTGGAGCGGCCCGGCCGGCGGCCCCCAGGGCGTTGCGGGCGCCTGGCGAAAGAGCCGCAGCTCCGCGCCCACCAGCTCTTCTTTGTCTGAGAGCGTGGACACATCAAACAAATACTTCTGTCTCCGGAGAGGAGTGTGCGAGAGATCGTCTGTGAGATAAAAAATAATTACAGTCAGTTCCACTTAAGGGGGAGATCAGCCCGGTGCTCTTCGGCCGCCCCCAGGAGGAAAGGAGCGGGGAGCGGGACAGGCCGGTCGGGGAGTGCATCCCGGCCGGCCCCAGGCCTGGCCACCCCGGCTCCCCGCCTGGCTGGTGCACGGCGTGGGGACGGGGTGCAGCAGGGCAGGCCCCCTCCTCCGGGGCAGCGCCGGACTCCCAGGGCGGAAGCCGGTGGCTGCTGGCTGGGCGGCCGCAGCGGCCTCCCGGGTTTCCCCCCAAGAGACATCGTAACCACTAACGTGCCCTTTGTGGTCGCGAGCCTGGGCCGCGCTTGCCCCAGACCTTCTCCCGGGTGGCTCGTTCTCATCATTCTTGTCTCAAATGTCACCTCCTCCGAGAGGCCATCCCCGACCACCCTGATCTGAAGTAACCTCCCTCGGTTACGATCACAGGGCCCTGGTTCATTATCTTCCCGGCACTTAGGATTATCTACAATTACCTCGTTTATATTTGTCTTCTGAGCGGTTTGTCTTTCCCAGCAACACTCCGCCCCCTCCACCAGCCCTAGGAGCTAGGACGATGTCACCGCCCGTCTCGCTCACTACAGCGCCTACATCTGTGCCTGACCTAGTGTGCGCGCTGGTCAGCGAGTGACAAACCTCTACAGCAGCGATTCTCCGTCTGGCTGGCCGTTAGCATCATCTGGAGAACCTAAAAACTGCCGGTGCCAGGGCTTGCTTCATCCAATTGAATCAACATCTAAAGACGGAGCCTGGGCATGGGGGTTTTGTCTGTTGTTAGCTTTTTTTTTTTTTTTTTTTTTTTTTTTAAAGCTCCAAGATAATTTAAAGGTGCAGTCCTAGTTTAAACCCAGTAGTCTGAGGGTAACATTAGTGCCCAGCAGACAGTTTTGCGGGGGCATTTAGGCCCAACAAGTGCAGACAGAATGAAGAGCTGCTATGTGATTTTCTTCCTTTCTTTTTAATTCAGTCATTTAACCACAAACAAAAGAGCAATGAAGCTTTCAGAAGAGGGGGCGGGGTGCAAATGAACAAACACACACACCAGGCATCTATCCATTAAGATGATCCTGGTGAGAAATAGATGAGAAATAGATATACCTGGAGGGAGAAAACGGTGAGAAATAGATGAGAAATAGATATACCTGGAGGGAGAAAACCTCAGCCAGGGACACACACACACACACACACACACACACACACACACACACACACACAGAGTGGCATTCCCCCTGCTCCCTCCCCCCACCACCCAATCTGAAATTCTCTTGCTTTGCAACTAATCCCGAAGATAAAATTTTTGGTTACAATTGAGAAAAAGAAATTGGGGACACCTTGCAGGTAGCAAGCTTTTAAAATCCAAGGCAAATTCTTCAGGACCAAGGCAAAACTGGATTTCTTTTTAGACACATTTGTACATGAAGCCAACCCCTCTTCAATGTGCAAGGCGGAAAGCTAACCAGATTTTCCTGGGCTGCCTTCTCATAAAATATTTACAACCCAGCAAATACAAAAATCCCCAAAGCCCCCAGCTTTCCCCAGAAGCTAGTAAACTTTGGGTTGATTTCAATAGTAAAAGTGTCACTGGGTCCCAGTCCTCACTGCCTGTCCAGATGTAGCCCAGGGGCACTGGCTCTGGAGCCTCAGCCACACCCAGTCCACACTCTGGGCTGACCACGACCAGTTGCCTCTAACACACATGCCCCAGCCTGAGATGGAGCTGTGGGAAGGGTTAGAGAGGTGAAAAGGGAAAAGTTGCTGGAGGCAGTTGATTTATGGAAGCCAAGACCTTCAAACTGGCCAGGGTCACATTAAAATCAGGGGGAATTCTGCACACTTCCTTCTTCTTTAAAGAAACCTGTCTGACAATGCTCAGCCACCGCCTTGATCTCTGGACCTGTCATCTTAGGTTTTACTTTCCTGCCTCTCTCCCCAAACTTAGGGACACACCTAAGGCACCTGATGCACTAGCTAAATGTTGTGAGAGCTGACATATTTCTGATCTTCATCCACATTCACTGAACAGTTCTGTAAGGTAAGAACTCATATTGTTCCCATTTTATAGATGGGAAAACCAAGGCTTGGAGAAATTAATTACCCAAAGTTAGACAGCTAGTAAGTGGTGAGGCTGAAATCCATACTTTGGTCTATTTAATTCCATAGTGGGAATATTTGGCCCCTGAGACCCACTGCCTCTCCAGTGTTATTCAAGTACTACACTCCAAAGAAAAGAGTGGCCAGGGTATAAGGGAAGGGAGATACAGTCCAAACCATATTTGCAGGGCTTGCTAGAAAGAGAATCTGGGCTCCCTTAGGAAATCATTTCCATCTTTGCTTATCTTGTGATAGTTTGTCACTAGCTGGAGAGCATTGGGCAGGTGTAAAGAATAATGATATATTTATTTCTCTCATTCAACATGGAGAGATCAGCCTGCTTTTGTTTTCTTTTTCTTTTCTTTTTTTTTTTTTTTTAAGTGTGGGCTAATAAATGGTTAGCAATACCAGCCCACCCTCACCCTTTCCAGGGTTCAGGACAAGAGTGCAAAAGGGGGCTTTGGCTTCCATCCTGCTCCCTTCTCTTCTCACACCAGCTTCACCCCACACTTCAGAGGACCTCACCTGCATGCATGTAACCCACAGATCTAAGCATCCCAGGCCTTCAAGTGCATACATCAGAGGTGTGATCCACTCATGGGAGGATACACCCAATGAACAAGCTGTCCAAGCCCTGGAAGTGGGCTCAGGACTATTTGGGCAAGAATTCTGTTGCCCAGGTACCTGGAGCTTGATTTGGAATAGTGGCTCTCAAAGCCACCAAACCTGCAGTGGTCCCTAAATCTGCATCTCAGCATCACATAGAAACTTGTCAGAAACACAAACTCTCTAGGGCCCCAGAGGCTAGTGGTGGGGCCCAGAATCTGCATTTCTAGTAAGCTCCCAGATGATGCTGATTCTGTTAATCCAGAAATCACACTTCAAGAACCCCCAGTCTAGGTGCGCATTTCCGCTAGGTTGTTTGGATTCCCCACTATGGGGAGGAGCACCCCTGGAGGAAGGACAAAACAAGGCTCTATAAAGCATGCAGCCCAGGGCAAGGTCTAAGGTGGTATGCACCAGAACTAAGTCACTATCTCTCCCAGCCACTTCCTGGCCTCCACAGCCACCCCCACAGTTCTCTTACCCTTTTAGCCACATGTTCTCTCACTGGGTCTCCAGAACCTTTAATTCCTAAACAGAGGGTCCACGAAGGTAGCTGCTGTGTGAAGCTCCTCTTCAGAGCACATTCCCCACCTGTCTGGACCTGCTCTGAAGCCATGCATCACAGAAATAGCCCAGAGGAGGCATCTGACCTGGGAGCCTGGGGAGTGTATACACCACCGTGCACTGTGACCCTGCAGACACTTTGCCTGCTGACTTGGCATCACAGAACTTGGCCCAGATGCCAAGGGCCACCTGTAGGCAGGAAGCTGGCCCTTCACACTCCCTTCCACAAGCCTCCTCTCCCATTAAATCTTGGATAAGTGAGAGCTGATGTCATCAAATGACCCTCTCCCCCCATCCCCTTGAGTTGAAATATGCACTTTTCATTTCAAAACCAGTGCCACTGTCTTACATCCTGGAAGTGAATCTTCTGCTTGAGGCCCTTAAATTGAAATTAATCAAAAAAATACATCATGGGAGCCTTTTATTTTGCTTTTAATTTTCATCAACCTAGTTCATCGCAGCTTAGCTCGCATCCCCAGTTAACTCAGTGTTTGCTGAGCACTAGGCATATAAGCCTTTCAAGTTACAATTGCTGGTTGTGCTTATCCTCTTTCCCTGGTAGGTGGATAGAGAAGTGGGGAGGGGAGAAAGAGGAGCCGGAAAGAACAAACCACTGGCATATCTGAAGAATATCCTGTGAAACTAGGTCAGCAAGTTGGCAAAAGTCTGAGAGCACCTCATACGTACACTTGCAGTGTAGAATTTATTAAAAAAAATAAGAAAAGAGGGAGATGTCGGTTAAATGGTAGAAAGTTTCATTTAGACAAAAGACAAAAGATTTTAATTTAAAAAAGAAAAAGAAAAGCAAATAACGAAACAAGAAAAAGAACTAACTACGTGCAAGGTAGGTACGATTACACCCGTTTTAAGTGAGGACACTGGCTTAGAAAGGTGAAGGCATCTGTCCATGGTCACTGTAAGTGGCTGGAGGAAGCTAGAGAAGCAGACAGCAGAGCGGAAAGGAAAAGATGCCCACAGCGCCAAAGACCCACGCCCAGGAACCTGAGCCCCAGCGGACGACCTGAGAGAGGGGCGCGCAGTGACAAAATCTGCTCCTCTCCCGCCCACCCCGGTGCCTCCTGCTGGGGCTGCTCCCCTGAGCCAACCTGGAGAGCCAACCCGAAAACCCGAAACTCTTTTGGCTGGGGACGGGAAGGGCCGGGTACTGCATTTTTCGAAGACTTTGCTGAGATAGGTACGCAGCCTGACGTTGTGGGTCCTAGCTGGATTTTCTGTCCCTCGCCAGCGAGTGTACCCGCGGCTCTTCCCGACCCGCAGGGCCCTTCGCGTCCAGACTCTGGGCTCCCATCCTCTGAGTGCGCGGTGACCCTGGACGGCTACTGACAAGGCATCTGACCGGCCCCCGCCGGCCTCCTTGGACATCCCCGCCACGCCTCCCACCCACGTCCTCTGGGGGCACAGACCCCAGACTAGGTGACCGCTCAAAAAGCCGAGAAGACAGCGGTGTTTCCCATCCCCTAGGGGGGAAGTGGGGGGGCGGGGATAATCACCCCTCTTTGCCAAGGGAACTCCAGACATATTTGCAGCTAACCCCCTCATTTCAGAGCCAGCAGCAGCACTGAGCGCTTATGACATGTCGCCTTTGTGCCAGGCACGTGCTCAGAGCTTTGATAGCATCTCACTGAATCCTTACCGTCCTACTGTCATGCCAATTTATTAATGAGGAAACTGAGACTCTAAGGGGTATCTTGCCCAATGTCTTGCAACTAATAAGAGATAGATGCTGAAGGTCCTAAATCCAAGTGCTGGCCCCCAGTCCCGCGGCCGCGCTCCTCTATCAGGGTCCTGATTGGAGCAAGAGGGAGGAAGGAAGTAAGACACAGAGTCACATCAACGTAATCGCCACCAGGACTTTTTTCTTTCCTTTTCTTTTCTTTCTTTCTTTCTTTCTTTTTTTTTTTTTTCTTTTTCTTTTTTTTCTTTATTAGAAGGAAGGCCTCCAGGATCAGAATGTGTGACTGAGTTTGGAGTCATTTCTCTCCTAGGTCCTTCAGCTTCAGCACTGCCCTGAGGTGTCAGTCCATGAGGTTGGAAATAGAGAAAGGTGAAGTGGGTGTGTAAAAATGAGCCACCAGCCCCTCCCCCTGGGTGTGAAGGTCTCTTAGGGTAATCTGTGCTCCAACTATCCACCATCCCCCTGGGATACCAAGATCTCCTGGGCACCCCCCTGGGGATGTACTCCTCCTGAGTCTGGCCTCTGTTGAGATCTGATCCTTGAAAACCTTTGACTGGTTGCTAAGCATCCTCACTGAGATGTGGGTTCAGGAGCCAATACATACAATTCAATTGCTTGACTCCAATACTCTTGTTTGACCACCCAGCACAATGATCATAATAGCAAACACTGGTGTAGCACCTACTACGTGCTGGGCATGATCTAAATTCTTAATTTGTAATAATTCATTTAACCCTCAAAACCATCTCTGAGAAAGGTATCACTATAATCTAGAATAGAGTTTAAGAGTAACTTGCCCAAGATAGTAAGTGGCACAGCTAGCAACCTGGCTCCGTTATCTGTGCCACCACCCTAGACATCCCAGCCCTTGATCTCTGTGCCTGGTAGAAACCCTGAGAAGCTCTTTCATGCTTCTCATGCCTGGAGGGAGGGAGGGCATCGATCCCCAGTGTCCACCAAGAGTCACTCACTTCGGCAAAACTGAACGAATGCCAACAATTGGATTTTTGAAAGAATTTACAAGGAAACTTGTTTCCCAGCTACAAAATGGGGATAACAGCTCACAGGGCCACTGAGGGAGGCAAATTCGGTAAGGTGTGGGAAAGACTTCTGAAGATGTTATGCAAATGTTAGTTACTGCTGACAATGTGGAGTGAGCATAGGAATTTAGAGGCTAAGAGACATAAATCTGAATCCTGATCTGTGACTTAGTGGCTGGGTGACCTCGGGCGGACTGGGTCACATAATCTCTCCCAGCCTCATATGCCTCATCTGTAAAATGGGAGAACCACCTCTACCTTGCAGGGTTATGGTAAAGGTCAGAGTCAAGGCACCCAGGACCACGCATGGCACATGGAAACCCCCAGTAGATACAGCCAGTATTATCATAACTACCTACATCCTGGTATGGGTGGTGCACCTATCCTCCTCTCGGCATCCTTTCAGAAGATGTGGTCCAATTCTCTCCACAAGATTTCCTGAAGTGAGTGGAAGAAAGACGCTGGCAGCATTGGTAAAGAACGATTATCATAACTACCTACATCCTGGTATGGGTGGTGCACCTATCCTCCTCTCGGCATCCTTTGAGGAGATGTGGTCCAATTCTCTCCACAAGATTTCCTGAAGTGAGTGGAAGAAAGACGCTGGCAGCATTGGTAAAGAACAAAGCCGTTGCTTCCTATTCTTGCTCATCTGTGGTCCAGTAAGGGTCTAGACTCATAAGGTCTGTAGCCCCTACAGCTCTGATCCTTCTCAGTCCTGTGATGCCATGTCCATGACTGCTGTCCCTACCACCATACCAGGTGAACCAAGGACCTCCAACCCAACTTCATCAGGGATTGGACCCTTCTTGCCGGTTTCTTCATCTGCAGGGGTTAAGGCCAGTGCTAGCCCATGTGCTAACCTGTATGACTCTCCAGCTGGGCAGGCACAGCCCTGAGAGGCCTGGGAATTAGTCTTCTCCACCCTTTGTCACCCTTTAGGGAGCACAATCTGTCCACAGTGCCAGTCTGGGTGGGGATAGGGTGGGCCGATGTTCCCAATCTTCTTCACCCCACAAAGGGACACGCACATGTTGGGGGCAGGCTGCAGAATGTGCAGCACATGTTGAGCTGCAGGGAGGCCTGGCCTGTGGCACCTGTCAGCTGCGAAGTTCGGGTCGGTTGGTCTGTCTGTGTGAGTGCCTCCTCACTGGCCCAGATTCTCTCTGGGTCTCTTGGCTTCCCTAGTGCCTACCACAGTGGCTTGCCCTGCACTTCTTAGCTTCTTTTCTTCTTCCAGTGACCAGAGCGGCCCAAGGCGAGTCTTAAATAGGCTTTCCCACCCTCTGTCCCAGGCCTCGCAGCTCCGTGCCCTCCTTTCTCAGACGAGCCTGGGCCTTAGAGACCCCACAGGTTAAAGGGTCTGCTGTCCTGCTTGGATCCCGCAGTGAAATCCCGGTGTCAACACTGCCAGTTCAAACTCTGACTCAGCACGAAGCAAACGAGTGAGGTTAAGGAAGGGAGAAGAGAAGGAAAACTCGAATCCACCTGAAAACATACCTTCGCCCCAGCCTCGGAGCCTCAACGCAGCCTTCAACCCCAACCCCGAGGGCGCAGATTTCTGGCGGGCTATGCGGAGCCAGGGGCCAGCCCTCTGCCCTGGGCACTGGGCACCCCCAGCAGGAGCCCGAAAGAGCTTCAGGAAGACTCCTTTTTTCTCTATAGGTTAAAACTGATTCAATTACAAAGTGGTTTCCGTGAACTTGTCAGTGACCCTCGTGGCCGCGAGCTCTCTTGAGGGGCTGGATAATCAGAGAAGCAAAACCGAGATCAAAGACACTCCACGGAGCCTCTCTCTTTTCGCCTTGGTCCCATCCTGGGCTCCCAACCACAGCGGCTCAAATCTTAATTTGACGTTACTGTAGATGAGACCCACATCCCGCGAGCTCTCTTGAGGGGCTGGATAATCAGAGAAGCAAAACCGAGATCAAAGACACTCCATGGAGCCTCTCTCTTTTCGCCTTGGTCCCATCCTGGGCTCCCAACCACAGCGGCTCAAATCTTAATTTGACGTTACTGTAGATGAGACCCACATGAGGATCTGTGCCATCCCGCGCGCTGGACCCTCCCAGTCTTTCCGTTGCGCTCAAGCACCCTGCTCCCGGACGTCCTCGGAGTGTCGCAGCCCTCTCCCTGGGGCCGTACGTGCTGGGCCCGGACCGCGTTGATTTGCTGGAGTCGGCTTTCTGCGCACTGAAGACCAGTTAGGTCACCTAGAAGCCCAGGGGAGCGACACCGGCCCTCTAGGAAGGGGGAAGGGGGGAAGGGCGGGGGCGCGGAGGATTCGTAATCGTGAAGCCTCTGCCGTACCCATTTAATGCGACTTCCCCTCCCGGACCATCTCTGGGATTGCAGGTGGGAGGAAAGGTTCAAATTGGCATGTAGTGGTAAGCAGGACATTGGATTCTCAGCGCCCAGGGGTTCTGCTCAGGAGAAGCCGCAGCGATGTGTTCTTTAAAGTGCTGGGCCAGATCCCGCCTCTGAGGAAGGGATCACCGCAACCCAGCTCCACGGTGTTCACTTTGGTCTGACTTCCAAAATAATGGAGCGAAATGAGATTCGTTGTGTTGGTTGTGGGCCACGGCCTAGCCTAGCATCGTTCAGTTTTCCTCCCTACGGAGCACCCGAGCGGCAGTCGGCTGGCATCTGGGGTGGGAGTGGACCAACTTGCCTGGAAGCCAGGTTTGTAATGCAGATGCACAGATTCCTCTTGACTCCCACATTATTTAAGGATGTCGCCCAGCCCCGCCCCAGCCAAAGCTACCCTCCGCGCTGTCCCTGTTCCCGCCCTTTGCCACTCTCCCCAAGCTAACACAGCACCAGAGGCCCGCCCCTCTCCTGCCTTGCAAGCCAGCTATCGGGTCCCTAAACTGTGCCCCGCCCCCAGGCGTCCCGGCCACTAGTTGCTCAGCGCGCGCTTCTCTAGCAACGCGGCCTCGCAGTCCGCCCCCTCCACGCTCCCGCAGCCCCTGACCCCAAGTGGACCCAACCCTCGGCCCCCAGCGGAGCTAATGGACTGTCCTGGAAGGCAGAGAACGGCAACCCTGGAACCCATTAGTCCAGTGAGGACCTATTTAATACTTATAAACAGGAGATAGTATTTAAACTACTTCGAGCTTAAAAGTAAACAGCCAGAACTTGGGGGCTGAGGGTGAGAGTGGGGATGGGGTGGATGCCAAGCAATGGAATGACGTGGCGGATCCACATTCCTGCTTTCCACACCTGGAGGTTTCGTCTCGATTCCGTTCCCACAGTCCAGAGGGCATCCTTCGGCCTGGGTTATTCAATACTCGAGGGTTATCAAACTAATGCCTTTCACTTAAAAGACCCCAGGGATTATTATCGATTTGCTCAGGGTCGTTTGATGCACGCAGTCGTCCTGGCAGGAAACAAAAGTTCTTGGTTTTGCTGTATTTCTGTCACACCATCTTCTTCTCACCTCTCTACCCTTCTCCCCGTCTCGCCACCGCCCTAGGAAGAGTCATCACTTTACAGGAGGTGTGCAAGAACCCCGAGAACTCCAGCTGGGAAGAGCGGGTTGCACTAGGGCCTCCATCAATGAAGCGCTCTCCCCTCGCCGTGGGCGCAGGTGAAATGCATCCTCTCTGGGCAGAAGGAGGAGTTTTCATGTCCTGATTCAGTTAAGGAGAGTAGGGGGGAAAGATTCACAATGCCTTTCGCTGTCTGTGGCTTCAGCGATTGTTGATGTTGTTTGTTTTGTATTTGTTTAGAAACAACAGGGATGTTTGAGCCTTTGAGCACGTTTTTCGATCCCTTCCCGCCACCGGCAACTCCACTGTGCAAACTCCCAGAGGCCCGAAAGCCTCCCTTCCGCGCTGGGGAAAACGCTGTGTCCTTCCCAAATTGGCCTCCCTTGCCAAGGAAACTCGCCAGGAACCTGGCGTAAGCTGCGCTCTAGATGCAGGAGACGCTAGGTGTTTTTAGCTTCTTGATTTTCCCTGTAAGGCGAACCTTAAGGCCTTAGAGATTGGGGTGATTGATACTTAACAACAAGCCAATGGCTAAGGGGTTGGTTTGTGGCCTTAGGCATGTTTTAATCATTCCAACCGGAAAAGCAGAACAAAATTCTAGTTTGACGCATCCTTCCCCTACCCCTGGTCTCTGCCCAAGGCCTTCCTGCTGACCAGGCTGGAGGAGGATCCTGAACCTGGACTGCGGCGCAGACAGCAGCGCCGGCTCTCCTGCGGTCGCGCCTTCACACGCACACACTTGAACGCTTAGCAAGCCTTTTCCAAGGCTGTTCCCTCTTTCCGGGGAAATAAAGCCTAGATTGGAACCTTCTGCCCGGCTTCCTCATTTGGCCGTCTGGTCTGCATTAGTGTTTTTATAAGGGACTCAAACAAATCGAATACAAGGTCACCAAATAATTAACAGTTGTGAATTCCCTCCGTCCCCATTAAAATACTTCCCTGCTTATATTTCATCTTCCGTTTGCCAACGACAACAGGGTCGGGGCAAAAGCGCTGCTGGGCTGATTACACCACTCTGCGGCCCAGGTCCACCCAGAAACCCGCTGTTTTGCATAAACATGACGTACCAGATGAACTTCAATCGCGAGGAAATTATGCAGTTTTTCAAATGCCTTCCCTGCAGCCCGGGTATCCCCAGAATTGTCCTGCTCTGCCCCCTGACAATCACAAACCATAAGGTAAACGGAGAAGCCAACAAAATCAGCGGCAAAGGATCCTGAGAGTTCTTTCTTTCTAGGGTGTCAAGTTCCTCAAGGATGTTCCAACCTCGTTTTGGTTTGTATCCATTCCTAACTGCCTTTCTGAGAGCGCTATTGTAACAACAACAACAACAACAACAAAATACATACATACATACATACATAAAGAATATTCTTATTTCAACGTCATCTGGAAACCCAACTCACAGCAATATGTTTAGACGTATTTGGTTCCCTCCTCCTTAAGAGGTCTCCCACCCACCCACCCCCATTGAAATTATGTGGCACTTTTCACTACGGAAACTGAAAAGTCTGGGTTTTGTTTTCTCTCTCTCTCTCTCTCTCTCTCTCTCTCTCTCCATCCCTCCCTCCCTCCCCTCTGTCACTCAACCCTGTTAAATTCATAGATGTTCTAATTGTCTGCCTTTCCCAGCCCCCGGGGTTGGGGGTCCAGGGTCCCAACACTAGTAGCCCTTTAATGAGTTACTTCATGAGCTAGCTGTAATTTCAGTATATCCCACCTTGTCCAATCTGATCCTATGACTGCATCAACACACACATACACACTTTCTCATCTTTATGGATCCAAAATCATTTTTAAAACCCAATATGGAGGCATTTTTTTAAAAATCAGGGAAAACATGGTTTGTGTCTCTGTTAAAATAAGTACAGAAGTAAGCAAGGCACAGCACAAATCCAGACCCTTAAGTCCAAAATTGCACTCAATCTCCTCACTGGGTCTGAAGAGACTACAGAGGAATTGCTGATCTGGGAAGAAAATCTCTCGATTTTTGGACTTCTGCTGCTTGCCACCATCCTTTAGAAACCTCCTTGCCCCTTACTCTATATAGTGCAGGGTCTAGAATCTTACATGAGCTTCACCTCTCATTAGCTGTGTGAACTTGAGCAACTGTCTTAACCTCTCTGTCTTCCTTAATTCACCTGTAAGATGGGGTGATTATAGAACTTTCCCGGGGGGATGATTGTGAAAATTAAGTGAGATAATTGATGTAGCAGATTTTAGCACAGTACTGTACTTAGCACACAATAAATGTTCGGTAAATCTTGGTTATTATTATTACCCCTAGGTGTTTAAAGAGCAAACCGAAAGAAGAGAGATAAAATTTTTTTAAAATCCTTGCAGTAAGGTCTCAGGAGGGTGGAGAGAGATGGCAGTGGCTGGGATAGCACAGAACTTGCTGTCTTTACAGACCTAAAGCGCTCTTTATTCACTTTGGGTAGATTTTGTCCCCACTCTCCCACTCTCAATCACGGGCTTCAGGTGTAATGTTGGGGGGTTCCCGGGTAAGGGAGATTTTTTACAAATACTGTACATGAGGAAGTCGCTCGTGCCTCGTGGACCAGCTTGGGGGTTCCTTCCCTTTTCTTTGCTCCTCCCCTTGAGGGACCTCTGGCTCCTCCGAGCTAAACCCGCCACACTCGACGGCGATTTAAATATCCCCGAGGCAAGGCGCCAAGTTAGTGCGGCTGGCCCAGCTCTAGGCTGGCCGCTGCTCTTTCCTTCTTGCGGGCCATCCAGGGGTTGGGGGAGGGGATGTTAGGGGGGTTGGCGCGGTAAGAAGCCCCCACGTGAGAGGGGCGGAAGTCCTCGCCAGGAGCCGGGGATGCGCGGCTGGCGGGTCCCTTCCATCACGGGAGACTAGACACCGTTTGATGTGTTATGACATGAACCCTCAATTAGATCGCTGAGTTGAAACACTCCAATCAGGGGCCCGATGCTAAGCAAGCCCCGGAAGGTCCAGCCCGAGGTCACCGCCGGTGACACATCAAATCAAAATCAGTGAGAGGGAAAGTGAGGCTTTCCCTTCATCAAGCTGGGGCTGCAGCCAGCAACGCACCCCTCCTCTGCGCGCCCCTCCCGCCCGTGGCTCCCCGCTCCTTCGCCCCCGAGTGGCGTGCGACCAGCCGCACCGCCTTCCAACTCAACTAACTGCGTTCCCTCGAGTTTTCTGGGAAGCTGGGGACGTGGAGGAGACCGCGCCTTTGAAGTTGCGGTCCAGGTGGTCACGCCTCATCTCCTCCGGCTGTGTGCCGCTCGCAGCCCCAGTCCTCGACGGCAACCCAGGGTTGAGGCCGGACTTCTGGATCTCAGTCCGGCTGGGCCTGGAGACCTTGGCTCATGAACAGAGGCCCCCCAAGCCTGGGCCCGCAGCCAATCCCTCCCCTACTTCTGGCGCCCGGGGGCTCACAGCGCGGTGCCCGGGGTGGGGGTGGGGGCGGGGAGACTGCTGGGCAAGCAAAGGTGGAGCGAGCTCGCATCCGCGCGGACCGGGGGACCCCAGAACCACACCCCCACCCTTGCCTGAATGCCGCTGGCAACCCTAGACAGCTCCGAACAGCCCGCGGGGTCCCTTGGTCCTGTGCTAACCTCACTGGGCGCAGCGAACCAGTTAGGGGTGCCTGCTTGGGGGAGGGGCGGAGGTTCTTGCCACTTCCCTCCCAGGAAAAGAAAATGCGCGCCCAACCGCCCTCCGGCCTAGGCCTCTGGGATTTCTTCCTTTGGAGAAGGGCCTTGAGCAATTTTCTCTGAGCTTCTTGAGTCTCTCCATCGGTGAGGATAGCAAAGAAGGCGGACGATTAACAGAGTACTTGGAGGGAGAGAGACAACCGCGGCAGGGCGGGGGGGGGGGGGGAAAGCTTCGCTGGCAGCACAGAGGCCGGGGACCCAGTAGCAGCACTGCGTAGAAGCCGCGTGTCTGCAAAGGTGACTTACTAGTCCTAAAATCGTCATAAAATACTCGGCGTTAATTTGCGGTCCGGACCTTTCAGCAGCTCGTGAACCTCGCTGACCTCGGGCGGTAGCGGCGAACCCGGCGAAGGCAGGACGCTCGCGCTCAAGGAAGGCGACTGCTAGGGAGAGGCTGGGGGCTGCAGCTGGGGAAGATCCCGGGGACGGGGGGGGCGTTAGCCTGCTCTAAAAAGCTACCAGAACGTGCGAGCACCCAAGGCAGCAGTGGCGGAGCAGCCTCATTAGCCCGAACCCCAGCGCTGTGGGTTCCCGAGCAACCCCACTTTCACTGATCTGGAAGTGGGAGAACAGGAACGGGTCAAAGTCGGGGACCTCATTCTGGGGAAGATGGGAAGTAGATAGCTGCTTAAATCTGTTCTATCTCCATCTTCCTTTCTTCTCATCTCCTTCCTCCCCTTTCCCCTTCCTTTCCTTTCCCGTCTCTGTCCACGTTATTTTCTCTCCCCTTTGGGAGCTTCGTTTCCGACGCCTGTGGAACTCTTCCCAATTTCCGAGACTAGGGACAGCGCGGGGTTTTCTCCAGGGCACTGGCCACGCTACGGACCAATGCAGGTGGCAAGAAGGGGGCGCAGGCGTTTCTGCAGACACCCACACATGCACCCGCTCCCGCAGACGGGACGACGGATGTGGCCCCTGGTAGGAGCTCAGAGAGAGGAGCGTTGCCTGGCTGAGAAAGGTGGACGGTCACACCCATGCACCCGTGTGGATTAAGTACCAACAACCCCCCAAATTCAGCCATTCCTGCCCCCGGCCCGCTCTGCCGGTTGCTGCCTCTACCTCTGCAGAAACAACTCAGGTTGCTGCCTCGAAACCGCGGGGAGCGCGATGCTGGAGCAAAAAAGTCGGCAGGCGCTAGGCTCCCGCCCGGCTGACAATTCCCACACCCAGCGCGGGGACTAGCGGAGAAACCGCGCGCGGAGGGACTCACTTGTGCCAGCATTTCCTGGAGCGAACGGGAGCTTGGGGCTTTCTAACGCCCATTCATGCCCAGGGGCCGCCCTGTCGGTCCCGGCAGCTCAGGCCTTGAACCGCGCATCCCGCACAACGCGGGACCCCGCCTCGACCCCTCTCCAGCCCAGATCATCTGCCTGCCACCTCCCGTCCCCCACGCTTCCTCCGCTAGCTACCAGACGAGCGGCCACCACGCCGCTTTCTGCAAAAGACGAGAGGAAGTAGGAAGGAAGGAAACGAAGAAAGCGAGGAAAGGAGTATTGCAGACAAGAATAAAATCCGCAGCTGCATTCAGAAACTTACTAGGGCTTGGGAAAAACAATTTAAGAAAAGAAAAGAAAAGGGGAGGCGTCCAGAGTGGGAAGGAATTCACAGATGCAGCCTCTTGCCAGAGCCAGAGCACAGCCCTGGCTGCAGAGCTCCAGCGCGAGAGGAGCCTGGCGTTTTCCTTGCCACTTACCTAGTCCCCTGTCTACAAAGCTAGTGATCGTATTAGCCGACTTGGAAGACTGGAAAAAGCTGGCATTGATGCCCATCTTCTCGGCGATGGAGTAAGTCCTGTAGATTGACAGCATATACTCGTGGGGCACCACGCGCGGACTCCTGCCCGGCGGCTCCTGCGCCTGGAGCTGCTGCGGCGGCTGCCGCTGTGGCTCGTCCTGCGGCTGTGGCTCCTGGCGCTCCGGGGGCGCCTGGCCCGCGGCACCCTCTCTCGGCGCCCGCGGCATCTTCCCTTCCTTGCGGCTCCGCATGCCCTTGGTGGAGCCCAGCTCCGAGGACGACGAGGAGGATGAGATGGAAGCCTGCTGGAAACCGGGCAAATCCCACAGGAAACTGATGAGGAAGACGGCCGAGAGCAGGACCCTGGGAGTATCCATGGCGAGCGAGTGGCTGCGTCTCTCCAAGAGGCGGCGGCGATGCAGGGCGCGAGGGGCACGGAGCGGCTGGACAGCGGCCGGGGCCCGGCTCCTCGGGCGGACTCAGAGTGCGAGGAGCCGGGTCCCAGCCACACAAACCCCGGTCCTGCCACGCCCCCTCCCGCCCCTCGCCGGGGCGCCTCTGCCGCGGGCTGCGCGCTGGCTCCAGGCGGTGGTACCTTCTCTCCTCGGCCCCGACCGCCTGGCCGGCCGTTCGCTCCCTCAGGGGCCAGCCCAGAGCCAGAGAAGCCTCGCCGTGGGCCCGGCGTTGAGCAGCCCCGTTCGCTCGGTGGGGTACCGCTCTCCACAGAGACAGGCGTCTGTTCCCGACCCTCGAGGTCAGGCAAAGGCCACCAGTCTCTGGAGTCGGGATCGATGCTAACAGCCGCTGCGCTCCCCTGCAGGCCCCAGCCTCCCCTCGCGCGGTCCTCAGCCTCTTCTGACGCTGGCTTTAGCCGCTTCGTCTCGCCTCCGCCTGCTCCTGGGCTCCTCTCCCCTCTCGCGGCCTGCCCCCGCCTCCGCTGCACCCCCATTTTCCCTCTTTCCCTCCCGCCTGCAAGACTTCCTCCTTCCCCGAGTTCCTTCTGCATTCCAATCCCTGTTTCCCCAGCCTGCTTTTCTTCTCACACTGCCCTCCCATCTCTCTGCCTTCCCACCCTCTCTCTTCCCGGCCTCCCCCTCCCCTTCCAGGGGACCCCTCCCTTTGCAGCTCTACCCCAATCTGTTTCTCTTCAGCCCAGCCTCGCCCCATCACGAGTTTCCTTTATCTGTCCCCGGATTCCCCGTGCCTGGCTTCCCCGCCCAGCGCCTCGCTCATTCCTGGGCCTGAACGCGGGAAGACAGGCGGCGTCGGGCCGCTCTCCCACGGTGCTCGGCGCCCAGGCCTGCTAGGGACATACGCGTCTCCCTGAGCATTTATTGGGTGTTCGGTCACCCACCATAACACGCCCTCCTTTGATCGTCCCAACCGCGCTGGGAGGATGGCGTGACTATTTTCACTATCACGGACGTATTTATTTTTCATAAGACTCAAAGATAAGTGACTTTTCCAAGGCCATTCAGCCATGAGGTTCTGCAGCCAGGGACAGACCCAGGCTCCCACCCAAGCCCAGTGTTCTTTCCCATTACAGCCCAGAAGAGTCATTCCTGGCCCAACATCTCCACTTCGTTTCTTGCTTTTTCCTTTCTGTATGGTTTCATTTGGTCTCAGGTGAATCTCTCCTCCCACACAGTTTTTGTGTGTATTCCCAGTTTCTGCACTCCCCTCCGTCTCACTTTCTTCCCCCTTCGTCCTTTTGATGTTTCATCTCTTCTTTCCCGGCTGAGACCACCCCCCCTGACAGCCTGCTTTCCTGTTCCCTTCATTCCTCCAACTTTCCTAAGGCCTGGGCTGTGCCCTCCGCCCTGGGCCCTGGCCTCCTCCAGGTAATGGCAAACACCCGCAGAGAACTTGTGTGTCAGGCTTGGTTCTAAACCCTTTATAAATAGTGCTTCTTTTAATCTTCACAACAATTCTGAGATAAGTGCTCTATTATCCCTATTTTACAGATGAGGAAACCAAGGCCCAGAGTCACACTGCTCCAGAGTCTGGGCTCTTAACCACTGGCCTGCTGAGCTTAGCTGCTCTCCTCTTGATCTCCTACTTGGATGCACCTTATGGCCCTATCCCAATCCTACTTATGTCCCCTAGTTTTGGTTTCATGATTGTCAAGTTCTGAGACCTTAGATGTGAAGGTGCTTTACTATAATCTTCCTTCCTCTCTCTGTACTTTAAAATGTGTTATTATTTATTTAACAAATAAAAGGAAATGGAACTGAAAGAAAAAAATTATTTCTCAGATCTTTGCCACTACAACAAAGAACAATGTTCTTGCCTTTATGCCCTTCTACTCCTTTATCTTTTGTGCACATGTCCTTTTCCTATTATTGCAATCCAGGGATATTATGTTGTATTCCTCCCTCGTCACTTAACATTTTACCACCAAGTCCGTTGCCATCAATGTCTTTCCTCTGTGTGCCTCTGCCCTTCTCTGCAGGTCTTCACCACCCACCCCTCTACTGGTCTGCAAAACCACACACTCAGAAGTCCTCATTTCTTACTTGCAGAAGCATCATTTCCTCTCTGCTCAGCTGTCACCTTGGGTTGCACATGGTCTTATTTGGCCCACCCTGCATTTCGATTTGTACATCCATCTCTCAAGTATCATCCAGGGGAGGCTTCCTCCTTGTGGTCTGTCTCCATCCCTTCCCTCAGGGAAATCAACACTTGTGGTTTGTGTTATCAGTATTTTAATTTCTATCAGTACAATGTCTGGTTAATGATGATTCATGGTTTCAGAGCTCCCATTCAGTAAGTATGTCTCCTGCCTGCAGTGGTGGCCTGCATGTTCTCTCTTCATTTTGCCCACAGCAATTATCTGCTACAAGTTATCAGCAAACAGGAAACAAAGTAATGAGTCTATTTGCTGTGGCTTAGGACCTCTCAGCATATTAGATGGTGTCATGTGGAACAGTAAATGACACTGGGATAGTGACTACAAAGGTTGTGGCCTGTCATCCTTCAGAATTCCCCTGGGGTAGATATTACTTTCCTTTACTGCTGCCAGTCTCAGGTCTTGGCAAGGAAGGTTCTGGCTGCTCTTTGCCTGAAAAGGCTGCAGTGGTCATTTTACAGGTGAGGAAACAGACACCTACAAACAGTGGAGAGGACGTCAGATCACAAGCTACTGTGTCTCTATATAACCAAGACTTTCTGTCTCCTAATCCAATGTTTTCCCTATATTAAAAAAAAAAAAAAAACTTCATATTTCAAATATAATGACAATGATCCGCGGTAATGTATAAAGTCTGTCCAATTCCTCCTCCGCGAGGCATGTTTCTAATAGGAATCCACTCCAATATTAAGGCCACCCAAAGGCCTTTGCGGGGTGTGGGGGGGGGTAAAAATAAAGATAAAAAGTAAACTACAAGTCAAGTCTGCTTTTAGATCTTCACGGAACATTTTGAGTCTTTGCAATAATGCTATAAAATTTAAGTTTTCAGTCATCTTAGATTCTCTAATAATTTCTTCAGCAGTTTGATCTATGAAGAACATGAAAAAAATGTGAAAGCTTCTTGAGGTGAACTGAGAAGTTCTGGCATAGGCACCTTTAGCAGCTTGACTACGGTTAGATTCTTTTCTTCCAAATAGATGGAAATACACACAACTGTGCAGTGTGGTATCTCTTGCCCCCCTGTGGATGCCGAGGGAATTACCTGAGGAAAACAGAATCAGTACTGCACGTTGGAAAGTTTACAGGCATTCTCAATGTTGAGTAAGAGATAGTGACATCTATTAACACAATTTTAAGAAATTAAAATTGCCTAATTTGTATGCATCTGGCAATAAAACATCCATAAACGAGGGATCTTCCCACCCAGAGACATAAGACCAAAAGCAAATAGAATTGCCCTGTGATTTTCTCAAATCTGTGCTCTTATTGTTTTTAAATTATTATTTTATATTAACCCAGGGAGAGAAAATTCTCTTAAATAAATGAGTTTTTTTCTTTTATTATTTAATTTTTCATTAAAGTGTTACTTGAAAGACAACTTTTATGAAAGTGACTGAGGATATTGGACTTTTAGTATGGGTCCTCCTCATAGGTAAAGGAACCACTCTTTTTTTTTTTTTTTTTCCTTTTTGTCTTTTTTCGTGTCCGGCAACGGATCGCAACCCTCAGTGTCGCGCCCGTACCGGACCGGGACCGGCAATGGGATCGCAACCCTCGGCGTAGCACCCGCACCCTGCTCAGCCAGTGAGCGGGAACCGGTCTGTATGTGGGATCCGAACCCTCGGCGGGAGCGCCACCGCGCTCCCAAGCGGCACACTGTAGCAGTGCGCCACCGGGCCGGCCATGGCCATAAGGGGATCTGGAAATACATCCTGGGAAGATGTCAGATTGCCCAAAATTTTTGCACAAATGGAATCACTTCTTTATTTTAAGGTACTGTCCTCATAAGGTCCCAGTGAAAATACGAACATTATCTAGTAGGATCCCCATTCATACTACCACTATTACACTATCCCTAAAAAATTGATAAACTGATAATCTGATAAGATTAGCTAGCTGTCACTTCTGTGGTCCAAAAAAAAGGAGACTTACGGCTGGTAGATTATAAGGAAACAAAAAGGATTAGGGCAGGGGGGTTAAAATTCTGTTACTTTGCATCCCTAGAGCTTCTGGCAAGAATAAAGAGAAAATGTATCAGGTGGAGCTCAAGTTGCCCACAGTTGCTTCGGCCTGAGCAGTCTTGCTTTTATCTGTTTTTGACATTTTCATAAAATTTCATCTGCAGAATAATTCCCTCAGAAAAGAAAAGAAAATGAAAGCTATTGGCCTAGAGTACTGAGCAGTGTTCTTCAAAGAATGGTCAAGAGTGAAAAACATGTGGAGTCCTGAGCAGCCAGAGGAAAGGTCAGGACTCCATTTGCTTCAAGAAAGAAGAGGAAGCAGGAAAACGTCTAGGAGTGCACACCTAAGATAAAATTTCTTCTTCATCACTTAGACTGGGAGGTGCCAGCCCCATTAATTCCCCCTGCTTTCACCAATTTCTAAGTCTGATTTTCATTTCTTTTTATTTGTTTCTTTGACAAATAAATTTACAGAGAAATGAAATGAAATAAAACAAAGAATTGTGCCAGATGACATAGTACTCATAATTTCTCTGGGCCTCTGTTTCCTCACTCTGTTAGCTGAAGGGGGTCCCAGCTGTATGGAGAATTGGGTCTTAATCGGTCCCATCCATGCATGAGACCAGTATGACAGCACTGAGGTTGGCAGGGAATCGCGGTTCTAGTTCTGGATACCGAAAGAAGCATGAAGACTCACTGAGGGGATCAAATTAACCCAGGCACTGCTCTCCTTTGGTTCCACTGCAGGGAAGGTAGATGTTGTCCAACTGTACTGTAGTTTGCCAACCCCAGTAGTTCTCAAAGTGTGGCCCCTGGACCAGCAGCATTAGCATTACCTGGAAACTTGTTAGAAATGCAAATTCTCAGTCCTCATCCCAGATCTACTGAATTGGAAACTCTGGAGCTGGGGCCCAGCAATCTGCATTTTAACAAGCCATTGGGGGATTCTGATGCATGCTAAGGTTTGAGAACCACTGGCCTACATCATGAAACAGGGGCAAGTTACCTGCCAAAACTTCAAGAAGTGCTTCGACTTTTAAGGGAAAGTTGTAAAGGAAATGCATAATATGCAATCCTATTTTCAAATTAATGATTCTCATTCCTAACGAGCAAATAATTTTCATTCCCCATGTGAACCAGGTGTACTTAATTGCCCACAGCCATACTAGGCCAAATGTGGCTAATCTGGCTTGATCTCTAAAAATAAATGGGGTTAGGCCTGCTTAGAACCTGAAAGGGAGACAGAAACCACATCAGAGTGAAGTGGATTTTAGGCATCTCCTTATATACTATGGATGCTAAATGAGGATCTTGACATAGGTTTGGATCTCAGCTCTGTCACTTCCCAGCTGTATGAACTCAAAATCTTCTAACTTTAGTTTGATCGCTTAAGATGGAGGTGACAATATGTCCCTGTAGGTTTTGTGTGTAGATTACATATAACAACATATGTAAATTCTTATCCAGATATTAGTAAGCATGATGGTCATTAATTAGTCAATTATTTGGACTTTTTAAATATCAAAGAATCCTCTGTTAACTTTACTGTTCTCAATCTTTGTACTTTTGTTCTGGAATTACATTTTAAAATTTCAATTTAAATAGCTTTCATATTATCTTAAGAATTTCTTTTTGTGAAATAACTTCTCTAAAAGGGCTAAGTTTGTTTGACACAGCAAGCTTTCACTGTATTTCACTGTGAATTTGTGGTAACACTTTTCTTCTGTAATGATTTGACATGTTTTATGTTTGTCCAAATATTCTAGATTAAAAACACATTGCAGTTTGCTAATAGGTATAGGGATACTTAAATTGAGCAGATGAAGTGCCTTCTCAAATGAGCGTATGGGATGCTTATGAGAGGAAAGATGATTAAATTCTAGGAATGATTTGATCCTTGCCAAACCTTGCATAGAAAATTACAATTACAGAGGAAATTGTTTTTCCTGTTTAGGATCAGATTTGGTTTGAAAAATTACTACCAACTTTGTAAACATTAAAATAGAAGCAATAAAGATGTGAAATTTCACACAGGGGATCTACAATGTTTGGATAATTATAAGCATATGGCTACTTTACATGAGATCTCTGTTAAAAGTGTATTTACTGGGGCTCTGGGAAAACAGAGGTTCTCAAGTTCAGGGTTTATTTACATGCACTGAGAATGTCACATTTACTATCAGTTTATCATAATCTATTTTTGCTTTAGAACTCTATATAGTATTAGCTAAATGTTTGCAATATCTGTTTATTGCTCTCTTCTCTATTTGTTAATTCATCAGGTTTTACTCATGAAAGAAATAGCAAAGAGCAATTAATTACTCAATCAAAAGTGTCAAATCCTTTCCCAATAATTTTAGAAACAAATGTTAACATTTAGGGCATAACCTGCACTGACTAGTTCCAGTATACTCTCATCAAATACAAATGATGGATGTAATAATTCAACTTCATGTGTTTTTTAGAAACAGTACTTCATTGTATCTATTCCTAGGAATTGCTAAAAGTAAACATAAATTTGTTGCCTATTCACTTAGAATTAATTAAATGGACACTTTAAATCTGGGAAATAATTGAAATTTCATTTTGAAATGAATCAATATGCGATTTAAGAGTTTGAAAGGTCCATGTCAACCCTGCCTTTCCTCAACATAAATTTGTTGCCTATTCACTTAGAATTAATTAAATGGACACTTTAAATCTGGGAAATAGTTGAAATTTCATTTTGAAATAAATCAATATGCGATTTAAGAGTTTGAAAGGTCCATGTCAACCCTGCCTTTCCTCAAAAAACCTTCTTTTCATGACTTTACTTCTCAAGTGCTAAGATTAGGAAATATCATAGCTACAAGTTATAATAAATTGGTCTTAAAAAGAAAGTGCAGAGACAGAATGTGGAATCGTGGCTGCTGGGGGCTGGGGGAAGGGAGAGTGCAGAGTGTGTAATGGGGACAAAGTGTCAATGTGGGAAGATGAAAAAGTTCTGGAGATGGATGGTGGCAATTCACGGTGTGAATGCACCTGATGCCACTCATCCGTACACTTTAAAAATGGTTAAAATGTTCAATTATCTGTTATATATTTT
This sequence comes from Galeopterus variegatus, assembly GCF_000696425.1. Classification (NCBI taxonomy): domain Eukaryota; kingdom Metazoa; phylum Chordata; class Mammalia; order Dermoptera; family Cynocephalidae; genus Galeopterus; species Galeopterus variegatus. The sequence continues at coordinate 490,456 of NW_007726134.1, read as the reverse complement.
ACCACAATAAAAAACCACAAAGATTTAATAAAACAATACAAGAAATGTTCATTTACAAAATAATATGCTTAAAGACAAAACTTTTCTAGACAACTTTGTTGACAATTTTGGCTTTTTAATTTCACAGCACAGACTCTGTTAATAAGCATAGCTGAGCTTGGTTTTATATTTGTCTATACAGATGTCAAGTGGGAAATTTTATTAGTCCTCTCAGGCTTAAAACCCAACTCTTCTTTACCTCTTCAACTATGTCATGTGAACTGTCCTCAATTCCTCATCCTATTTTTTCTCATACATAAGACCATTTCAATGAAGATTAGAATTTGCTAAGTTAATTCCAGTTTATTGAAGGACTAATAAGTGAAGTTTTTAAGCACTGTATGAAAAAT
>NW_007726134.1:469141-489699 GCF_000696425.1 Galeopterus variegatus | reverse complement strand
TAGCTGAGCTTGGTTTTATATTTGTCTATACAGATGTCAAGTGGGAAATTTTATTAGTCCTCTCAGGCTTAAAACCCAACTCTTCTTTACCTCTTCAACTATGTCATGTGAACTGTCCTCAATTCCTCATCCTATTTTTTCTCATACATAAGACCATTTCAATGAAGATTAGAATTTGCTAAGTTAATTCCAGTTTATTGAAGGACTAATAAGTGAAGTTTTTAAGCACTGTATGAAAAATTGATTCTACAAGTTTCTGGTATGCCTGTTCCAACGTTTCATAGCCCTTAAAGGAAGGAAAAATTCTGATATAGTTAAAATTTATATTTTTCCTCTTTGTCTTCTCTTTCCAGAGTCATGAGTCTTGCAGTGTCTCTTTCTCTCCACTGACTTTCAATGAATGCCTGCTATCCACTTAAGAGTAAATTAATTCCAGACTTAAGCTCCCAGAATGTTCTTTAATAAAATATTCTTGAATGTCAAAAAGTATTCAAGTCAAAAATCATGATTCTGGAATGGTGATGATCTAGACAAATGACTGTCACATATGTCCATGTGGTTGTATTCCTTTCCTGAACGCCTGCCACATTTGCCATCTACATGTTACTACTGTAGCTGGTTAGGGCAGGACAGGACTGTAAAGCCAAATAGTCCAGCCCCTTCTTTTAGAGATGAGGAACTATGGCTCAGGACACTGTTAAGAGACTCATTTGAGCTCACCTACTTCATCAAGTCTAGAGCCCAGGCCCCCTATCCACATATCCATATCCTGACCACATATCCAGCGCATTTTCTAGCACACTGGCACTTTTTCCTGCACTGTTCTCCAATGAGTGTCCTCCTGAATGTCTTCACTTTCCAACAAAGTTGAGGACTTTGAGGATAACTTACCTGCTTTGCATACATTTAGGTATTCCCCATGGGGCTGGGGAAACATGATGGAGATATTTAGATGCCTTATATTAATGTGTTAAATATAGGTATTTACATGCTTTATATATTTTTAGGTGTACCCCGCTGGGTAAGGCAAACATAATATAATTATCAATCTAAATCATCTACATCAATATCGGTGTAGAAATGGATTGACCTTCATTTTCTCTTGTCCTCTTCCTCCTGCACGGCAAAAACAACACACATTATAGCCGGTATAGAGCATTTTGCTTGCTTGAAAATCATTATGAAGTAATGACCAACTTTTCCTTTACCTTGATGACTAATCCTGGCTTCTTTGAGTGTTTCAACAGGACTCCATTTGGCCAAAGTTCTGCCCTCCCATGAAAGCAGGGATGAAACCTAGTCTAGACAGATGTCATACATGGCCACAGGTTCCTTTAGTCCAGTCTTTAGGAATTTTCTAGTTCTGGTCCCTGCCACTTCTCACTGTAGAAAACAGTCACTGGGGTGGAATGCGGTACATTCCCAATCACTGAGGAAGGCTAACGTTTTTTTTTTGTTTTTTTTTTTAAAGATGACCAGTAAGGAGATCTTAACCCTTGACTTTGTGTTGTCAGCACCACACTCACCCAGTTTTTTTTTTAAAAGATGACCAGTAAGGAGATCTTAACCCTTGACTTTGTGTTGTCAGCACCACACTCACCCAGTGAGCTAACTGGCCATCCCTATATGGGATCCGAACCCGGGCCTTGGTGTTTCAGCACCACACTCTCCCGAATGAGCCATGGGCCAGCCGGGAAGGCTAACATTTTAATATGAGAGAACAATCGAAGTTACACAAACAATGGTTATTCCACCTATAAGCAATTTAAGAGAGTGACGAGGGGCGAGAAGATACTAATGCCTGCTAATGAAGGAGGGGGTGACGTTAAGAGTCCGCTTCCAGTTACTCCCACTTGCCTGCTCCCAGACTTTCCCACGACAACCTCTTTCATCGTTCATTCTTTCTGCTCCGCTCGGAGACGGGCTGTCCCTGTCCCCACTCCTGCTCCTTCTCTGTCGTCCTCTTTCCATTCCTGCTTCCTCCTCTTTCTCCCTGCCTTTCCTTTTTCTTTTCCTCATTGCATCTCTCTTCTGATTCCTTCTTTAGCAAGAATTTGGGACTGAAGCACATTTAAAACTTTCCATTCACATTGGTCCTAATTTAAGCACCAAATGAATTTAATTGTATATTTTCCTCCAAAGGCAGGGGAGATGGGGGACCTACCACTTGAAACTAATCTACTTTTCCTTTTATTTAAATGTGGTCCTTGATAGATTTATTTTCCCACAGTGGCCCTGAAAGGGGTTGGGGGGGAAATCCCTATCTCTCCCATAAGGATTTTATTATTTGGTATTTATTTAAATATGGCATCAAATAAATACTGATTACTTCCCTGTACTGGTGCATTTTTATGGTTGGGTGGAGCCAGCACTATGATTCCCTTGCTGCATTTTTTTAAGGTTCATGTGGCTGCCGTGGATTCAGTTTGACCCTCTCTTAGAAGTTCGTTCATATTTTAGCAATATTAGGCAGTACCGAACTTGCCAAGAATATCACTTTAGGAGTGCAATTTAATAATATCTACAATTATAAGTTTAATGTGAAAGGTCTCTTCAGTAAGCATTTTGGTTGGCTTCTGCTGGCATTCAAAGCCTGCGACGTGCTAGCCTCAGCTGCATCCCCAGTTACTCCCGAGCAGAGACCTGGCAGTTGAGCACATGGTGTTGTGGATCCTTCTTAATCTGCATGTGTTTTCCCACCACCTACTTCCTGCAAACATATGTGTCTCATGTGGAAGGCTGGCCTGCCTGCTGCCTCCTCTCTACATCTGCTCTTAATGACACATTTTATGGTGCCTGCCTCTACCACAGCTTCCGACATGTCCTGAAGCGGAGCTGCATGTGGAACTGCATGTGGAGCTGAGGGATAAAGAAGATGAAAACTCTTTGGGTGATTTTATCAACTTTCCTGCCTCCCGTGTTCTCTGACCACTCCGCGCTGCATGTGGAACTGCATGTGGAGCTGAGGGATAAAAAAAATGAAAACTCTTTGGGTGATTTTATCAACTTTCCTGCCTCCCGTGTTCTCTGACCACTCCGCACATACATGCACCTCTTTCTGGAGTAAGAAACATTGGTTGGGGTTTGTCCTCTAGAAGTATTATTACTCTAGGGTCATATATCGCAGAACTCTCCCAGAAGAACCACAGGGAGGATAATTTAGTGAGACTCAGTTTTGAGAAACTACTAACCACTGTGACATAGAAAACTGGGTCTAAGAAACAGCTAAGAGACCAGCCAGTTTAACTGACCCAAAATAGGCAAATGTAGAATAATAGTACAGGCTGCCTGGGCAAAAGTCCTGGCTCTATCATGACAGCTCTACAGCTTTTGCATGTTGCAGAACCTTTCCTGGTCTTAACTCCTTCAACTGTAATGTGGTGATCAATCTCACAGTTTTGCAGTGAGGATTGAGTAAATTTATGCTTGTTGTTAAACACTTAGAATAGTGAGTGGCACACAGAAATATCTTACTATTACTAACATTATTATTTTACAGATGAGAGAAAAGAGGCTCGGCATTGCAGCTGTGCAGTCTCACAGTTAGCGGCATTGCTGGGACAGGAGCTGGGATGAGAAACCAGGTCCCCTGACTCCCTTCAATCAGGTAACAGAAGGGTGGATGTCCCTTCATGAAGTTCATAGAGATTTATTTAAGAATGACTAAACTGATCAGAAAGAGGACCGATCAGAGAGCAGAGCTTTCAGTGGATGCCTTCTAGTCACTATCCAGGCTGCTAGATTAAAAACAGATGGACGGTTTTAGTATTGTGACCCAATGCCAAATGCTCTAGATTACAGTGTTTAACAGACTGTGGGCTATGACATGATAGTGGATTATGATGTTAGAGTCATGAGTAAATGACCAGCAATTTTTGAAGTTAAGGAATGGAATAGAATAGATAGGATAGAACTGAATAGGAAATATTAGAATGCCTTGTGCATGGTACAACCATTCTCTTGGGAAACTTTTGTTTGAGTTGTGTAGGTGTGTTTGTACATGTTGTGGGTTGCCTGTAAAATTCTTTCTAAAGGTCTTGGTAAAAAAAATTTTTTGAAAAATGCTTCTTTAGTGTGATTCTCTAATATGAAAACCTGGAAGATATGGATAAGTTTCTAGACACATACAAACTACCCAGACTGAACCAAGGAGAGATGGAAAATCTGAACAGACCAATAACAAGCAATAATATTGAAGTGGTAATCAGCAATCTTCCAACGAAGAAAAGTCCAGGTCTGGATGGCTTTACAGCTGAATTCTATCAAACTTTTAAAGAGGTATTAATACCAATTCTCCTCAAACTATTCCAAAAAATTGAAACAGAAGCTACTCTCCCAAACTCATTCTATGAGGCCAACATAACCCTGACACCAAAACCAGATAAAGACATAGAAAAAGAAAATTACAGGCCAATATCCTTGATGAACATGGATGCAAAAATCTTCAACAAAATATTAGCAATCAGAATATAGCAACACATTAAAAAAATTATATAACATGATCAAGTGAGATTCATCCTGGGGATGCAAGGATGGTTCAACATACAAAAGTTAATAAATGCGATACATCACATCAACAAACTCAAGGACAAAAACCATCTCAATAGATGCTGAAAAAGCATTTGACAAAATTCAACATCCCTTCATGATAAATACTCCCAACAAATTAGGTACAGAAAGAAAGTATCTCAACACAATAAAAGCCATCTATGACAAGCCCCATGCCAGTATCATTCTGAATGGAGAAAAACTGAGGGCTTTTCCCTTAAGAACAGGAACAAGACAAGGATGCCCACTCTATGACAAGCCCCCTGCCAGTATCATTCTGAATGGAGAAAAACTGAGGGCTTTTCCCTTAAGAACAGGAAAAAGACAAGGATGCCCACTCTCACCACTCTATTTAATATAGTGCTGGAGATACTAGCCAGAGCAATCAGTCAAGAGAAAGAAATAAAGGGCATCCAGATTGGAAAAGATGAAGTCAAACTGTCCCTATTTGCAGACGACATGATACTATATATAGAAAAACCTAAAGACTATAAAAAAAACTCATAGAGCTGGTTAATAATTTCAGTAACATTGCAGGATACAAAATAAATGCCCCCAAATCAGTTGCATTTATATAATCAAATAACAAACTAACAGAAAGAAAAATAAAGTAAGCCCATTTACAATAGTCACAAAAAAATAAAATACCTAGGGATCAATTCAACCAAGGAGGTGAAAGACCTCTACAATGAGAACTATAAACCACTGCTGAAAGAAATTAAAGAAGACACAATAAGATGGAAAGATATTCTAGGCTCTTGGATTGGAAGAATTAACATTGTGAAAATGGCTATACTACGCAAAGCGATCTACAGGTTCAATGCAATCCCCATCAAAATACCAATGACATTCTTCACAGAATTGGAAAAAACAATCTTACCTTTCATATGGAACAACAAAAGACTACAAATAGCCAAAGCAATCCTGAGCAAAAAAAATAAAACCAGAGACAAAACACTACCTGACTTCAAATTGTACTACAAAACTATAGTAACCAAACAGCATGGTACTGGCATAAAAATAGACATTCAGACCAGTGGAGCAGAATTGAGAACACAGAAATAACCCCTCAGGCTTAAAGCCATCTGATATTGGACAAAGGCAACAAAAATCTACATTGGGGAAAAGACTGCCTCTTCAATAAGTGGTGCTGGGAAAATTGGATATCCACATGCAGAAGAATGAAACTAGATATGCATCTCTCACTGTATACTAAAATTAACTCAAAATGTATTAAAGACTTAAGTATAAGACCTGAAACTGTAAAATTACTAAGGGAAAATATAGATGAAACACTTTAGGAACCAGGTCTGGGCACAGACTTTATGAACATGAGCCTGAAAGCACAGGCAACAAAAGAAAAAATAAACAAATGGGACTATATCAAGCTAAAAAGCTTCTGCACAGCAAAGGAAACAATCAACAGAGTAAAATGACAACCTACAGAGCAGGAGAAAATTTTTGCTAACTATGCATATGACAAGGGATTAATATCCACAATATACAAGAAACTCAAGCAATTATACAGTAAAAAGACAAATAACTCAATTAAAAATGGGCAAAGGAGCTGAATAGACATTTTTCAAAGGAAGACATACAAATGGCCAATGGGTACATGAAAAAATGTTCAACATCACTAGTCATCAGGGAAATGCAAATTAAAACCACATTGAGATATCACCTCACCCCACTTAGACTGGCTACAATCAAAAAGACAGTGAATAACAAATGGAGAGAAGGAAATGCTACTGCACTGTTGGTGGAACTGTAAATTAGTACAATCGCTATGGAAAATACAATGGAGGTTTCTCAAACAACTACAGATAGATCTTCTATATGATCCAGCAATCCCACTTCAGGGTACATACCTAGAGGAATGGAAATCATCATGTCAAAGGGATACCTGCACTCCCATGTTTATTGTAGCTCTGTTTACAATAGCCAAGACATGGAACCAACCTAAATGTCCATCAATGGATGATTGGATAAAGAAACTGTGGTATATTTACACCATGAAATACAACTCTGCCTTAAAAAAGAATGAAATTCTTCCGTTTGCAACAACATGGATGAGCTTGGAGAAGCTTATGTTGAGTGAAATAAGCAAAGCACAGAGGGATAAATTCTGCATATACTCATACATAAGTGGGAACTAAGAGAGAAAGACGGAAGGAAAGAAACACAACAGTGGTGTGTTGGACTTGCAGAGGGAGAAAACACACCTAGGGATACGAAGTGGAGTGGGGGTAAGAGGAAGGGGGAGAAAGATTGGGGATAATTGGGTGGGGGACACGGGGTACAATCGCAATTTGTGGTAATGGGCATGCTGCCAGTGTGGATCTGGCCTTCACATCTAGGGCATGAGGGGGACAATCACCTTTGTATCTTATGAATATTCATAACCAATAAAAAAAAATTGCTTCTTTAGTGTGATTCTCTAACACTTTTTTTTTAGCATGGTTTTTAGCTAGAAAATAGGAAATTGGCAAGGAACAACAACCTCTTTAATCCCTTTGGAATAAATGGTTCCACCAACAAAATTCTTTTCTACTTTTTCCACGGCCTGGGAGCTTACCTACTGCCACCATGTCAGTCTTTCCAGGCAGAAGAACCAGGAGAACATGGGGCTGGGGAGCTGTGGGGCAGCAGGAGAAGGCTGCTCATTTCTACCATCCTCTGAAAAACCCTCCCACTGGCCAGCCAGGCTCACGGTCCTTACCACAGCTTTTGAATTTCCACCAGGACAGGAAGCATTGGCCACATGATTGATGGCTGAAAAAATATTAATGGCATCAGCTTAAATGAAAGAGGGATTAAAAACTGGAGTCAGTATCTCTGAGGACAGAGCTCACCCAAGGAAGCCCGTTAAACCAGCTGATGTTTCCTTAAAAGTTGTCTGCAAAATGTGCAAACTGACAAAATGTTTACAGAATCCCTAGTACTCCACCAGCTAGGTTTACCTTTGGCAAATCACTCTGATGACTCTATAATTACTACAGTCCCATGGTTATCTTTCTTACATGGCTGGAGATGAAAGAAAACCAATAACTGAGGCCAATTAATTCAAGCTGCCATTCTCCCCCACAAAGAACTGGAAGATATCTTCATGGCAACTGTTCAATGTGAGTTTTTCATCTGCGACTCTCTTTTGCAAAACTCAAACACATAGACAGCAAACTTTCCCTGCTCCCATCAAACCCCTGTTTTTAAAATTTATTGATTTGGAAAACCTCAATCTAGACCAGTCAGTCCTGAAATGCTTTAGAGTCAGGTAGTTGAACATCTGTAAGGAAATTAATGAGAAAGCCTATGGGAAAATCCTAGCAGAGTCTGAGAGAGTGAAAGTAGTGTGACTCGAGGGCTGGCCACCTGGGGGCCGTGAATCTTGCCATTTTAATCTCTCTTTAACTTTAAAATTTCTGGAGCCTTCATCCCACATAGTGGGAAAATCAGCACCCTTCCTGTCCTTGCTATTTCTGGGGATTTGTGGAGGTGAATCTTTCTCCCAGTTTCCTCTTATTACAATATCCTGTTTGTGCTGAACTTTTACCTTCTTCTGTTCTTTCATGACTGTGTCTTCTCGCAGTCTTAACTCGAATGCAGTGTGCCCCTAGTTTCCATACTACACAAGGATGTCATGGACTGCAGCCTGGTACTACTAAAAGTGTAGGGAAGTTAGACAGCCCTATGGCCCAACGGGGGACTCAAAAGGCAACATTAGACGTCCTTTTTCTTAAACAGTCCTCGTTGGGGTCACCTCTACTCCCCAACCCCCTAGTCTCTGTCATGTTTCCTTGCCCTGCTCTACCTTTCTCCACAGACTGTCTGGGAAATCTCAAAATCCTGCTTCTTTATTAAATAAACCAAGTCAGCTCTATATTAGTCCGTTTTTGTTGCGTATAACGGAATACCTGAAACTGGATAATTCATAAAGAAATGAAATTTATTTCTTACAGTTTAGAGGCTGGGAGGCCCAAGGTCCAGGGAACACATCTGGTGAGGGCCTTCCTCTGGGTGGGAACTCTCTACAGGGTTCTGTGGCAACCAGGGTGTCACATGGCAAGAATGGCCTGAGCAAGAGAGAGCTAACCTTCTCATTCACCATCAGAACCATGGCCATGACCACCCATTAAACCATCAACCCATTATTCCACGAATGGATCAATCCACTAACCAGGGCACCATCTTTGAGATCCAATCACCTCTTAAAGGCCCCACTTTCCACCATCAAATTGGGGGTTAAGTTTCAAGATGAGCTTGGGGAGACATTCAAACCACAGCAAGCTCCCTGTTTTTTCCCCTGCTGGTACACAATAGACATAGGCCCATCACAATGCCTTGCAAAACAAGAGCCAACTATAACAGCCAGCCTCCACTCGTTATATATAGAAGCCTGCAAATATGTTGGAATTAAAGCTTATTTTTTCTTTGAATCAGGTTAAATTCTTGAAGAAGGCATCCTTACCCTGACATAAAATATGCTGCTCAATCTTTAAAAGCAAAAACAAAGTCAGATTTTTCTAAAGGTTTGTTTCTAACAGCAATTTTCCTCTTCTCACTATTACGGGTATTTAATAAACTTTCTTCACTCAGAAACTGATTTTTAAAATATGTGACATTTAGAGTTTGTACAAAGCAAGCACGTTGAATGAATTTTCTGAGCAAGGAAATATGTGTTCAGACTTCCAGGACTCCTTTATGCAGCATTTGTTTCTGTTGCTAATGATATTTGCTAGCCAGCCCCACGTCCTAGCCAGCACATTGCGGGCCTGCCACACCTCCGGCATGAGGTTAACTGTAAATCACATGGTAACTTCATCGTGGCTAAACTAACACCCCTTAAACCAGCATCTTCGTCTGAGTTTATAAGCCTTTAGCTAGGGTAGTTGGGGCTACATTTCAACTTTTGGCTGGCCTGACTCCTTCTAGGCAAAAAATGAGAACCGGATAGGACAGTGTGCTCCAGTACACATACAGACACACCTTAGCAGAGTCCCAGTACAGATACTCCAGTCACTCTTCATCTGTTCCTGAATTGTCCTAACTAGATATTTTAGAATAAGGATTAGAAGAATTAGTTCAAAGTTTATTCTTCATTTAATTACATGTGGTCCATAAGGAGAGAATCCAACAGGTAATAGCAGGGTTTTTTTCTCAATAATAGTGTTAGTATAACACAGCATTAGAAGTGCCTATGGGCAATACTTAGGTTCCATATTGGGAATCTTATTCCTGAAAAATAATTGTTTTCCAAATCCTAATCTTAGGTGAACTATAAATCTCATTTTTATTATGAGTTTCATATTTTGCCCATTCCAATGTCTCTGGTACCAACTGCCTCATCAGCCTGATGTCCAAAAAGGTCTCGTCTCTTAATTTTCAAGTAATCATTTGAGCTCCTGCTTGTTCTTGTTAACAGAATATCCAGTTTCCCTTGTTCCCTTTGCCACCTTTAATTGAATGGTTCGAGAACTTCAAAGACTTACTGAGCCCAAAGGAGTTTGTTTTTTCCTTCCTGTATTTTAATCTCAACCAAAGATGCTCTACATTTGGATTCTCTGGTGCAAAACTTTTGTTTGTGCTCAGGCATTGTTCCCAACTCTGCCCTTTTGAACAGGACATCAGGGTCAAGAGTATCTCCCAGCCTCAAATATACACTGGACATATATCCCTCTTCCCTTTGCTTCATGTGACTTCTCTTCAAGGGCCACTGGGGTCCTTTCTGCCAGTGATCTTTAGTTGCGACCATCTCAGCCCGTCGGAAAGGTTCTCATTGAAAAGGACAGGCTATGACTGTTGACTTCTTTTCTTCCTGCAAAACACCTTTGCTCCTGTGCATATTTCCTATCCTCTTCCCAAATTGCCAGATCTGCTTATTAAAGAGTATGGGAAAGAGCATCCTTCCTTAGCCACAGAAAGTCCTATTTTACCTACCATCAAAGCCAATGGGCATCTGCGTACTTTCACACATCCTAGAAGGACTATCCAAGGACTCTGCCCTGAAGAAGAAGATACGTTCCTCAGTGACGGCTCTCAAGAGGCAATGTGCAAGTTCTCCTTCTGAAAAAAACATAATAACACTTCAAAATTAAATTCCTGCTTATCATAGCACACTATTAAAAAATAGATATTTGGGGCCAGCCCGTGGCTCACTCGGGAGAGTGCGGTGCTGATAACACCAAGGCCATGGGTTCGGATCCCATATAGGGATGGCCAGTTTGCTCACTGGGTGAGCGTGGTGCTGACAACACCAAGTCAAATGTAAAGATCCCCTTACCGGCCATCTTTTTTATAAAAAAAAAAAAAATAGATATTTGTAAATGGGTTTCCCCAGTAAAGTCTTTATTGCTGTCCTCCTCCTCCATGTGGAACCAACTAAAGACTACATTAGAGCTTCAGCGGGAAAATTCTTAATAAAGTAATTTGGGGGTCAAACACAAATGTTAAAGTGTGTGAGATATAACGTATGTGTCTGATACTTAGTACAACCTGCACATTTTGTCAATTTCCTACCAATCCATGTCTCCAGTAGTAGTCCTCTGGTTTTTTGTTGGTCCAGTGTCCTTTAGCCCTTCTTCTGGTGACAAGAGCTTCATTATTTCTGGTGACAAGAGCTTTCATGTGTTTCGTACATCTCGCCACCACCACCACCTCCCACCCCAGCCATAGGGAGAAACACAATACTCAGGCTGGCCCAGGCATAGTCCTCCACCCACCCTCTCACCTCTGTAGTCTGGAGCTGGAGAGACAGGTGCCAAGCCAATCAGGACCCTTTGCTAAGATTTTTCTAAATTGAGTTGGGGAAGAAGACCCCTTTTTTCTCTAGTGGCCTATTTGACAAGATGTCAGCAAAAAGCTGCCAGAAACTTTGGTTTCAGCCTCTCAGAGAAAGCTGGTGCTCTGTAGTAGAGAATGGAGCCCACCTCCCAGAAAGGCCAAGGTGAGAAGAGGACAGTCTTAAGGGCATGAAGTCCCTAGTGCCCTTCATCTGTGATTCATCCCTACCCTTTTTGGCCTAAACTAGTTTTAGTTGCATTTGTATCATTTGGGACCAAAAGAGTCTTGACTAATACAGAAGTTGCTTTCAGCCTCTGAGGTCCTCCGATCTACTCCTAAAGCTGAAATGGTCAGGTGTTTTTTCCAATCTGTAAGCCACACCAAATATCACTCCAAGAAACCTTAATTTCTGTTTAAAGTTGTTCAAGCTGGATTTCTGAAACTTGCTATTTGACTTTTCTGGATTCATTTCCTCTTTCCTCCATTTCTCCATGGGTCAGTGGCCCTTAGGAAGAAAAAAATGTTTCTGTTCCTCCTTTAGAGACATACAACGTATTTGGTTCCATGAATATGGTCAAGGAGAGAAGAAACGCCTCTCTTTCATATTATCAGGAAACAATCTCCATGTGGTCAGAAAGAGCATCTGTCCTCCGCACTGCTGAGCTCGGAGCCTCACAGGGCTTGATATCCAGACACCATGTAATAAGCATGTATTGAACCAATGCAGGTACAATTAGGTACAGAATTACTGGAGAAGGGCGCCTTTAACCTTCCACATTGCTTTGATTCTCCTTCTATGTTTCAGTTACACTGTTGACATTCCAGTCCTTTTCCTACTGTACAACAATTTCCTCTTACATATATTTATCTCCCACAACAAGATCGTGAATAGCCCCAGGGCAAAAGACCACATCTAAATCATCTCCCAACAGTGCACATGTGGGACAGTGGTGAATAGCCAGTGTTTGATAAGTAATTAATTGAATGTTAGATGAATAAACAGAGTCCAAATTATGGATTTTTAAAAATGTGTTATTATTTTTAAAACCATGACTGCTATCACTGCTTCCAAGTGAATGTTCTGCTGAGGCCTGCTTTTGCAGCCCTCTAAGATTCATTTATGATAAGCTCAATCTATTTACACGCAACAAAGCAGCCATGGACCAAAAGCTATAATCACATCCCCTGAGATCTTATTTGTGGTTTTCGTTTGCTTAACAAGCGCTTTCTACATAGCCTGACCCGGCTCTGGCCAGATTGAAGAAGATGACACGTTCCCAGTGGAAGGACCCGGATGGCTTCATATTGGTCCCTGGGATGGGCTACTTGCAAATGAAAACTCTGGGAGCAGTACTGGACAGGGGAATGGCCTGATGGCTGCTGCGGCACTACAGAAAATGAGGATCTATCGCTTGGTTCTGAGAGGAATCAAGTGGCAGAGCCCGGAAACCCTTCTCACTGAAATTATTTAAAATACTTCCTCATCCTTGCTGGAAGGTTCAGTGCTTTCTTGTACCCAGAATCGGTGTAGGGATTATTTGCCCCTCTGCCTGGAATGATCAGTTCCTTGGAAATCATTGAAACAAGCCTCGCAGAGGTTCTGAACTATTTTACTGTTCGTGACCTTAATTCACAGCAAAGTGCCAAGTACTCTACGTCTGGATCTAAAACATGGGGTTTTAACTCACTGAGTCACCCCAATCAGGTTCCACACGATCAGAGCAGTGGCCAAGTCCAGAAACCAGGCTAACGGCGCCCTCTGGCGTTCAGATGGCGAAGTGCTCGTATAACTTCGTATAATGTATGCTATACGAAGTTATTACGAACAAAAAAATTGCTTCTTTAGTGTGTTCTCACTTTACAGATGAGGAAATGAGAGCTAGGGAAGTTAAGTATGCATACATGCATGCACACACACGTGTGCACAGAGAGAGGCATGCATGCATGCACACACGTGTGCACAGAGAGAGGCATAAATGCAGGCACACACACAGAGAAGCATTTTGCGATTCCCATGACAATCTCCAGGAGAACATGCTTTTAAATACGTGCAGACCCACACATGCGTGCCTTTTCTGCTTCTGAGTTAGACTTTGACAGAGGTGCAGGAAGAGGTGCCCACAGAGAGCACAGGGTTGGCAGCTCCCAAGTGGGGCCAACTGCTTATGTTTCCTCTCTAGATGCCCAGCAAGGTGAGTAGAACTCCAGGGTCATCCTCTCATTCATGTAACTGCAAGTAATTTGGGAGCCAGGAAATAGAACTTTTGTCTTGGACTCCCTCCCTGGGGACATCCGAGCCCGATCTTGGCTTGGCTGTTGTCACTGAAGATCTGCAAGCCACAGATGCACCTCTAGACCAGTGGTTCTCAGCCTTGGTTGTACATTAGAATTAGCGGGGGATATATTAAAAATCCCATCTGCCAGGCTGCACTCCAAACCATTAAATCCAACATCTATGGGGGCGGAATCCAGATGTTGATAGTTTTGAAAGCCACACAGGTGATTCCAATATACTATTAAAGATGAGAACTGTGAACCACTGCTCTAAGTTGTTTCAGCTGATCACCATCGTTACCAACAGCATCATTATCTCCACCCTCAGTCACCTAACTTCTTGAACCATCTTCTCCTAAAACTACATATCTTGACATAGTAGAAAAATGATTTGTCTGGAAATAGGGCAATAGGGTATTTTTTAAAGATTCCATTGCTAACTAGATATGTGATCTTAACTAATACCACAATTATAGTTGGCCTTCTGCATCCACAGGTTCTGCATCTGCAGATTTAACCAACTGTGGATCAGAAATAATCAGAAAAAAAATAATAAAAAAAAATACATATAAAATACATATATGTAAAAAAATACATATAAAGAACAGTATAGTATAACAACTATTTACATAGCATTTACATTGTTTTAGATATTATAAGTAATCTAGAGATAATTTAAAGTATAAGGGATAATGTGCATAGGTTATATGCAAATATTATGCCATTTTATATCAGGGACTTGATCATCCGTGGATTTTAGTATGAGGGTTTCTGGAACCAATCCCTTGTGGATACGAAGGGACAACTGTGCTAATGTTACTGATGATGATGATAATGATAATAAAAGTTATGCTTATTGCTCTCTTACTATGTGCTAAGAGCTTTACGTACGTTTTTCACTTAATCCTCACCCAATAAAGTAAGCGTTATTTTACAAAAGAAGAAACTGAGGTTCAGAGAGGTAAAGTCAATCGTCCAAGATAACAGAATACGTGACAGAGCCAAGATTCAAACTCAAGCTGTCAGATCTAGAAGCCCACGTTTTTAACCACTCTTCAATACCACCTCTCTCAATAACTTGCCTCCAATTATAGAACTGCTCAAGTCGTGAATACAAGATTCCCATGCAGGTCTGCCCAATTTAAAGCTCACACTTTAACTAATATGCTATACCGCCCATGCCATCAACACAGTAGTTAAGTCATCACTTACCCAAAAGAAATATGAATGACAAGGAAAAGAAAAATTGATGGCTAGAGGGATTTAAGCAATCTAATCCAGTGAAAAGGATATCTGCATTGAACTACAATTCAAGAGACAAGAAAGTGAGTCCCCCATTAAATGTTCAAGGGATTTCCATGTGTAAGAAGAAAAACACAATTCCTAGGTAAGATTTAAGACCAGAAACTGCAGGTTTGCAGGCTGGTAAATTTTTCTCTCACTATGTTCCATATGGCATAGCAAATGGAGTCTCTGATTTCTTTCATTTCTTTAGAGACCATAAAAAGTACATATTTGCAAAAATCAATATGTTTCCTTTTCTGCCATTTCACATGATAGATAAACACAATCTCCAGCCCTACAATAGAAATTACATTGTACTTTTAGATCACCCCAGAAATATGTACATAGCAATGTCTTAACTCATCAAGCAGTTTAATTTCAGAGTGTTCTGGTGTCCCGGGCCGAAATCTCATGGGAATGCATATTCAGATGGTTCCCGGGAAGCTTCGAGGACATCTAAGGCAAGGTCTGAAATTGATTAGAGCAATACTTTCCAGGAGAAATGTTTTGCATGACCTTCCTGGAGGAGACTGTCATCACACTCAGATGAGACCTGCAAGCCCACAGTAACTCACACCTGACAACAGGGCCTGGTAGGCGGACTGGGCAAGAGGCCCATGGTCTTCCCGATGGTGTGTGACTGAGTGATGGGTGTCTCTCTGTTTGCAACCAGATGAAGAAAGCACCCTCAAAGGCTCTTTGCCCAGGGAAACTTCACTATGGACTAGTTTTAAGCAGGTCAGAGAGAGGAGGAGGATTCTTAGGAGGGGATCCCTCTGAGGTTCATCCCCCCAGGTCCTGGACCATATTAGCCATTTGTAATGTGAAAAGAGTAAGAGATAGAACATGAGAAGGAGGGAGGAAGAGAGAAAAAAGAGAGGAGAGGGATGCACTAGACAGAAAGAGCTAGAGAGAGAAAGATGCTTGTTTTCTTTAAGTGCTTCACGTCCACAATCAGGTAGAAAAGTTGCCTAAAGTAAGGAAAAAGAAATATTCAAGCTGAGTTCTCTTAAAGCTAAGGATCAAACTTGGGCTCCATTTACTTAGTCATGTATTCATTTACACATTCAACAAACACTCAGTCCCTAGTTTGGAGGTATTGGAGGTACAGTAATAAACAAAAGACCCCACCCTGTGAAGTTTACAGTCTAATGAGGGAGACAAAAAAAAAAGACGTATAACACAATGTCAAGTGGTGGTAGGTATCGTAAGTTAAAACAAACAAACAACAGAGTAAAGGGTCAAGAGTGCCAGGAGCCAGCAGGCCATGCATACTGGAGACATGAATTCTGAGCAGAGCCCTGAACCCAGTGAGTGAGTGGGCTTGCTGGGCAGAGGGAAACATGAGTCTCACCAAAGGCCTGGAGGTGGAATGTGCATGGCTTGTTGGGGCACAGCAAGAAATATGGAAGCAAATTCTTTAATCAGGAATTGATTGGACCAGCTCCCAAGAGCTGTGTCACCTGGATCCAGGCCCCACTTACAACTAACTTCAAATTATACCATCAGTACATATTGCTATAGTGTCCACGGACTATATAACAATGATTTGGTGTCACACAAATGTGATTGACTTGAAACTAGGGAGTGGAATCACCCTGTGGGTGTGCATAACCAGAATGTGGTGTTTAAAACACCACATATAAATATAACGTATTTATAGATATGCACCTGTTTATTTATACACCATATGTATATTTGTGCTGTGTACAAATACACATATGTTATATATGGCATATAATAATGTGTGTACATTAAAAAAGAACTATATGAGCCTTTTTCATTCAATACAAGGTTAAGATGACAATGAAAGTTTAGATAACTATTAACTATTTTTACTGAATTCTCAAAGACAAAGACACTGAAGATCGAACACAAACATTCACAAGGCAGCCAATGGCAGCCAACAGGCACACACAGGCCACTGCCACGATAGGACTTCAAGATCATGAATCAGTTCAGAGACAGACCACCAGCCACAGCCGTCTAATCACCACGGTTTTGTAGCACTACCCTTACAAAGCATTATCTTGCATATGTTTTGTGTATTTTCCATGAACTGAATGGTAATGCTGCTGGAGTGATACCCAAGACAACCCAACAATATAAATCAAATACTAAGTTATAAGATTTTGAGTACAAACCATTGTACTAAGATTTTTCTTGGCCCCCAAGAACCAATTTTCCCCCCGAGGGGGTCCATGTTACCCTGCTAAGAATGCACGTTCTGAACTGCATGCTCCTCAGCCTTGAGCTCCATGACGTTTCCATCTTTGTATTCCATATTTAGCACAGTGAGTTGCATATAGATGATCCTCTTTCAATGTCTGCTGAGTGACAGAATGAGACAGGGAGGTAATGAATGGGAAATTTAAAAAAACAATAAACATTAATCTGAGAAACCATTGTACACTGGAGTACTCAGCAAAAGAATTATGAAGGAAGGGACAGGAGAGGGAGAGGGCCTTCTTGGCAGGAGAAGCAGAGAAAGGAAAGGCATGGAGTGGGTTTCAGATCAAGTGAGAAGAGAATCCTGGCCCGAGGATAATGAAGTTCTGTGCTGGAGACACAGCATGGTAGGGTAGGAAAAATAAGACATGTCGTATTGAAAACTGTTTGTTTCACTTCCAGCTCTACTATTGGCTGGTTTATGATTTTTGGCAATTCACATATCCTCTCCCAGTTTTCTCATGTGTAAAAATAGGGATAATAATACCAATTTCATACAGATATTATTAGAAATAAATAAGATATGTTGAAAAGCTCTGTAAAGTATAAATCGTGGTAGCAACATAATTATTTGGCCCTAAGTATGAAGAGAGAAGGTGGCCAGACCGTGAAAAGCCTCATGTGCCACACGGAGGTGTGGAATTGGTGCAGCAGACAGCAGCACTGAAGGAGGCTGTTGGAAAGAGACAGGAGGCTAGTGCTCATTGAGTGGCTACTATGTTCTCAGCACATCTCTCTCACACCTACCTCACTTAAAACTCACAGCCAACCATAAAGTAAATCCCAGTATTCTCACATTACAGATGAGAACACTGAGACCCTGGAAGGTTAGAGCTGGTGGATTTTGCTGATGGTTTGGGTCAGGGGTGTGAGGGGAATTCCCATGAAATTAAGGATGATTCCTAGTTTGGGGCTTAATCACCAGGTGAGTAGTGGTGCTACTTACTGAAATCAGGAACACTTGGCAGGAGAGGTGGGTGGCAGGAATAAAGCGTTTTGTGGTGGACATGTTACGTGGGCGATGGCTTACAGACATACAAATGGAGAAGCAGAGTAGGAAGTTGAGATTTTTAATGTGGAGCTCAACAGAGAGGTTAAGGTTAGAGCTATCATTTAGGGACTCATCAATACATAAATTGTGATTTTTAAAAAATACTATATTACTGAGACCACCTCAGGGTTATGGACAGAAGAGGAATAAGGCGAGGGGGAAGCCACATGTAGAGGTTGGAGCAAAGGAAACCGGTGGAGGGATTTGGTTTCCTGGTAGCCAAGTGACTCGAGGGTTTTGAGAAGCCAGGGGAACCAATGGGGGTGGTGCTGTTGAGAGGCAGAGGTGAAGGCTGACGACTGACCTCCGCGGCAGCGTGGAGCTGACTGGCCACTGTGTCAAGAGGGAGATGAGAGGTGGGGGCAGAAGAGGCAGAGGTAAAGGGCGGTGAGAAAGTGCCGAGGCCAATGGTTGTGAGCTGTTGTAGGATAAAGAGCCTTTGCAGTGGGTGTTCTAAGCAGAGGAATGCAGGCTGCTGGAAATCGAGATTGAGAGGGTGATGCAGTTATTAGTAATGGCAAGATTTAGGGTAAGACCATGGGAATAGTTGGCTAGCAGGGCAGCAGGAGAGGGTCGTGGGAAGTGATAGGTCAGGGGACTGAGGTCAGGGTGTTGGGCGGATTATCTAGGTGGATGCTGAAGCCACCACACGTGATGACAGGAGTGCAGACTCAGGACCCAGCTTCAGAGACGCTCTGAGCCATCTGCGGCTCCCAGGGGCTGGTTCATGCCACAGGGTTTTGTGATTCCCATGATGTTCAGTCTTCTTTACAACAGGATTCCCCATTTCTGAAGCTATGCTGGGAGAGTTTCCATTCCTTGTAACCAAAAAGCCATAGTCAGAGTTCACAAGGAGTTCCTCCTATTTTCTATTGAAAAATGAAATTTTCTATTTTATTTCCCCTGAGTTATGCTGACAGAAACTAAGAGCTAGCATGGGATATGAGATTAGTTTGGGTCCTAGGAGTGGACAAGAAGAGGAGAGGAGATGGCTGCCCTCCCCTTGGTTTATTCTTGATGGTAGATTGGCTGGGGAGCATGCGAATTACCCTGAACTCTGCTGTTACAAGACACATGAAGTCCCCTTCACTGCACACTCCAGCCCTGGCAGGTACAGCCCATGCTCTGTGCATGTAGGTTGGCCGCGTTGTGTTTTGCAAGTTCTATTTTCCAAGCTTTCATCTGCCCTAGATTCCTAAACATCATCTTTCTGCCGAGGAACTACAGAAATTTCCATTCAGACCATGTATTTAATAGGACTCTCTTGACTGTGGGACAAGATTTATGATGAGTTAAAACTCAAGTGAATCACACAGATCCATTTTCAAGAAGAAAAAGAGGATGAGGAGGAGGGAAAAAGAGAGAGAAAGGGAGAAAGGGAGGGAAGGACAAATGAAAAACCTTACACAATAACATCATCTGACAGATTCTGCTTCATTAAAACTCATTGGCACGTCACTGAAAGTGATCTGAAATTTTCAACAACTCCTATGTTCGGGCTCCCTTCAATAGACTGTAACCTGCAGGGAGGCACAGCCATAGCTGTCCTTCCAAAATGAAAAGCAATCATTTTCAGAAATGAGCCCCTGGAATGGTCATTTAATCTGTGGCAGATGTGCCCTCACAGGCTAGAATATCATCAGAATGCTGGTCTTTTTCCTGTTTCTCTGCTGAGAAACAATGTAAGAGAAAGGGATTTATCAGGTGTATTATCACTAATGTTCTCTGGATGCTTCAGTGTCCCTGTGGATTGGCCCAAGTAGCTTAAAAACAGCTGCGTGTATTATCACTAATGTTCTCTGGATGCTTCAGTGTCCCTGTGGATTGGCCCAAGTAGCTTAAAAACAGCTGCCAGGTAACAATTAATGTATTATCACTATGCTTCAGTGTCCCTGTGGATTGGCCCAAGTAGCTTAAAAACAGCTGCCAGGTAACAATTAGGACACATGGAACAGATGAACAAGTGTCACACATCACCAGAAAGAAACAAAAGCCTGAAGGAGGGAGGCGTTCCCACCCCCACCCACAATCCTGATCATCGAAAGGCATGTGGCATGTGGAATTCTTGCTTTCCTGCCCAGTGACAGCACCAGCATTTGGGAGAAGTGTTAGAACCTGAGTCTCCTGTAGGTTTCTCTGCCTTTTCTTTACCAAGGAGCCCTGAGTAAATTCTGGGCATGAGCCAGAAAACTTGCCCACAGCTTTTCTATGTCCTAGGAGTGACCATGCTGAAATCTGTAGCTTTATGTGGAAACTGGCATGAAGAGGTTTTGTTTGACTTTTTATCAGAATGTGTTTAATGCCACACTATATATATAAACATATATATTAAGTGTTATATTTTAAGGTTCTCATTCTTCCAGTGCTTGGCAAACATTTAAACTATTAGGTGCTG
>NW_007726134.1:467693-468194 GCF_000696425.1 Galeopterus variegatus | reverse complement strand
AGAAAGAAAGAAAGAAAAAGAATTTTCAGGAGAGAACAAACCGGTTACTGGAGATGGGCGGAGGGTGGGGGTTGGGGAGGGACAGGTGGGATAAGGACATAAAGAAAAGTCAAGATTTGTAATAATGAATATGCTAATAATAATTTTAAAAATAAATTTTAAAGAAACCTCATTTTGTGGGTGAGAACTGAGACATGAAAATAGAAGTTTATAGCTGTAATTATAGGAAAAGAGCTAACATTCAGTGTTGAGTTTCTTAAAGGTTTGAACAGTCTTATTCATCTTCGAATCATTAGTGCTTTGATAATTAACAAACAGTTCATGAATTGAACACAAATTACATGTTGGAGGAATGTTCGTTGAGATGAAATGTGTCATGCCTACGATGTACCAGGCAACGTACGATCTCACGTGAGCCTCGAAACAGCTCTCTGAGGCAGATGCCATCACCCCCATTTCACAGATCGGAAAACACACTCAGAGAGGGTCAGTAACTTTTTC
>NW_007726134.1:447104-467044 GCF_000696425.1 Galeopterus variegatus | reverse complement strand
GAATAAGTCAATGAGAGATTTGATTGTGAGTCTAAACTAATCTACACAGAAACCAAGCCTTCGCTATGAGCTGTGATCAGGGACTTCAGATGTATTATTTAATGGCTCGAGCCTCACCATAAAAACTATTTCTTGGTGATTGATTCGGTCTTCCATTCCTCCAACAATGTATTGTTAAGTACCCATGATGGCAAGAAGCAGGCTCTGTTTTGGGAATAGAACACCCAACGTTTTATCACAGAAGAGCTCTGGAACGAGAGTCTCCTAGCATGACCAAGTTGGCTGATGAGGTCCTGCCTACCTCTCCAGCCCCAGCTCCCAGCATCCTGCCTCCTACTTGGCCATTCCAGACATCCCGAAGGACCTGTCGTCCTCCCCCAACCCCCAGCCCCACAGCACCCGTTTTCCTATCTTCCACCTGTTTCCCTTTGCTCATGTTGCCCCTTTGCCCTGGATTTCTTCTCCCTTCTCCCCCCACTGCCTCCCCACTTTCAGTTCCTGTTTATATCTCATGACTCTATTGAGATGCCACCTCTTCTCAGAGGCCATCCACGATTTCCTCCCAGGCTGGCAGGTATGCCTCTATCTGGTGCTTCCATGTGTCTCCAAATCAGCACACCTCCACCTTCTAGTAGGCTGTGAGTTTCTGGAGGACAAAAATTGTGATTTATTTATCTTCGTATCTCCATATATCAGTGACAGCTTAGAAAAAGAAGGGAGGGAAGGAGGTTTTCTATAATGGTGAGTTTGGGACAATAAAGCATAAGGAAGAGGGTAAGCAGCTCCCCAAATTGGGAGACAATGAAAGGAAAGATTAACTCAGCAGTAAAGTTTTAAAATATCAGTGGAAAGCTGTAATTACAATGGAGACAACAGATGGACAAAGCAGGAGGGAACAGAATGAACTTCCCTGGTATTCGCTGCCCATATCAAGGGAACAGGCGACAGTAAAAGCAATCTGATTCTCAAGGTACGTAGACATCGCCAGGTTTTTTATTCTCATTATTTAAATGATTCTTACAGCATGTGCTGAACTTTATAAGCCCATGTGGCTGGGCCAACTTTGCATAGTACACATATTCTGTAGAAATGAATATGTATGCAGAGATAGTTGGACAAATACACAACTTGGAGATTTTTTTCCACAAAAGCTATCAAACAGAAAGGAAAGTTGAATTTATGTATAATGGGATTTGCTGAATGTTCATCCCTACCTGGCCCAGGGCTGTGCCCGTGTGGGACTAGTAGAAAAGTAATTCTATGTCTATTAGGTGGTTTGCATAAAATCACCAAGTATCATTTTCATAGGGCCCCAATTCACTCTCACCAAGTAATTCTAGAGTTAGGAACCTTTCCAAAGAATTCCTGCCGAGCTATACTTGGATAAAATCTGGCCCACTGTGAATATAAAATGGCAATTTTATTTAAACAGTTGTAGCTCCTTGGGTCTTTTCTGGCCGACTCTAATATTGCTCCTTGTCTATATACTTTGGACACATTTTCACCTCCCTCCAAAAGAGTTTTACTGCTTAATCATCTTCCCCTTGCCACCTCCCCCTTCTAGTGAACTCTGTGTTGGAACAATGAAATAACTTTTGCTTAGTGGTCTGTTGATGAATTTCACAGGAAAGTTATCACTGATAATTCCCAGCACATGCCCCTATGTTTGGCACACTGGCCAAGCCACTTAACCTGCCTGTGCCATCATTTTTCCAGCTGTAAAATTCAGATGATAAGTCTTCATGCCTCAAGTTTTTCAACTGCAAAGGGTTCTGCTGCATCATCTTCCTGCCATTTTTTTGTATGAATTTCACAGGAAAGTTATCACTGATAATTCCCAGCACATGCCCCTATGTTTGGCACACCGGCCAAGCCACTTAACCTGCCTGTGCCATCATTTTTCCAGCTGTAAAATTCAGATGATAAGTCTTCATGCCTCAAGTTTTTCAACTGCAAAGCGTTCGGCTGCATCATCTTCCTGCCATTTTTTTGTCTAGAGTGAGTAATGACTTTCAAAAGCCAAATTAAAAAGGCCAACTTCAATTATTGTCCCTCCTGTGTCACTTCTCTGGCAAACATGGGTCAACAAAAATGCACGTGACCTGTAAAATCTATACCAGACTTTTTGCAAATTATTTTTAGTTTATGACTGTGAACTTCCCTTTTTTTTTTTTTGGTAGTTGACAGGTATGGGGATCCAAACCCTTGACCTCGGTGTTAGAACACCATGTTCTAACAACTGAGCTAGCCAGCCAGCCCATGACTGTGAACGTGAATTGGCTATGCACTGGCTAAATAATCTTAGCATCTGACCTAGCCATCAGGATGAGTTTGCACTTCATCCAATAATAGCTTATAATTTAATTTTTGATTAGAGGAAAAAAATAGATTGATTTATGTAGCCAAGAAATAATTATTAGGTATGGTAAAGCACAGTGAGGGCTGTCGATTTTTCCCTCAGTGGTGGGAATGAGCTTTAGGGTTAGGAGTAAAGCAGTTTCCATGGTCTTGGGTGTTATCTAAGTGAGGGCCCTGTCCTTCCTCCACTCGCTGGTACTAGCTCAAGAAAGCCATGACTTTATCCTTTTTCTTGACCAACCCCTTGGCCGGTGTAAAGAGCCAAACCCGCATTCCTGGGAGTGAGCGGCATCCACTGTACGACACATCATATCAGCTACATCAGCCTAGATTCCCAACCTTCCCAAAAACTCATCCTAGAAATTTCCCTCTGGTCTTTCCTTCTCTCCACCACCACATGTCTTGAAACAGAAACCTCATTTGATGCCTACATTTTTTATCCCTCTTTCTCACCTCTCCAGTTCATCTTCAGTGCCATTCACTGTGGGATCCAGTGACATTACTTTACTTATCAAAATGCTTTTTTGGTTCCCAAAGTTCCAACATATGAAATTCAAACAGTTTAAACTGAGACCACTTCTACCTCTTTAAGGAGCTGCGTTATAATGAGAAAAGTAGCTAACCTTTATTGAAAACCTAGTGTGTGCCAGGCATTGTGCTGCTGCTTTCTCAGCATTAACTCCTTTTG
Organism: Galeopterus variegatus; assembly: GCF_000696425.1. Lineage (NCBI taxonomy): Eukaryota > Metazoa > Chordata > Mammalia > Dermoptera > Cynocephalidae > Galeopterus > Galeopterus variegatus. The sequence continues at coordinate 463,998 of NW_007726134.1, read as the reverse complement.
TACTCACAACAACACTGTGAGATGGATACAACTATTATAGATGAGCAATATAAAGCCCAAAGAAGTTTAGCAACTGACCTAAACTCAGCCGTCTCCAGGCAGAACTGGAAATTGGGCCTAGATCTGCACAATCACCACCAGCTTTCCAGGCCTGCAGCCTCGCACAACTTTTTCAGCAGGCCCATCCCACCCTTACCTCTTTCATCTCTCATCTCAGGATGGTCCAGTGCAAGAGGATGTGTGGTCATCCTCTCAAACAGAGTCCCTTTACATTTTCTGACAGTCGTCAGTGTGCACAGGAGCCTCCAGACCCTGTGGAGGCCAAAATCACAGGGAGCACAAGTGCAACACAGAGGACAAGCCCCAAGCTGCGAAAGATGCCAACAGCTACGCTCCCCACACCCTGTGACGGGGAGATGTGGTCTGTGCGGGTTGTGTCATGTTGACCAAGACCTCCTTGGACAGGTTAGAGGGAACATATCTTTGAATTAATTTCAACAAATAAATGCCTAACACTGGGTTGACGACCCCATGCCGTACACATACCACATACCACAGATCACTTCCTCGGTGGGACTCCACTGCACCCCATGCAGACTTTATCAGGACCAGTATTTTGTTTCACAATCGCAATTGCTCGTAAAGAGCTTCTCTTCTTGTCTTTGCACCCCCATTGAACAGTGCCTGAGCATCTGTTGAATGGCTCAGCTCCAATCCCCCTCACTGGGAAGCCTTGCCTGGCACCAGCCACACACCGTTTCTCACTCTCAAGCAGGATTAGCAAAGCCCTTTTCTGCATCCCCAAAGCACCATGTCTGTATCACCAGCAAAATATTTGTGTTATAGAGAGTTGCATGCAGACCTGTCATCCACCGTCTGACCCCTGGTTCTCTCTCCAACCTCACCTCCTTTACTGCCTCCCTAGCTCCAGCCACACTGGCCTCCCATCCCTTCCTCAGCCAGTAACGTTCTTGCTCAGAGCTTCGTGCTTCCTGGGAACTCTCTTTCCCCGGAGCCGCATGGCCTGCTCCCTCACTTCCTTAGGTTTCTTCTCAAGGGCCACCTCCTTGGAGAGGCTGTCCCCAAACGCCCTGTCTAAATAGCCACCTCCCCACCATTCTCCAGCCCGCTGTCCTCTTCACAGCACTTGACACCTCCTTGCCTGATATTATCATTTATTTGCTGGTTTAATATATTATCTATTTATTTGTAAGTTACTGCCACTTACAGTAAAAGGAAAGCTCCCTTAGGACGAGGACTTTATCTATTCTTCCTTAGAACAATAATAAGAGAGTAATACTCATAATAGTAATGAGTAATGTGTTTTCTTAGAACATAATAAGCACTTAATGATTATCTGTTGAATAAATGAATGAATGAATTCCCCAAAGGACTGTGAGATCCTCAAGAGCCAGGACTGTGTCTTACTCATCCTTCAACCTCCAGCATCTAGTTGGGGGGCTTAGGACGAGACAGGAGCTCATTACCTGACTTATGATACAAATAAGAAGTGTGTGCAAAAAAGCCGCTGGCCTCTGCCGAGAGTCTACCCGGGACAGGTGCTCTGCTACGTGCCTTAGGCATGATGCTTTGTCTCACCCTCACTACTTCATGAAGTTGTCCTTTTGCCCGCACGTAGGAAGGCAGGAGACTCAGTGTCCACTGCTGCCACTTGCCTGAGTTCTCACAGCTAGTGAAGAGCAGACTTGGGATCTGAACCCAGTTCTGACATCAACGCCTTGTTCTTTCTTCCACCCTGTGGCCTCTTAAGATCCCAGCTACATTTAACCAAATGGATATGTGACCCATACAAAGTCCTGCAATTAATGAAGTAAATCAAAGTAGAGAATGTAGACCATTTTTTTCTAAGTAAGCTATTTTACTTTCCCTGATTTTTAAATTTATTTTTCCCCATGGTCAATGATATTTTCAGGTTCCCTTTCAAGAGGAAGCAGGACAGAAGTGATTATGATAATAAACATGACAGTCATTGAAGCCAATTGTGAATATAAAGTGCTGTATAAAGCATAGCGATCATGAGGCCAAGGTCACTGTTACTGCTTTCCAATTAATTAACTTGCTCTTGCAGCTCTTTCAACTTAATCTTAAGCATTCATAAATTTATCCTTTTTAAAAAACGAGGGATTTGCCAATATACTCCATTCCCCAGATCTTAATGAAAGACTTCCTTTTCTTATCCACGCTGTTTGGGATGTGCCCTTCTGGTGTGTGAGGAAGAACACAGCCCCAGACACAGCTCTTGTTCAAAGTGGTTTCATGGAGGCCTATTTGGAGACTGGGGGATATTTTGCAAGAGGAGTGAAGCTTGGACTGATTTCATAAAATTACTGATTTTTAAATATTTTGCATTTTTGTAAGTCTGTAGTCAGTACCATTGCCAGATGATGCCATCATCTCAGTGGTTATGGTCCCTGTGCTCAGAGTCACCCGAGGACGCATCAGGAGGCAAGCACTGTGAGTGTTGAGCATCGACCTGCAGATATTGTGCTACTTTGAGTCAATCGTCAGGGCCATCGTGTTCATGGAGGTTTGCAGGGCAGCAGTCCAAACCAAAATAATATAAAACAAAACCTTGCCCCCACTTGTTAAGAGCTGTTTTGTCTCAGCTTTAAGTGCACAACCTGCGTGCTGTTGACTCCTCAGTTGCCATCTCCAGCTCGAGCCTCTCGCGTGTCCTACACACTCGTACTTCAGCTGCTACTCAGCTGCTCCATCTGGTTGTCTAGTAGGCCTCCCACAGGGAACATGTCCCAGACGGAGCACTTCGCTGGCCCTCCCCCTCCACCCACACTGACCGGCTCCGCGGCCATCCGCTCTGTCATAGCAATGGCAACTCTGTCCCCTTCTGGCCAGGCCGAACACTTGAAGTCAGCCTGGACTCCCCTTCTCTCACACCACTCATGAGCTCTATCAGAGATCCTCCTGGCTGTACCTTCGAACCACATCCAGAGTCTGGCCCCTTCTCACCACCTTCACTGCTGCCACCCTGGCCCTAGCCACCGTCATTGTGCACTTAGACTCTAGAAGTTTTCTCCTAACTGGTCTTCCTGCTTCTGCCCTTAGGCCCCGCACCCCAACAAGAATTTTTTAAATGATTTTTTTTTTTTTTCCTTTTTGTCTTCTCTCGTGACCGGCAACGGATCGCAACCCTCAGTGTCGCGCCCGTACCGGACCGGGACCGGCAACGGGATCGCAACCCTCGGTGTTGCTCCCGCCCCTCGCTCAGCCAGTGAGCGGCCGGTCCGTACGTGGGATCTGAACCCTCGGCAGGAGCGCCACCGCGCTTCCCAAGCGGCACACTACAGCAGTGCGCCACCGGGCTGGCCCTAAATTATTTTTTAAATGAAAGTCAGATCATGTTTCACTTCTCAAAACCTTCCAGTGTTTCCCCATATCACTCAGAAAATAAGTTAAATTCCTGAATATAACCTCTAGAGCCTATATTACTTTCCTAGGGCTTCTGTAACAAATCACCACAACCTTAGTGGTTTAAAACAACAACATTTATTCTATCACAGAAGGTGACAAGGAGGTGAGAAGTGTGGAATCAAGGGGTCTGCAGGGCCGTACTCCTTCTGGAAGGTCTAAGGGGGAATGCACTTCTCGCCACTTCCAGCTTCTGGCGTCTGTTGTCATGCCTTGGCCTGCGGCCACAGCCCTCTTTGCTCCGTCTTCCCACTGCCTTCTCACCTGCATGTCTGTCTTACAGGGATACATGTGATTGCATTTAGGGACCAACTAGATAATCCAGGACAAGCTCCTCCTCTCACGACCCTTAACTCAATCACAGGGAGGGAATATTCACAGGTTCCTGGGATTAGGATGCAGACATATATGAGGAGTCTTCAAAAAGTTTATGCAAGGATTTATATTATATTTTAATTCAACATATTCCGGTACTTTTTGAAGTACTTTGGGGCAGCCACCATTCAGCTCTCGACAGGGGCCTATATTATCTGCCCCCGTCCCCTCTCTGGCCTCACCTGCTGCTCCTTTTCTCCTTGTTCTCACCTCTTTGCACTCCCCGCCTGGCCTTCTTGCTGTGCCTTACGCAGACCAAGCTCGTTCCTGCCTCTTCTGCCTCCTCTGCTAGAACTCTGCCTCTCTCACCTCCTTCAGGTCTTTATACAAAAGTTACCATCTCAGTGACATTTTCCTGGTCACTGTATCTAAAACTTGCCCCCTAGCCTATCATTTACCCCTTCCCTTCTTTACTTTTTCTCCTTAACACTTATGTGAGTACTATAGATTTTACCATGTTATCTAACTTATCGCAGATTTTACCCACTTGTTTGTCTGTTTTCTCCGCCAGAATGAAAGCTCCCAGAGAGCAGGGATTTTTGTCTGTCTAGTTCACTGATATGTCCCCAGCACCTAGAACAGTGCCTGACACATGGTCTTTCAGTAAATATTTATTAAAGAATAAAGGTATTGAGCACTTAACCATTTGCGAGATACTATGCTGAGGGTCTTCCATACATTACCTCATTTTAATCTCCACAACAATACGAGATACAAACTATTATTCTCATTTTGCAGAGTAGGAAACTAAGGCTTCCAGGTTTAGTAAATCACCCAAGATCACACAGCCAGAAAGAAGTCCAGCCAGAATTCAAACCCACATTGTCTGACCCCAAAGCCTGTGTATGCAATGACTACAGCTACTACTGGTGTTAGTTTGCTAGGCCTACATTAGCAAAGTGCCACAGACTGATTAGTTTAAATGACAGAAATTTTCTAATGGTTCTGGAGATCAGAAGTCTGAGATTAAGGTGTCAGCAGGGTTGGTTTCCCCTGAGGCTTCTCTCCTTGGCTTGTAGATAACTACCTTCTCCTTGAGTCTTCCCTCTCTGTATGTATCTATGTCTTAATCTCCTCTTCTTATAAGGACACTAGTCCTATAGGATTAGGGCCCACCCAAATGACCTCATTTTACCTTAAACAGTCACATTCTGGGGCACTAGGAGTTAATGCAGTTGGAGGACACACAAGTCAGCCTATAACACTACTTCTCCAACAGAACAGCTGACAAAAGAAAGGAAGGCTCCCCTATTCTCAAATCCTTGATCCATAGTTCATTTCTCTCTGCCATCTTTAATCTTTCTCTCTTTAGTGGCTCCTTTTCCTCAGCCCACAAATACATATTAGTCTATCCCGTTAAAAACAATCCTTAAGTACTCTATCCCCCTCAGGTTCGCATCCACACTCTTCACCCCGCTGCCAAGCTTCCACAGTCTCTCCTATTCGTGTTTCAGTCTCCTGAAATCATCACGTTCCTCCCAACACCCGCTGGTGTTGCTTTTGCCAAGGTCACAAAGCCAAGGCTTGTGGCTTCTTTTCAATTTTTCTTATCTCTTTCCCTCACCAGCACACACTGTTTACCACAGTTTTGTCTTTCAAGCACAGCCTATGCTTATCTCTGACAACTATGACTGCTCTTTGGTTGATAAAAGAGGAAAAAGGAGGTCAGGGGTAATTTCTGGTGAAGTAAAAACAGAGATATCTATATAGGGTTTAGTATTTAGGATTAGTATTTAGTGTTGCCAGATAAAATACAGGATGTCATGCAATATTTGGACATGACTACACTAAAAATTTATATGCATAAACATATACAATGATGTTTATATGAAATTCAAATTTAATTGAGAGTCTTATATTTTATTTGGTAAATCTGGCAACTCTACTGGTATTCAACTTGGGCGAATGGCTCCTCCTTATCCTGCACCTTCAGTAAAGTCTGTAATAGATCTGCAACATAACCCGCGCCACTTTAGAAAAGCGCAGGTACAAAACGGCGCCGCCCACCTCCTCCCCTCCCCTTCCCTTTACGAGAAGCCTCCTGACTTGAACAGAAACCCCTTTTGCTTCCGCAAGGACGCAGTTCTCCACCCCCATCCACATTAGCATAATGACCATCCATATTAGCATAATGCCCCTCCTTGATGGGATCAGCCAGCTCTTGGCGCCAACACACCAATGTAAGCTCTACCACCCACACCTGGGGCTGCCCACCATTTCCAGGGTAGCCCTGGGCTGCTTGCTACTGTGAGCACAGCCCGGCAGATTTTCTTTCTTTTTTTTTTTTTAATTTTATTTTGTCGATATACATTGTGGTTGGTTATTGTGGCCCCTTACCAAAACCTCCCTCCCTCCCACCCAACAATGTCCTTTCTGTTTGCTTGTCGTATCAACTTCAAGTAATTGTAGTTGTTATATCTTCTTTTAATAAAGCTTGAACAGTACCCGGCGTCTCGGCTCACTTTCTTTCATTATGGTGCCGAAACCCGGGAAGGGTTTTGTCTGACGTTGTGGATGATCCCCTCTCTCGGGGTGACTGGCCCTCGGCCGCCCTTCCCGGACCTGCGGAACCAGGTACACACGGGACTCTCTCTCCTTGTGCCATTTCAGACCAACGCATCCAACACCGGCCTCAGTTCAGGGTGAGTCGGTGGGTCTGTCCTGCCTACGTCTACGGTTCCCCCGACCACTCTCTACAACTCAGGTCTCTACGAAAGCACAGGCGCCTGGCCAGGGAACCCTGCTCGTGCCCCCCGGCTATTGGAGGACACGTCATTAGCTGGTCAGTGGCTTTTCTTCTCTAGAAGAGAAGGTGGGCTACAGAGAGGACGCTCTTTGTTGGCATGCTTCTACCAGGACTGACTGCCCTTTCTCACCCTCCAAATGGGATCCTCACAACCTAAACCTCCACGCTCTACGCCCTTGGGCTGTCTCCTGGCCAATTTCTCGGCCTCCAGGGAGACATTGAACCTAAACGTCCCAGCCTGTCCAGTTTTCTACTGTACTCTGCACTCTATGCCTCTGGGCTGCTCTACGCCTCTGGGCCGTCTCCTGGCCAATTTCTCGGCCTCCAGGGAGATGTTAAAACTCAAACGCCTCATTACGATGGATCCCAGTGGCCACAAGATGGCAGTTGATTTAGACACTCATCAAAATGGGAAGAGCTGTAGAGATGCCTTGTTCAGGCCTTCTTCTATCTCTGAACTTGTTCTTCTCTCTGTCAAAACTGTCCTATGTCTCAAATTCTCCTAGCTCATGCTCGACCTCTCCTTCCAGACTTGGATCAGTCTCCTGATCCGTCAGCCCTCCACGTTTCTCTCTTCCCCACACCTGGCCTCCAGACGCTTGTCCTCAGCCCAGCTCCTCCCCTTCTCCCACTTTGTCAGAAAGCAACCCTGCCTCAGCTCTGGCCTTTTATACCCTTTCCATGAAGTGGCTGGCATGAAAGGAACTGTCCACGTCCATGTACAGAGAGCAGGTCTGGATGGCAGCTCAGGCACATGCTCAAAATAATAGGCGACCTGTGGGAGCCGTTGCTGTTCCTTGCACGGACACAAATTGAAACTATCAGACTGGCAACGGGGATCGGGATCTCCAGTATAACATGATCACACACTTGATTTACAGCCTCCAAAAGGCTACTCACACGTCAATCAATTATGACAAGCTTAGAGAGATCACAGAGACCCACTGAAAATCCCAGCGAGTTCCTAACCCACCTCTCTGAGGCTTTACATGAATATGCACGTATAGACCCAAACTCCCCTGCAGGCATGGCCCTCTTACACTCTCATTTCATTACCCAATCAGCCCCTGATATTTAAAAAACTATAAAAGAGATCAGGCCAAATACCAGCTCCTGGCTAATGCCATCCAAGGCTCACATACTCCAAAGCTGGCTGCCTCCAGGGGCGAGCCACCCGGGAAATGCTTCAAAGGCAGTCAACCGGGCCACTCAGCATGGGCCGGTTGTAACCTGTCCTCACTGCAAATAGCCAGGTAACTGGGGGATTGACCGTGCCACTCACCAGAGAGGGAATGGCCCAGTCCCCAACCTACAGCCTTTGCTTTCATGGCCATCCCTACTGGAGCTTCTTGGCTTTGCCCAGAAGTAGGACTGACGATGCCCTGGGTCTGAGGCCCCCACGGAGATCACCATGTGTGAGCCCAGGGTAACTCACCTCATAGCAGGTAAGCCGATCTCTTTTGTCATTGATACAGCGGCCACTTGCTCTACCCTTCCTGAATATGCAGGACCAACAACCCGGTCCTCTGTCACAATAGTAGATGTCACGGGATCAGAACACCACCCAAGAATCACTCAAAAACCTCTCCTATACCCTACATCACACCTAATTCACACACAAATCTTAATAATGCCTCAATGCCCAGCCCCCTTACTGGGATGGGACATTCTTTTCAAATTCAAAGTGACTCTTACCCTAAACACTTTAACTCCAGCTACAATACTCCTGTTACAGGCCGCACCCAGATCTGGCTCCTGGGGCTTCCACCTTCCCCTCACCCTCGAGCAAGGTTAATCCCTAGTACACGTCCGCCCGTTCCCAACAATTTACTTGGACAGTACTACCTCGGGGGTTTCAGGATAGCCCCCACTTCTTCGGCCAGGCCTTAGCTCAAGACTTATCTGAACTTCCCCCAACCTCTAGCACTTTAATACAATATGTGGACGACCTCCTCTTTTGTAGCCCCTCCTATGAGGATTCACAGGCCCACACTGTTGCCTCCTTAATTTCCTGGCCTCCAGGGGATATCGAGTGTCCCCCAGCAAGGCCCAGATTTCTTCTCCTTCAGTTCAAGAGTCTAATTTCTGAACTCCCTACTCCTACCAAAAAGGGTGAAATCCTTTCTTTCTTGGGGCTTTCAAGGTATCTTCGCCTATGGATTCCTAACTTTGGCATGCTAGCAAATCCACTTCATGGGGCAGCCAAAGGGGATCCTGCCATTCCTTTAGATCCCACAAAGACCATTCATTCACCCTTCCAGCAATTAAAAGCTGCTCTCCTCGCAGCCTCAGCTCTGTCCCTCTCAAACCTATCTCATCCTTTCCTACAGGTCACCAAAACCCAAAGAGTGGTGGTCGGGGTTTTGGGGAAAAAGGCAGGAAATATTTTCTCCCAGGTTGCATATCTCAATAAGACAACTAGACACCACAGCTCGAGAATGGGCCCCTGTTTATGGGCCTTGGCAGCAGCCACCCTTTTAACATAAGAAAGCTCTAAACTAACCTTTAAAAACAAACAGTCAAGACCTTCTCAGCCATAAGGCAAAGTCACTTCTCTCCCTTTCCTGCCTACAACCTATTCACCTTTCTTTCATTGAAAGCTCCCAGTTCTCCTTTAAACCTTGCCTTCCCTTAAAATCCAGCCACTCTCATCCCAAAACACTCATGACCCTTAGAACACAATTGCATGGAGGCTTTAGACCTCTTTCTCAGTCCCTTTCCACACATCTCCCTGCATCCCATTACATGGCTCATAGATGGGAATGCAACCTCCACGCCCGCCTTCCGGGCAGGTTATGCCGTAGTAAATCTAACAAGCTATTGAGGCTGCACAACTCCCAAAGGCGGCTGGGATTATACACTCAGAGGACACCAAACCTCCAATGACCCCAGAGCCCAGGGAAACAAACTGGGATGCTCAGTCACCAGCCCCCACCCCTTTCCTCTCCTGCTCAGGTCCTTCTCATGGTCCCTATGCCCTTATCCCAATACACACTCCAAGAAATACAACACCAACAGGAAAGGCCCATTGGTATCACCTCCAACAGTAGGGGGCACACAGAAAGGACCACTGGTGTACTCTCTCCAGGCGCTATGTCCTCCCTACCTCACAAGCTGAGCAAAGCCTTTTAGATTTCTGTAATTCGGTTCACATAGGCTATGAGCTCCTACTACGCCTTGTTCAGCCCTTATATCACTCTCCCACAAAAGGACACGCTATCCTCTAACATTAGTAGATGCCTTTTCATGTTGGTTTGTGGCTTTTCCCGCACTTTAGAGGATGCTACAGCAGTAACGCATGCTCTCACCTCAGAAATCATGCCTCGTCTTGGCCTCCCCACCGGTCACTCAGTCGCCTACGGGCTGCCCCCTGCAAGCCCACAGGCCTCAGCCCCCTTGAACTATGTACAGTAGGCCCTTCACTCTCACGCCTCTCCCTTCCAGCTCGTCACCTTTAGGCCAGTATCTCCCTGCTCTTCTGCTCATTAGGGATCTTCTTAGGGAGGAGGTCAACCTGCTATTACCTCATCCCTTCCCCACCACCCTCTCCGACTTTAAACTGAGCCCGGGACAGCAAGTGTATATTAAACCCGAATCCCAAAGCCCCTCTCGCCATGCTGGGAAGGGCCTTATACAGCACTTCTCGCCACCCCCACGGCAGTAAAAGTACTAAGAAAGGCCCATTGGTATCACTTATCCTTGGTAAAACTAGCACCTGAGTCTTTACCCCAAAATCTGTTGACACCAAGCCAGAGGGGTCCCTCTGCTCAACCCCAGCCCACCATCTCCTCACACCTCATCCATTTTAGGACCCACAAAACTGAAAATCTCCAGGACCTTCGCTCTTCCCCCAATCCCAGAAGAAGGATGATCTTTCCCCGGCGATTATCCTCTCGCTCTTGCAGGCCCGATTCACGTCCTTCACCCAAGAGCTGCTATCACACCATCTGTCCTAGCACTTGCTACGGGATGGGCAGCAGCTGCCCCAGAGCAGTGTGACATTACAGGAAGGTTTCTCCTGGCACTACTTTACCTCCTATCGGTAGGATGCTTCTTAGCAATGTCACTGTGGCAACGTGCCCTTTAAATTCTTTGGGCTCCCTAAGCCTTTGCATCCTTCCCGTGTGTTTCCTCCTATCTCAGTGCTCCCCCTTACCTGGAACATGGAGGTTCCAGGTCCGCAGGGACGATGCAGTCCTCAGCGAATCAGACTGGTCCCCAAGTGACTCATCTGTCTCCCACTTTGCAAGAAACATTTTGTGGCCACCCCCCTCCCTGTCGATGCAGCCCACAACGTTTCCACCAACGTCCCTTCACTTTCCTCCAATCTCACCTCCGTGGGGACCGTCAGCGTTGTGCAGGGCCTGTTCAGCGTCGTGCAGGGCCTGCCCACACTCTGCCTCACTAATGCCAAACGCTGCCGCTCACTCACCCCCTCCTCATCCAGGCCTAAAACAGGAATATATTCCCTTTGTAAAACTACGTTATCCTGTTGCCCGCCCCCCAACACGATTTCTTGCATATTCTTTTGGCTCATCCCTGACATCACCGTCCAGACAGATGCAGAGATGGAGATGGGACTGGGACTAACTTGGGCCCCTCCCTCAGGAAGTGCCCCCTGCTCCCGTAGGGCACTAATTGTACCTGTGAATTGGGGCAGGGATCCTTCCTGCAACTGGGACTGGCATAGCGGACCCTGCTACTGCCTCTCAATTCTATCAAAAACTCTCAGAACTAAGTATAGACAACATCTCCTCTCTCCAGTGACAGGTCACCTCACTCGTGACAGTCGCTTTACAGAACTGTCAGGCCCTTTTTTACTTCCTTACAGCCGAGAAGGAAGGCACCTTCTTCTTCTTGGGGGAGGAATGCTCTTATTACATAAATGAGTCCGGGGTGATCCAAAACAACTTAAACCATTTCACTGAACCCTTGGATACCCTGGCTTATGCCCCTACTAGGACCCCTAACTGTGCCTCATCCTGCTTTTTGGCTCCTGTCTCTTGGTGTTTCTCTAATTTCTTGCAGGAACGTATGCAGGCTTTCACCAACCAAAAGGTTGCTGAATTGTCCCTGCAAGGAGGATATCAGCCCCTCAGAATCAGCGACCCTTACCTGGAGGAATACAGCCTCCCCACACGAAACCAATACCCCGCCACCTAAATCTTTTATTTTTTCCATATCTTCACCCACCTCCAGCAGGAAGTAGCTTCAGAAGAATGAGACCTCCGCCCTTTTCCCCTTTTTCCTATACTTAAAAGGCAGGAATAATAGATCTACAACATAACCAGCGCCACTTTAGAAAAGCCCAAGTGCAAAAAGGTGCCGCCCACCCCCCCTTCCCTTTACGAGAAGTCTCCTGACTTAAACAGAAACTCCTTTTGCTTCCTCAAGGACGCAGTTCTCCACCCCGATCCACATTAGCATAATGCCCCTCCTTGATGGTATCAGCCAGCCCTTGGTGCACTATATAAGCTCTACCACCCCCACACCTGGTGCCGTCCCCCATTTTCAGGGCAGCCCCGGGTCCTGTGTCACTCTGAGTACAGCCCAGCAGATTTCTTTCTTTAATAAAGCTTGAACGGTACCGGGCATCTCGGCTCACTTTCTTTCAGTCTGCTACTCACAGTCAGTGGTAATTTTAGGAAAAAGGAAACCAAGGTAGTGTCCTAAAGGGACAAGGGTTTGAGGAGGAAAAACACACAGAACTATAAATTCAGAGACACCAGTTGACTAGGATAAAGGCAAGCCCAGCCATCAATCTGCAGAGATGTAGAAAAGGTATTCTAGGTACCCCCCAGATGTGAAAAAGAAGCTCAAGTCGATTGATTTCAGTATTAAATGAAACAATAATTCTTATTGTCTATAATTTAATTCAGACATAACTCTCAGCATAGAGTGTTACATTTGTAATCTACACCCTATGAATACCCTTTCAGAAGTATAGTTAGCATTTGGAAGACCCTCATTAGGCATCCACACTCTAGAAACATCTAGCACAAGAGCTTCAGTGCTGCAATTGGGATTGTAAATTAGCATTACAAATGTTGTAACAATGTTCTCCATGGGGAAATGGGTAGTGCTAAAGACTTGGGGACCAGCTAGAAGTGCTGCACAAGCACCTTGCATGAAAAGGATATACTAGATTTGGTGAAGCAGCAGCCTAATGCCTTTGGAGGGACCTGTTTTAATCACCTCCTTTTCTCCCCATTGGTGAAGGAGAGATTCCCACCCTAGGGTTATGGAGATGACCAAACATGCGACACCTGACACTGGGCAGGTGAGATTGACAGCAGTTTTTTAGTCACACAGACTCACAGCCCAGGAGGAGCACACTGGCTGCCATGCAGGGCCACACGGAGGTTGCATTCAGGAGCAGAGTGAACAGCCAGGGGCTATGGGAAGCAGGCCTTGTAGCATCAAGAGGATGAGGTGTCTCCAGGCACTTGCAAGAGGATGTAATTGGCTTCTTTGAATAATCTACAGGTTGGCAGGGAAGTGAAACCCACTGCTCAGGCATAAGCAGGAACTGCACTTGGTCTCCTTGATAAGGAGGGTTGCTTGGCTGGAGAATCTCATCCACAGAACAGAGTGGAGAGGGGAACTTGAAGACAGGCCATCTGAGGCCCTCCAATTTTTACAAGATGTCAAGGCACCACTAAATACTGGGCCTTGATTTTAGCCCCCATGGTCCCCAGGCTTAGGGCTCCATTTGGTCCTGTACACCTCTACTTAAAGGAAGACTCATCCCATTAACATAGAAGAGAAGCTGACCCCACCACTAGAACATTGTCACATCTGCCTTGAGAAAACCTTTCGTGCAAAGTATTGTTGAAGATCTAAGACTTCACTAAAGAAAAGGTTGGATGAATGTCTTTTGTTCACCTGCTAATAAATGTGTTGGCATAATTCCTCTGAGACTTGCTTTTTCCATTGTAACATACCTTCTTTTTTTTTTTTTTTTTTTTTTTTAATAAAGGTGACCGGTAAGGGGATCTTAACCCTTGACTTGGTGTTGTCAGCACCACGCTCAGCCAGTGAGCGAACTGGCCATCCCTATATGGGATCCGAACCCGGGGCCTTGGTGTTATCAGCACTGCACTCTCCCGAGTGAGCCACGGGCCGGCCCCCATTGTAATATACCTTCTAATGGAGCTCTTTTGTGGGAGGCATCATATACTTCTCATTTACCTCTGATTCTCAGACTTCTATTCAGATTGCTCTAGCAACAGTGACAGGTCTATGGGTCCCTTGTGGTCTGGAAGACCTGGAGATGCACAAGGTGCTGATGCTAGTGAAGTATAAGCAATGCCCCAAATCGGTTTTCAGTACCCTTCTCCTCTCGCTCAGTGCTCACTCTCCAATGTAGCTTCTCCCAGAGCTTCAAAGATCATTTCTCTTTGGATTTCCCCAAATTAATGATCCTGGTCTTCTCTGGAGCACCAGATTCACTTTCCCACCTGTATGATGGACATTTCCACATGGAACCATTAATTCATTAGTTCAACCACTTGTCAGACATTTATTGGGTAATAAGTGTTCTAGATACAAAAATAGATGAGAAGTATTGCTGTCTTCATGGAGTTTATGGTTGGGTAAGGATGTCGTGCAGGCACGTAAACTCAACACATCCAACATAGAGCCACTATCTTCTGTCCCTAAACCTATTTCTTCTTTTTCAATTAAAGTCTTCACCATCCTACCACCTGCTAAAATTTACAACTTGTTTCCTCTCTCTCTCCATCGTCCCAATTTCTTTTCACCTTTCTGCACTTGACCTGGTTCCACTACTATTTGCTAGGTAAGAGCATATCAATACCATTGCAATAAAGTTTTGTTGGGTTGAAATGAATTTTATTACAATCCCAAAACCTCATCCTTACCACCCTAATTTTTTACAGTTATCATTTATAAGATCCCCTTTAACATGGACTGTTGTCTGCAAGGAGTTGTTCTTTGTGCTTTATTAACATTTGCCTTATATCTTTAAAACATATCTCTTAATCAAGGTTCTCTCTCTCTCTCTCTCTCTCTTTTTTTTTTTTTGTAAAGTTTCTAAGACTTCAAAAAGTCTGAAAACCCCATTGTCTAAAAGACCAAAACAAACCAAATGACATGGTCTGGTTTTTTAAGGCCAGATCTGAGGTAGGGAAAGAAACATCTCTGCTGCTTAGAAAGATGCTGATGGTGCTATTCAGAAAAGGACTCTAAGGATTCCAGTTTTAAACAAACTCTAATAACAAAACTCTTCCAGCCAAAAGAGAAAGCTGATCTCCTGAGACATAAATGGTGCCAGCAATACCACCTTCCTGCCTTCTGCTGACGCTCAGTGACGCATCTTGCACCCCAATTGTGAGAGAGCCAATCAGTTCCCTTTGAATGAAATCTTTATTCAAATGTTTAAACACTCTAGGGGGAAGGGAGAGAGAGGACAAGAGACGTATTTCACAAACAAATGGACACCCAGAGGCCAAGTTTCTGTTCTTGTTACTGTTCAGGTTTTGGCCCTGTGAAGACGTTCTCAATTCCATGTTTTTCGTTAAGCTGGTTTGTTTGGCAAAATCCAACGATAAATACAAAACTCTGAGGTCAATCTCACCTTACACAGAAAGCTACATCTGGGAAGCTCAGCTTTCTGTGGTTGGGAAACTTTGGAAGCCACTGATCTGCCGTTGACAACGGGAGGCGAAGATGTGGGCCAGATAATTTTTTCTTTACAAATGTAGGAATCTAGGACTTTCTCCCTTAAAAATTCAACACACAAGCAAACCTTTGTTGATCGTTCGGTGGCAGTGGTGAGGTGGGGGAGGAGGAGGCAGAGTGAACGTTGCGATGGAATGAACACGTGCAGTCCACGCATAAGCCGAGGTCTGGTCTATAGCTGTTAATAAGCAACAAAACGGACCCTTGCCTCTTCTCCCTGCTTCTCTTACCTGCAGCTATCCACAGGCAGTCACGCCCCTGAAAGGTTAAGACATTCAGGGGAAATGGGAGGGTGAGAGCCTCGCTATTCCTCAGCCCAGCCAGTCAATCTGGAACAGTCTATATTGACTTCTTGGGACCCAGCTCCACTTTCCTAGCCTTGCCCTCCAGGTCACATTTCCCTGAAGCTGCTTTTTTCCAAGTCAGTAAAATAAGCCTTTTTTCTCCTCCCGTCATTATCAGCTCCTCTTACGTAGAAACAAGGGAGTCTAAATGTGAAGAAGAATCTGTTTCAGTGCTGGAAATCTGAAGGTCAAGGTGAATGTTCAGTTCAGTGTCACAATCTGTGAAATCATAATAGGCAACACCTATTAAGTGCTTACTAAGTGCCAGGCACTGCTCTGTGTGCTCACCTACTTGATCACAGTGATCTTATGAATTGAGTAATATTATCATCCCTGTTTTTATAGGTGTGGGGACAGAGGCACAGAGAGGCTGGGAAACTGGCCTAAGGTCACACAGCTACAGCAGGGCTGGGATCTGAACCCAGGCAGTCTGACTTCAGAGCCCATACTTTTAACCACCCCCACCCCCACAGACCAAGTCTGTCCCCTATGTAAGGGTATGTGACCAATATTCCATTCCCATAAGTGAAGGACAGCAAGGGAGGGCTGCCTGCAAGAGCAGGGAGAACCACACAAGGAGAGGACAATGGCTGCACTGGTTCCTGGGACCAGGTCCTGCCAAGAATGCAGGTCTCACTCTGCTGAACCAGGCACAGGGTCCCTACATGCCAGCATGCCAACCAATCAGTCAGAAAAGCCTGAGAAGTCCCTTCACATTGCATTATCATTGGTGGATGCTCACCCAATGGGAGAAGAAAAAGTGAGGAAGTGCCTTCAAATGGGGATGAGATTGGGCACCAATGCTGGACATAATAGGTGAATATCCATCTAGTGACCCACCAAAGATATAGCTTGAATTCAGTTTGTAGACTAGAAATTAAGCAGCTTGATGATCATAACACAGCCAGAAGATCTATTAGATGCCATATTAATCAGTTCAGACTGCTATAACAGAATACCATAGACTGGGTGGTTTAAATGACAAATAGTTATTTTTCACTGTTCTGGAGGCTGGGAAGTCCAAAATCAAGGTGCTGACAGATCTGGTGTCTGGTGAGGCCTCTCTTCCTGATTTGCCCATGGCTGTCTTCTTTTGTCTTCACATGGCAGAGAACACAGAGAGAAGAAGTAAGCTCTGTGTCTCTTCTTACATGGCACTAAGCCCATCATGAGGGCTCATGACCTAATTACCTCCCAAAGTCCCCATCTCCAAATACCATTACATTGTGAGTTAGGGTTTCAACATATGAATTGGGCGGGGGGGGGGGGGGAAAAAAAA
>NW_007726134.1:422339-446104 GCF_000696425.1 Galeopterus variegatus | reverse complement strand
GGGGGGGGGGGGGGGGGGGAACATAAATATTTAGTCCATAGCAGGTGCCATTCTATAAGGCTTTACCAGCACCCTAAAAAATTAGACACACACATATACACATACGTATGTATGTACAGAGAGAGAGAGAAACAGTGCGGGCCTGGACCAAGTCCAGAAAGTGCTCATCTTCACTGCTAAGCACCTCTACTCAACCCTCATGCAACCAAAAAGTTTAATTAATTCCCACCCCTCCTTTTTCTCAAGTGGCTAATTTAATGTCACTGTGTCACTAGGGCAATTTGTTCACCTGCTCACAGTTTTGTGTGAACATCTGTTTTGTTCACCACTGTATCCCCAATGTTCCATTGCCTGAAATACAGAAGCACTCAGCTAAAATTGTTGAATTCAATTACTCAGAGTATCCCATTCCTCCTTGTAATCAAGATCTGTCCATATCTTCATCCTGAAACATTCAATGTGTCCAAATTTCACTCACTATCTCTAAATTCTGATTAGACTAAGCTACCTCTGTCCACTCACAGCAAAGATGGTTTCAATTTGTGGTTACTGCTGGTATTTTCATAGTTGAAAGAAAGAAAAGGTTCCAGAGTAAAGATAATTCTGAGTTGGCATTAATTTAAAGATTTTCAAAATTATCAGAGAGAAACCTAAAAATACTATATTTCTATTTTTGTTTAACTCAGGAACAATGCCTAAACTTAAAAAACAAATTTGTTGTCAAATGAAACACTCTCTTCAGATATTTAAATGACTGCCTTCACAAATTCCTCTACTCTCAAACCCCTATCTTAAATCTCTGAGCCAAAGTCCATAGACCCTTTCCTCCTAGAACAATTGAGCTGAGGAATTGAGGTTGTAAATTCCATCAAGCCCCAAGACTGAGTTCCAGGTTGAACTGTTAAGGTCTAATGTTGATATTTTGCTTGTTAAATCAACCAAGTCTTAATTTGAAACAGTTGTTCATTGACAAATCAGTTTTTTTTCCTGATCTTCAGATAAAAGTCTCAATAGTTAAAGGGTTAAAATATGGGTCAGTCAGTTAAACAATGTATCAAGGACTCAATATTCAAGTTAGTTAGCTAACAAAATCATATATCAACATCTCAATGTGGATTGGAAATAAAAGCAATTTGGGAAGAAAAAAGAAAAATGAACCATTGCCCCCAAATGACTGTTCCTTCTTTTGGTCTACCCATTTGTACTCACCTTGTGCTGTAAATATTTGAATAAGGCAAAGACATAAGGTGCTGTCTAATCCCAGAAACAAGTTCCAGCAAATGGTTCAGTGTTCTTTGTCTTTTCAATTTCCAGTAGAAAGCTCTCCCCTGATAAACGGCATCTGATGTGTTATTTACACCCAAGTTCCAGCAAATGGTTCAGTGTTCTTTGTCTTTTCAATTTCCAGTAGAAAGCTCTCCCCCTGATAAATGGCATGTGATGTGTTGTTTACACTAAATTTTGATCACCAAGTTAAGTAACAGAGTCTTGCAATTTTCCAATGAAGAGCATTAAGACTTGACCTTTGATCTGCAGAGCAATGTAGGACTTACCCTTTCTGCTGTCAACAAACTTGCTCCCAGATCTTCCAAGGAGGGACAACAAAAGCCACTTTTTGATAGTTGGGTATTTAACATCATTTAAATGGTGGCAAAGCAGCAATGGTTTGCTATGCTGGCAAATTTAATTGCGAGCATTCTGCCAGCAAGTTCAGTCTAAAATGTTTTATAGATAATAGCAATTACACAATACATACTAAAGGGTAAGAGATTTCCAAGATACAAGTTAGAGAGCATACTGCTTCCCAGCAAGACGCGTGAAAGGAGCTGAAGAACTGAAGAATCATCCAACACCTTAGTTATGAAGAAAGGTAGAGACATAGGGCTTGACAGTTGAGGTAGGTTTGGAGTTTGTTTTTAAATATGGGAAATTCATACACGTTTGGGGATATACTATGTTGGTGATCTTAACTGGGGCAACCAGGTGATTCTGATGGTTTTGTTTGTTTGTTTATTTACACACTGAAATGAATCTCTAGCATGGGACCTGGGTATTTGCATCATGGAAAAATCACCCAGTTGATTCTATTGCACACCCCTGATTGAGAAAAAATTGTACTGCATACATATTTTTTCTCTTGATTTTCTCCTTATATCACAACTTAATTTTTCCAATGTCATTAATATTTTTAAACAAAATCATGTTTTGATTATAAAAAAATTCACCGAAAATTTGGAAAATATGAAAAAGCACACATAAAAAGATTTAAATCATCTGTAATTCCATTAGCCAGAGATATCCTTGTAGCCCAAGGAGTTTAAATCTAGTCCCCCTGAATAGATTTCAAAAGATCCATGGCCTGAACCTCTCAAATTCATGGAAAATTGGGGCTGGCCAGTTAGCTCAGGTGG
The DNA here is from genome assembly GCF_000696425.1 of Galeopterus variegatus. Taxonomy (NCBI): domain Eukaryota; kingdom Metazoa; phylum Chordata; class Mammalia; order Dermoptera; family Cynocephalidae; genus Galeopterus; species Galeopterus variegatus. The sequence goes on along the minus strand of NW_007726134.1, from coordinate 443,693 downwards.
TTAGAGCATTGTGCTGATAACAAGGTCTGGGGTTCGATCCTTATACTAGCCAGCTGCCAAAATATATACATATATATATATATATGGAAAATTATTGTTTGGTTTTTTTTAATTCAAGCCCATATGTGGTTTTTATAGTACAAGTACTAGTACAGGTTGAGTATCCCTTATTCAAAATGCTTGGAACCAGAAGTGTTCTGGATTTCAGATTTTTTTAGATTTGGAAATATTTGCATTTTACTTAAAGAGTTCAGCATTCCTAATGTGAAAATTCAAAACCTGAAATGTTCCAATGAGCACTTACTTTGAGTGTCATGTGGGTGCTCAAAAAGTTTCAGATTTTGGAGCATTTCAGATTTTGGATTCTTGGATTCAGGATACTCAATCTGTATGATATTATATGTTTTGTTTTGAAGCTGTCTTTTTTCAGTTAAAAAGAATGCATGCACATTTCCCCATATTCTTAAGTACCTTTTAAGCATATCACTTTTAAAGGATAAATAATATTCCACCAGCTCCCCCACTGTTTGACAGTAATATTACCATGCTTGCTACTATAAATAGTGCTGTAATAAACATCCTTGCACATAAATTTCTGCATTTTTACATATATCAGTTTTCCCCTTTCTGAGTTGTAGAATTACTGGGTCAAACAGTATGTGCTTTTAAAGACTCTCAGCATCTAGTGCCAAATTGCCTTTAAGAAAGATCTTCTCAACCTGCACACCCACCAGGGGTGTATTAAAGTGTGCGTGACTCTTTCAGTTTTTTATTTCTGTGCTTTTAAAATGTACTGTGTATCTATGATTTCTTTTCCAATACCTTTTAATTAGTAAGGTTTTCTAAGTTTTCCTTTAATGACACCCTGATGAAAGTCCCAAGTGTCCTTAAATGAGTTACCTGAAGAAGACAGATGAAAGAACTCACCTGAGTTACTCTAAATCCCTCCTCAGTCCTCAGCCCAGGCCCTCCCTCCTCAAGGACTCCTTGAGGTTCGTGTCTTTCTGCAGAACACATGTGTTAGATGTGTCTACACCACAGCCCTGGCACCTGAACACACTCCTGCAGGTGGAGGGAGGGAATCCTCCACAGCGTGAGTCCTGGTAGAAGGCAAACACTGCCTCCTGCTACCAGAAGCCTCACACGCCTTCTCCTGGCAGCTAGTGCGGGACGCCCGAGCCAGGCTTCACCAACTGGATGTTCCAACTCGAGATTTTTGTCTCGTGGAAGGAATACAGGCACAGGATAGCTGAGAAATTACTCAGAGCAGCAGCAGGGGCCAGGGCTTCTGCCTGGTCCTGGGCAGGCCCTCGGCTGTGTGTCCTTGAGGCCATCCATCCCTTTCTCGGAGGTTTCTGTCTTGCCTTCTATAGTAGACTGAATAACAGCCTCCCCAAAGATGTTCCCGTCCTCATCCCTGGAACCTGAGAATATGTTACCTAACATGGCAAAAGGGACTTCGCAGACATGATTCAGTTAAGGACCTTGAGGTGGGAAGATTATCCCTTATTGTCTAGATGGGCCCATTGAATCCCAAGGGTTCTTATAAGAGGAAGGCAGGAGGGTCAAAGACAGGTGAATGCCATGTACTGACATAAGTATAGATTGGAGTGATGTGGTCACAAGCCAAGGAATGCTGACAAACCCTAGAAGCTGGAATAGTCAAGGAACAGATTCTCCCCCAGAGCTTCCAGAAGGGAACCAACCTTGACAACATCTTGACTTTAGCTCCATAAGACTCATTGTGGACTTCTGACCCACAGAGCTGTAAGATAATAAATTTGTATTATTTTAAGCTAAGTCTGTGTTAATTCATTACAGCAGCAATAGGAAACTAACACACCTTCCTGTTGATTCCATGATATTCTACTGATACAAATTTCTGCTTAATTTAGCCACAGTCCATTGCAGTTGCTTATTACAACTGAATGCCACCCACTCCTAGTCCCCACCCAATGTTGGCTGGGTGCCCACCCTTCATGCTCCTACACCATCCTCTGCTTGACACAAAGAAGCCCTTCTCACCCTGAGTGTGATTCTCTGCTTAGTGGGCTATCCCCTTTCCAGTCTGTGAACTCAGTAAGACAGGACTAAATGTGACTCATTTTTGGACCCCAGCACATAGCACAATGTATGAATAAATATTAGTTGCATGAACAAATTAAAACTTATTTGTGTACATACATGTACAAACAAGTGGAAATGGCCTAAGGGGGGGGGAGCTTTCAAATAGGTACAGAAACATTCATAGTAAGCTCCTTTTCTTTAGACAATGGAAATTATTAAAAAATGGTATACTTGTCTAAAAGGAAAATTCTGTTCTGATTTATGGTAGGATTTTTAAAAGCTGACCAAACATACAATGTGTTAGCTAAATCACTTGGCTAGAACTGAAAGCAGAGTAAATGTAATCAATTTATGATATTATTAAAACTAAGGGGGAATGAAATGCCCATTTCAGAAACACTGGGTGTGTCCATGTTTCTCACACTTTGGTGTTATTGTAGGACACTCCAGTGGCTGGTTGCAAAATCTTGATGGTCTGCTAAACCTGGCTGTATCCAGGCTGATGTGGAACACGCATTTGAGACACTTGAGCTTAAGAGATCTTTCTCCCCTACATGACAGGGAGTCTTAAATGACTTTCTCCCCTCCCTACCAACCATGTTCCCTGTCTAATTTTTTTTAAGCCTTTGGACTCTATCCTATGAAAATTCAAAAGCACAAGTGCACAATGATATTCACTGAGGCTCTATGTGTAATAGCATTCGTCTGGAAGCAACCCAAATGTCAATCAACAGGAAAGTGGTTGAATAAATTATGGTACATCCATAATCCAGAGGGTTATGCATTCCTTAAAAAGAATGAGGTAGTTTATACATACTACTTGCTTTATAATCATATTTCACTGCTCAAAACCCTCCATGGCTTGCAGTTGCATTTAAATAAAATTCAAACTCTCTCCCCTAGTCTCCATGTGGTTGCTGTGCCTACTTTTAACCCCAGAGTTTACACTCTCCCCTCCATTTGGATTCAGCACAGTTGCCTCCTCTGTCCACTCCTCCTCAGCCACCCCCAGCTCCTCCCTACCACAGGTCCTTTGCACTCACTGTTTTCCCAGCTGAGAATATTCTTCCCCCCATAAGTGTTTCTTAGCCTTCATTACATACTAAAACCATCTGTACCCCATGCTGCATCCCAAACCAATTAATTCAGAATCTCTGGGATGGTACCCAGGGATCAGGTTATTTTGGTTTTGATTGCTTGTTTGTTTTTAAGCTCCCCAGGGATTCTCTGTATGGCCAGCTTGAAAACCAGGGTGGCTTCCCGTGGTGGCTGCTCTCCAACATTCGGGGGAATCGTTCAAATATCATCTTCTCAGAAAAAGTATGATTACACTACTTTTAAAACTAAGGACTTGATTTTTGGATAGAGTTTAGAAAGAAAAGTATGAGCTAAAGATGAGTACAAAATGTAGTCGAATTTGTAAATGTGAAGATGGTGAGAGGCAGCATACATTGAAAATACAGCATAAAAAATAACCCAATTAAAAGGCAAAGGACTCGAATAGACATCTTTCCAAAGAAGACATAAAAATGGTCAATAGTACATGAAAAGGTGCTCAACATCGCTAATCATCAGGGCAATGCAAATCAAAACCACAGTGAGATAACATCTCACTCCTATGAGGATGGCCATTATGAAAAAGACGAAAGAAAACATGTGTTGGTGAGGGTGTGGAGAAGGGGGGACCTTGTACGCTGCTGGTGGGAATGTGGACTGGTGCAGCCATCATGGAAAACAGCATGGAGATTCCTCAAAAAGTGAAAGGAGAATTACCATACAATCCAGCAATACCATTTTGGGGAATATACCCAAAGGAATTGAAATCACCACCTTGTAAACGTATCTATGCCTCCCTGTTCATTGCAGCATTATTCACAACAGCAAAGAGAATATGGAAACAATTGAAGTGTTCATCAACAGATAAATGGATAAAGACATTGTGCTGTATATATACAATGGAATATTAATCAGCTTCATAAAAGAAAGATACTGCCATTTGCGACAACATGGGCAAATCTGGAGGCCATTAATCTAAGTGAAATATGCCAGACACAGAGAGAAAAGTACTGCATGATCTCACTTATACGTAGAATCTAAAAAAAGTAAATAAAATACATAGAAACAGAGAGTAGATCAGTGGATACCAGGGGCAGGAAGGAAAAGGAAATGGGGAGAAGTAAGTCATGGGTTGCAATTTGCAGTCATGTGGGACGAATAAGTCAAGACATCTAATGTGGAGCATGAGGGCTATAATGAATAATATTGTCTTTTATACTGAAAGTTTGCTAAGAGAGTAGATTTTTTGTGCTCTTACCACACACACAAAGAGCACCTATGTGTGGTAATGGATATTTCAATTTGCTTGATTGTAGTAATCATTTCCTGATGTATTTGTATATCAAAACATCATGTTGTACACCTTAAATATATACAATAAAAAGAAGACAGCATAGCAATTTTAAGGTGGACAGAATTTAAATTTCAGTCTGCTCACTTACTAACTGTGATCTTCTACCGGTTACCTAACATCTCTGATCCTCTGTGAGAAGAAGATAATCACACTCACCTTAGAGAATTTTTTAAAGGAATAATGAGATCCTGAATGGCACACAGTGAACACTAAGTAAATAGTATTCATGATTGTTAAGTAACAAATGATTGGTTGAAGCAGTAAGTACTTCAGAAATTCAAAGAAAATAGAAATGTCAGGTTTCTGGCAATCAGAGAGAGCTTCTCCAAGTAGATAATTTTTGTCTTAAAGTAAAGCTAGAGTTGAGATAAGCAGAGAGAAGGGTGAGGGTTGTGAGTGGCATTCCGAGGGATCAGGAACAGGAGGAAGAAAGGGTAGAGGTAGAATTTTGCACAGTGTGCTTGGGGAAGAGGGAGTTAAACAGGAGGAAAGAGCTCGTCTAGAGAGACAGTGCGGTGATATGTCAGGATGGCGCACCTTCTGTTTTCTATCATATGGCATCTTTCTAGCGCTGGCATTTACCTGCATTAAGTTGTGTAGAGTAAGTCTCTGATTGGAAGCAGATCTGTCATGGGTAGAAGCAGAGGTGGGGGTGGTAGAGGACAGGCTCTGGAAGGCCATTCCCTCCAAAAGGAACTTGTGTGGTCTCTCAGAGACTGATCCTGGGGCATGAGTTAGTCAGCCTCAAAGAGGCAGGCTTACAGGCTTCTCAGGGACAGGCTTCTCAGGTGGCAGCATGGTGCTCCCATGGGGCAACTCAACTACTCCTGGGGGGAGTCCAACTCTGTCTGTGTGAATCAGGGTCCGGGCAGGAAAGGATGGCACACCCAATCAGACAACCAAGGAACTTCCAATGAAGGGACTAAGGGCAGGCAGGGTCAAAAAACCCAACTTTGATTGGGACATCAAAGGGAGAGGGTGTGGGGAGGGAGGGAGCTACAGGGATCCTGAGAGGAGCTGTAGCTTTCTGTAGAGGAAGGTAACCAGTGCCGACACACGGCCAAGCAGGGAGTGGGCTGGGGAATAAATACCCTGTCTCTCTTTTGTCCTGCAGGTGGACTTCCCACTGGCCAAGCCCAAGCCACAGCCAGAGGGTAGGGGTGTCTATAGATGCACAGCTCAACCTCTCATAGGGCAGAGCAGATAGAGAAGGGTGGAGAGTGGATCTGGAATACCCAGCATAGCAAACAGTCTTCTAGAATGACAAGCCTACAGAAGGGGCTGATTACCAGCCCACATCCCCCTCTTAACGAATCCCCCATTAGTGGATCCCTTCCACACCTTCTTCTACCCCCACTCCCCACCCCCTGCACATCTAATTGATCATCTAGCCTTGCCAATTGGACCTCCTAGTATCTCTCAAAAATATACTCTGCTTACACCATATACGTAAATTCCACAGGGATTGAAGATTTATGGTTTTATTTCTTACAGCTAAAAGTATTGGATGAAAACCTTGCTGGATATTTACATAACTCTGGAGTAAAGGGAAGGCTTCTCAAAGCTTGACCTTAAATGCAAAACCACAGAGGAGAAGACTGATAGTTTGTACTACATAAAAACTGGAAACTTCCATTTGACAAAAACCACCACGAACAAAGTTGAAAAGACATCAAAAAAATAACCAAAATAAAATTCAAACAAAGAAATAAGAAAATATTATTTCAGCAAACTTAAGTAACAGGAGTACTGTCTAAATATATAAAAGTCTCATAAAAAGAGATAAGAACTGACCCAAATTTGGGGGAGAGGGGAGAGGAAAACTAAACAAATCAGGAAAAAGCTGTGAAAATAAAAATAGATGCTCAGGCAAAGTACATGAACAAGATTGATGAAAGAGGAAAAACAACTTGATAACAGCATATGGAAAAATGTTTAACTACTCAGTCCAAGTAAGGCACCTTTAAACAAGAAACTCTTTCTCCAACCAAATTCTCAAAGATTGTTTTTAATGAGAGCACTCGGTGCAGGCAGGGATGCAATGAAAAGGGCCCTCGTGAATTGCTTAGTGGAGTATAAACTATTACAAACTTTTGAAAAACAAATTGGCGGTTAAATATTTTAAAAACTTTAAATATTCATCCCCTGTGACCCAACATCTTCACTTCCTGGAATCCATGCAAACACTTTGCTGCTCACAGGATGAAGTCCAAGCATCTCAATATTCAAGCCTCGGCTCCCACATCTGTCCAGCTGACATTGGCCACTACATCAGTGCAGAAGGGCCCGCTCTTCCCTAGACGCACACCCTGCATTTCATGCCTCTGTGCACATCCTGCTCATTTTCCTCTGCTTGGAAAGTCCTTTACCACTTTCTTGGTTTGACTAACTTTGCTAAGTCTTCTGGAATCATCTAAGTTGTCACAGGGTCCTCCCTGATCCCCATCCAGGTTGAGTTAGTTTCCCTTCTCCATTTTCCATAGCACCCAGTACATACTTATTACAGTCACTTTACACATTTACTTGCATATCTGATTATACATTTATATATCTAATTACATATCTATCTCCACCATCTTGGTTTCTTTTTTGTATCCCCTACACTGGTAGTTTCAACTGAGAGCAATTTTGCTCCCCCAGGAGATAATTTGGCAATGTCTGGAAATATTTTGGGTTGTTACAACTGGAGGGAGGGGTTACTACTGGTATCTAGTGTGTAGAAACCAAGGATGCTGCTAAATATCCTACAACATATAGAAAAGCCCCCTACAACAAAGAACTACCCAGCCCAAAATGTCAATAGTGCTAAGGGTGAGAAACCCTGTCCTACTACCTAGCTTCTGCCTAGCCAGGAATATAAACACACACACACACACACACAACCTTCACCCCCACCCAAAAACTGTATAATGAATGAGGATAAAATGAACTTTTTAAAGTCCAATTTCTTCTTCCATTCAACGGGCATAATAATGTCTAGGCCAGAAGGTTGCAGGGGGGTTGGAAAGAGACAACATATGAACAGTGCTTGGTACAAAGCTGGTACTCTATCAATATTAGTTCATCCTAGTAACAAAATGCATAAATTAAACCACAGACCTAGAATGTTTTGGTGCTGAAATGAGTCTTAAAGACATTTTAGTCAAACTCCTTCACTTTATAGTTGAGGAACACCAATCTGTAAAGGCTAATGACTTGCCTAAACCGTTGGCTGCAAATCTGGGTTTCCAGTTTAGTGGCGTAAGAAAGAAATTTTAAGCTAACTCTTCTGTAAAACGAACAATTATCTTTTTTGGTTTGGCTTGTAAATACAATTTTCATAAATATGTATAAAATGTTCTTAAAAATAGTTAGAATACTAACACAACAATGATTCAACTGAATAATGTTACCAGAAATTTCAAGGGGTTTATTTTAAAATTACATTTTTACATCTATGCAAAAATAAGTAAATGTATTAAAATACAAAGTTAAACAAATAATACATTCTTTCTATTATAGGAGATATAGTCAGAAGCCAGAATGACAATTTGAATAGTTTGTCTTAAGCCTCTCGAATATTAACAGGCTTTCTGGCACCTATGTTAAAAATTAACTTCCTTATAATATAGTTCAGCTCCTCTTCCCTGCTCAATTGCTAATACATACAATAAAATTTCTTAGCAAAATATAACTTAGGGGCACCATCTGATCTGAGATCTCAGATTCTAACACATTATGGCTTTTAATATAATGAAGACCAGTATAACCAGAATTTAAACAAATTATGGCAAATAAATTAAAACATTTATATTTTAACATCTATAGACTTTATTAGGTGTTCCTTATACAGTCATCTGGTATGTTTAAAGACTGAGCAATCATATAAAAGGAAATACGGTCATAACTGATTGAAGTAATAAAATCCTAAAACTAAATAACATCTCATAATTCATTGCACAGCATATATTAGATTTCATTACATCAGTATATAGCTTAGTAGTAAATTCTCTTGATGGCCATAAACCTCTAAGGTGTTGTCATTCTGAAAAATGAAGGGGAGGGAGTTGGTGGGGGTATAAAATGGATAAATCTTCAAATGTTGGTGGGGGGGGCGCGGTGCCTTTAAGTTGTAAAGTTGTACTGCATCGCCACCTAGTGGCCAAATTTCGTGCCTTGTTCTAATAAAGCGACCCTTTCCTTTATTTTCTAAAGAGCTAAGTGTCTCATTCACCTTCTAACGGTACATCTCTGATACTGTAGTTCCTGAAATCTGCCCATATAGTGTAAACCCATCTGCTCTTCATCCACCAAGCTATCAAGGATTTGGTTATGACAGTGTTTATGTTCACCTAACTTTTTAATTCCACATACTTTGGTTATTTTCAAAGCTACACACAGGATGTCTATATTTTAAAATCACCGTCCTGTTTGAGAATTTGGAAGCATTGTTACAGCTATAGGGACTCTGGGCTTTGGCCCAGTTTTTATTCTTATTACTGAATCTTTTAGCAAGTCAGAATTACTGCAGAGTGAATGCTTTAAAAGGGAGTCCTTAAAGTAAACAGCTACATGAAATCATTATCAAAATCTACACTCTGGGGCTGGCCCCGTGGCTCGCTCGGGAGAGACCGCGGGTTCGGATCCTATATAGGAATGGCCGGTGCGCTCACTGGCTGAGCGTGGTGCGGACACCGAGCTAAGGGTTGCGATTCCCTTACTGGTCAAAAAAAAAAAAAAAAGAAAAAAATCTACACTGTGTTTTATTAAGATTCTAGAATTTAAAAACAGGCACTGACATTCTGGTACCATTCAAAAAGAATCACATAAATATTTAGGCCATGAGAACTCAGTTCAGGAATGTTATCAGACTTTTCTGTACAAAATGGAATTAGAACTGGAGTCAGCATTTGGGGGTCTGAAGGCCCAACATCCTTACTCTGCTTCCTATACCTCAGCAACACAAAGTTGGGTGATGCTAGGCAGTGCACTACAACAGTGAACATAAGCCAGTGGTCTGTTGTTTGAATGGAATCGCAAAGTACAGTAAAATCAAAAAACAGAACATAGACCACCAGAGTAAACAAATCTATCTTTCTTCAAACTGTAGGAAAACCATGTATTCAAAATCCAGACCAATCTCAAACTTTGAACAATAAAAGATATCAAACATTTTAAATCGTACAAAGTAAATCATCAGGATTTGAAATGTTGGAAGTTTAAAAGCACTGCCAATTCAAAAGACAAAACAAGGAGACACTGGAGTCTTAGCTGGGTTGCATCCTCATCAAAGCTGACATGCAGAACCAATTCCACCTCTTCTCATCGCAGGCGATGGGCACTTCATTCAAGAAGGTCAGACATCCACGGGGAGCAGATGGACCAGAAATGAGAGTGCCACATGCGAGAAGCAAGGAAGAGAGGACTCAGGACCTCAGCTGCTGGTCAGCTATTAGATGTGATGGTGCTCAGTGTGTTCCTAAATTATTTATTCTCCCTTCTTGTTACATAAAGATGCTAACCCTTACGTAGTGCTTACTGTGTGCAAGGAACTCTTCTAAGTCCTTGACATATAATGTAGTCAATTAACTTTCACAACCTTGTAAAATAGGTGCTATCACTAGCCACATTTACATCTGAGGAAACTGAGGCACGGGCAAGTTAAATCATATTCCTACACTTACACAGTGACTTCAAATGGATTCAGACCCAATCCCGAATCAGCTCTGAGTCACTCTCCTATTCTGTCTACAGGATGACAAGCCTCTGTGTTTCAAACAGCCCCATACTGATTTTTCAAACAGAACAGCTTTTGGTAACAGAAAGGCCCTCTCTTTCAAATGAAAGTATTTCACTGATGCATTAAAAATTCTCACCCATTCACCTCTTCTATCAATGAGCCAAATACTAGTGCTGCTTTCTATCTTATTCCTCATAACAAGCAGAACAATAACAATAAATAATAATTGACAGTAAAAACATTGATATAGTGTTCTATGGCTTTTGAAGAACGTTTGATACTAGTGCTGCTTTCTATCTTATTCCTCATAACAAGCAGAACAATAACAATAAATAATAACTGACAGTAAAAACATTGATATAGTGTTCTATGGCTTTTGAAGAACGTTTACATACTTGTTTTCATTTAGAAGAATAAGGTAACCAAGCAATGCAGACTAGGTGTACATTTTGGCTTTAGGAGGAACTCTCACAAAAGCAGAGGGTGTCCTACTGTTGTGTCACACTATCTACCTTGAGCAGGTGGGTAGCCTGGAAATTCCTCCTGTTGTACCTCAACCTTGGTTAGTTCTGTTTGTCCCCCTGCCTTTCAGCTGTGCCCCTACACTTGCTTTATATGTTAACAGGATTTGTAAACATGGTTTCTAGTGTCAGTGCCCAGCCTTCCTCCACCCTACCTCTCTCCCTACACATCTTTATAGTGCTGTGGTTTGAGATCCCTCCATTCTAGTCTCCTTGTAAATGTGCACATTGAATGTCTGAATAGACCAAACTGCTACAAAAGTTATTTCGAAGTTTCAATTAAAAGAACCTTTGGAGAGTCCTAGTCAAGGAAATTTCTGAGCATGTAAATGCTCTTAAAAAGAGGGTGATAAGGATTGTGTCCCCCAAGCTTTATGTATTAGAAGCTTGACCTCCACTATGACTGTTGAGAAAGTGGGAAATCCTATTATGGTAATTGAAAGGTGGGGCCTTGAACAGGTGATTGAATAGTGAGGACCATGCCCTGGTGAATGGATTAATAATGGTGGTCATGGCTGTGGTTCTGAGGGCTTTAAAGGGAGAGCGCATGAGGAGCTGTCTCTCTGCTCCATTATATTCGCCATGTGATATCCTTAGTCACTGTAGTCACCACCAGGACAAAGCCCTCACCAGATGTAGTCCCTAGACTTCAGGCTTCCCAGCCTCCAAAACTGTAAGCACTAAATTTTATTTTCTTACAAATCACCTAGTTCCAGGTATTTTGTTATAAACAACAAAAATGGGCTAATACAGAGGGGTTCTTAGTCCATCTTCTCAACCTTTTATGTCAAGTAGCACTACACTGAAACCTTTCACAATGTGACTTGATCCTTTCCTTCAAAGTCTCCAGGGAGTCTTGATCTCTCCTGGGTGGTTTTTGATCTTCATTGTGCTAGGAAACACACTGGCAATGAGGAAATCCCGGGGCACAGCCTGTCCACTGCTCTTCAGTGCTAAGAGAGAAAACAGACAACCTTAAGTGCTCAGATATCTGAATCATGGGTATTCCAGAAGAGGAGGAAAAAGGAAACAGCACTGAAAACATATTCAACAAAAGAATAGCAGAAAACTTCCCAGGTATAGGGAAAGCCACAGATCTCCAGATTCAGGAGGCCCAAAGGTCCCCAAACATATTCAATGCAAAAAGGTGCTCTCCAAGACATGTTATAGTCACACTGGCAAAACTCAAAGACAAAGAGAGAATCTTAATAGGTACAAGAGAGAAGCAGCAAGTAACCTATAAGGGAGCCTCAATCAGACTACCATCAGACTTTTCATCAGAAACCCTAAAAGCCAGAAAAGAATGGGAAGATATATTCAAAATACTAAAGGACAAAAATTGCCAGCCAAGAATATTTTACCCAGCAAGGCTATCCTTCCAAAATGAAGGACAAATAGTATATTTCTCAGATAAAAAAAACTGCAGGAGTTCACTACCACATGACCAGCCTTACAAGAAGTTCTCGAGGGAGTATTGGGTTTAGTACCTGAAAAACAAACATCACTGCCATGAATATGCAAGAAAGAACAAAATCCACCAGTAAAACAAAAATGCTAACAATAAAGAGAAAAAATAGTTTATCTACCACCCCCAAAACCAACAAACACAGAAGACAAACAGAAAATCAGAAAGAAAGGAACAAAAGAAACTTAAGACATCTAAACAAAAATCAACATGCTAGGAGTAAATCAACACCTTTCAATATTAAATCTAAATGTAAAAGGATTAAGTTTCCCACTCAAAAGACACAGACTGACTGACTGACTGGATTAAAAAGATGGACCCAACAATATGCTGCCTTCAAGACACTCACCTCACTTGTAAAGACACACATAGACCGAGAGTGAAAGGATGGAAATAGATATGCCATGCAAATAGAAATGAAAAATGAGCTAGAGTAGCTATTCTTATATCAGATAAGATAGACTTTAAACCAAAAACCATAAAAAGAGATAAAGAAGGCCACTATACAATGATAACAAGATCTATCCATCAAGAAGACATATCATAAATAAATACACACACAACATTGGACCAGCCACATTTATAAAGCAAACACTATTAGACCTAAAGAATGAGACAGACACTAATACCATAACAGCAGGGGACCTGAACACCCCACTCTCAACATTGGACAGAACATCTATGCAAAAAGTCAATAGAGAAATACAAGATCTAAACAACACTTTAGACCAACTGGACTTGGCAGATATCTACAAAACATTCCATCCAACAACCTCAAAATATTCATTCTTCTCATTAGCACAGGGAACATTCTCCAGGATAGACCACATGTTAGGTCACAAATCAAGTCTCAAAAAATTCAAAAAACTTGGAATTATTCCATGTATTTTTTCAGATCACAATGGATTAAAACTAGAAATTAATAACAAATGAAACTCTAGAAACTATACAATCTCATGGGAATTAAACAACATTCTACTTAACGACATATGGCTCCAAGAAGAAATTAAACAGGAAATAAAAAAATTTCTTGAAAATAATGAAAAGAATGACACAACATGCCAAAACCTGTGGGATACTATAAAAGCAATTCTAAGGGGGAAATTTATCACATTAAATGTGTACTTCAGAAGAATGGAAAGATGGCAAGTAAACAACCTAACATTTCACCTTAAAGAACTAGAAAAACAAGAACAATCCAAACCTAAAGTTAGTAGACAGAAAGAAATAATTAAGATCAGAACAGAACTAAATGAAATAGAAACCCAAAAAATGATACAGAAGATCAATGAAACAAAAAATTGGTTTTTTCAGCAGATAAATAAAATTGACAAAACTTTAGCAAGGGAGAAGACTCTTCTTCTTTAAGAAGAGAGAAGACCCAAATAACAAAAATTAGAAATGAAAAAAGTGATATTACAACTGATACTTCAGGAATACAAGGAATCATTAGAGACTACTGTAAACAACTACATGCCAACAAATTTGAAAATCTGGAGGAAGTGAATAAATTTCTGGAAACATACCAATTACCAAAACTGAGCCAAGAGGATATAGAAAATCTGAACAGACGAATAACAATAAGAGATTGAAGCTGTTATCAGAAGTCTCCCAACAAAGAAAAGCCCAAGACTGGATGGGTTCACTGCAGAGTTCTACAAAACTTTCAAAGAGGAATTGATACCACTTCTCTACAAACTATTCAAAAAGATTGAAACGGAGGCCATTCTCCCAAACTCCTTCTATGAAGCAAACATCACCCTGATACTAAAACCAGACAAAGACACAACAAAAAAAGAAAACTACAGGCCAATATCCTTGATGAATATAGATGCAAAAATCCTCAATAAAATACTAGCGAACAGAATACAGCAACACATACACAAAATTATACACCATGATCAAGTGGGATTCATCCCAGGGATGCAAGGTGAGTTCAACATTCAAATCAATAAATGTGATACACCACATCAATAAAATCAAAGACAAAAACCATATGATCATCTCTATAGATGCTGAAAAAGCATTTTACAAAATTCAACACTCATTCATGATAAAGACTCCCTACAAGTTAGGTATAGAAGGAAAGTATCTCAACACAATTAAAGCCATATATGATAAGCCCACTGCCAATATCATCCTGAATGGGGAAAAGCTGAAAGCTTTTCCTTTAAGAAAAGGAACTAGACAAGGATGCCCAATCTCACCACTCCTATTCAACATAGTGTTGCAAGTACTAGCCAGAGCAATCAGAGAAGAGAAGGAGATAAAGGGCATCCAGATTGGAAAAGATGAAGTCAAACTGTCCCTGTTTCTGGATGATATGATCCTATATATTGACCAGTCTAAAGCCTCTACCAAAAAAACTCTTAGAGTTGATAAATGATTTCAGCAAAGCTGTCGGATACAAAATCAACCCACAAAAATCAGTAGCATTTCTATACTCCACCAGTGAACATGCAGAAAAAGAAATCAAGAAAGGTAGCGCATTTACAATAGCCACCAAAAAAATAAAATACTTAGGAATAAAGTTAACCAAGGACACAAAAATCTCTACAAAGAGAACTACAAATGACTGTTGAGAGAAATTAAAGAGGACACAAACAGAAGGAAAAATATCCCATGCTCTTGGATTGGAAGAATTAACATTGTGAAAATGCCCAAAGTGATCTACAGATTTAATGCAATCCCCATCAAAATTCCAATTACATTTTTCTCAGAAATGGAAAAAACTATACAGACATTTACATGGAATAACAAAGACCATGCATGGCCAAAGCAATCCTGAGCAAAAAAAAAAAATAAAGCTGCAGGCATAACACTATGTGACTTTAAACTATACTACAAAGCTATAATTACCAAAAACAGCATGGCACTGGCATAAAAACACATGGATAAATGGAATAGAATAGAGAACCCAGAAGTCAACCCATACACCTACAGCCATTTGATCTTTGACAAAAGCACCAAGTCTACACACTGGGGAAGAGGCTGCCTTTTCAGCAAATGGTGCTTGGAAAACTGGATATTCATATGTAGGAAAATGAAACTAGATCCATACTTCTCACCATATACCAAAATCAACTCAAAATCAATTAAGGAATTAAATACACATCCTGAAACAATAAAACTGCTTAAAGAAAACATGGGAGAAACACTCCAGGAAGTAGGAGTGGGTACAGACTTCGTGAATATGACCCCAAAAGCACAGGCAACCAAAGGAAAAATAAACAAATGGGATTATATCAAACCAAAAAGCTTCTGCACAGCAAAAGAAACAATCAACAGAATGAAAAGACAATCAACAGAGTGGGAGAAAATATTTGCAAAATATACATCTGACAAAGGATTAACATCCAGAATATAAAAGGAACTCAAACAACTTGACAGCCAAAAAACAAATAACCCAATTAAAAAACGTGTAAAGGAGCAGAATAGGCATTTCTTAAAGGAAGGTATATGAATGGCCAACAGACACATGAAAAAGTGCTCAACATCACTCAGCATTTGGGAAATGCAAATCAAAACCACCTTGAGATACCATCTCACCCCAGTTAGGATGGCTAATATTCAAAAGACTGAGAATGATAAATGCTGGCAAGGTTGCAGAGAAGAAGGAACTCTCATACACTGTTGGTGGGATTGCAAAATGGTGCAGCCTTTATGGAAAATGGTATGGAGGTTCCTCAAACAATTACAGATAGATCAACCATATGACCTAGCAATTCCACTACAGGGAATATATCCAGAGGAATGGAAATCATCATGCCTAAGGGATACCTGTACTACTCTGTTTATTGCAGTGCTATTTATAATAGCCAAGAGTTGGAACTTAAGTCTTTTCAACCCCAGAGATATTTTTCCCTTCTCTTTACTTTTACAATATGGATAATTCGTTAACGAAAGGGGAGACTGAATACACATTACAACTCCAATGTCTCCTTAAAGCAGCAGGCTGTAAGTAACTGAATGGCAGCTTGGAAAATTGTTAGTGGATATTAAACAACCATGTCCTTGATACCTCAAGGAAGGGAGCCTTAACATAAAAATTTGGAAACCAATTCGTCACTGGTTAATTATGTAATGGGTCTCATTAATGCTTCCCACCTAACAACTAGGAGTCTATGTCAAGTCCCTCTGAGACCTATCCAAGACCTTAACAAAAAACTAGGACATGTTTAGGTCACCAAAAAAGGATAAAACTTAATCTTTGCCAGTGACTGAGAAAACTTTAAATTGGACAATCTAAAGTAGAGGAAGTTAATATTTCTTTACAGTGTTGGTAATGTTTGAGCATGTTTTTCTTTCTTATCTGCACGATGCTTCTCTCCTCTATTAAAAGCAGTGGTTCTTTTCTTAATTGCATGTGCTACTCTTTTTTGCTGAAGACTCTGGAGTTTTATGAAGAAAAGCAGCCATGGCACCAACCAGACCCCTTTTGGGTCTACTGCTCTTCTCCTAAAAACCTCGAGTCAAATCGTTTCATCTCTGATTGGTGGCTCAGCTCTTGAGCTCAGTATCTCATTTAAGAAACTAAAACTAACCTAAAATCTACCTGTTTAACTAGATGGTCTCAAATTTTCTGGCATCCACTTGGTTATCTTAAATGCACTTCTAAATTCTCTTCTAGTCTCATCTATGTATTTCTTCACAAAATCCATTGGTAGAATTCTATGCTATTTTCTTAAAAGTAAAAAAATCTTCTCTGCATCTTCTTGAAAAGGTTTGCATACTTTGCTTTACAATATAAATTTGTTACCTTGCCTTCTTAACAGCAAGGTGAAGCCTCACCAATAAGTCTTGAAAAAACACAATCTAAACCTGACTGTCCTTTTCACTAGTGAGCTTTTTTTTAATCTTGAACAAAGCCTATAAGATCTTTTGTTCTTGCTGTTATGTCTGCATATATGCGTGTGTAAGATGTATGTCTATATGTTCATGTCTGTTTGTGTAATTGTTTTATGTGCAAGGTACCAAATTGGCTTATAATTAATGCACACTCATTAAATAAGTATACTTTTGAAGCTCACGTGACTTAAATCTTCTAAAGTTTTGATAAATGTATTTTCAAAATTTGATTCAAACCTTTTACCTAAATTTGTCTCTAGGTCAATATGTCTCCTTGTTATCTCAGCTCTGCCTCCTGGCCATGCTGGGAGAAGCAATATCGTTTAGACATAGATAGTGAAGACTGCCCTCTGCCTCTCTGGATTCCACTTGGCTCCAAATGCCACGTGGAAACCTGGGACCTGAAATGGCTAGTGAAAAGAAACCTATGCCAAATATCGCATAGGCCCTAGTTAGCATTAATTGATAAGGGTATAGATCTAATACACCAAGTTTTTGGCTGGGAAACCATAAATATGTATTTGGTAAATATAGCGAAAACTCAAACTGGGCTTTATTTAATAACTTTAAGTATCCTTATAATTATTATGGCAATGTGGCTATTTTTATAAGTTCAATGAAAATTAACTCTCTCTCTCTTTAATTCCACTTGGCTCCAAATGCCACGTGGAAACCTGGGACCTGAAATGGCTAGTGAAAAGAAACCTATGCCAAATATCGCATAGGCCCTAGTTAGCATTAATTGATAAGGGTATAGATCTAATACACCAAGTTTTTGGCTGGGAAACCATAAATATGTATTTGGTAAATATAGCAAAAACTCAAACTGGGCTTTGTATAATTTGCTCTGATAAATGGATGCCTATTTACTAACCCGAATGTATAAAAATGTTATCAACACACATTGTTGCCTGGGTTTACTAATCAAACAGGACTACATTTGTCTTTGCTAGAGGCTTTTAAGTTGTAAACCCCGCCAAAACCAAAAAAACTAAATACAAGAAAACCCCTTTTTATATATAATTTTTAGGCAAATTAGGCCAATTTAACTGATAAAAAAGAAACAAGTATGTAAAAAGGAGGTGATTTAAAGAAGACTATAGATGTGGGGATACAGTTATGGTTGGAGGGGCTAGAGAGAAAGAAAAATAATTTTTATGTAAGAAAGCATCTGGTACAGTCTATTTTTGTCCTAGAGTAAAATGACTGGCTGTTTAGAAAGTGGGAAGTATAGGACAAAAACAGAATGTCTGAGTAAGTCTAGATAATAGTTTACATAGATAAGTTTGTTAAAAGGGTTTTACATAAAAAAAAATTAACTGGATTTAAAAACAAACTGAAGGAAATTGCTTCTGGACCCAGGCTTCTGCCTAGGAATAGTAGTCCAAGGGTTCTAAAGAGAATCTGGGCAGCCAAGGCTCTGAGTCGATTGGTCACAGGGGGGTGGGAGTGGGAGTGTGGACCCTGGTTAAGATCCCCTTACCGGTCATCTTTAATAAAATAAATAAATAAATAAATAAATAAATAAATAATAAAAAAATAAAAACTGAGTTTTTCTAAAAATTAATATCAAAAGTATTCTAATACAGGGTTAGAATTTGCTCTCCTTCGATGAAACCAGATTTTCTAAAAAAAAAAAAACTTAACTGCTCTTATTAAAAATTGTAAAAGGTTTTCTTTTTCTTTTAGATAACTGGCCTAGGGGTCTTATTTCATGTTTTATCATGATAAATTCTTGTGCTCTCTGTCTTTGAAACCCTTTGTCACTTTGGTTTTATTTTTTGTAATAATTTGTGATCTTATTCAACTAAATGTTTTAAGCCTTTTGTTATTTAAGAAAACTTTCCAAAACCAAATTCTAAAAGCCCAACATTTTAACTTTAACTTTGAGGAATTCCAAGGGCCCTGGAGTTTCTCAAAGGATATATAAAAGATGTATCAAAACTAATTGGCTTATTTAATAAATTAGACTATATGGTAAAGCATTGTCAGTACTGAAGGTGTTATGGATGTGTTCCAAAATCTTGTAAGATTCTTAAATATTTGTGTGTTCATATAAATGCTACCGGTCATAATCTTGGTAACTTTTCCAATAATGTAATTCAAATTGATTGCAAGGTTAAACCACAAGTCTTGCAAAATATTAAGAATGTTAAAAAAGAAAACTGCTTTTACCATGAGCAAAACACCATTATTAAATGAGGATCTCAAAAGGTCTCATCTCCACCAAAAAAAGCAATCCAGAATTTAGGGGTAGAAATGACATTATGAAACAGTTCTAATTTATATATATATATATTTTTTTTAAAAAAGATGACCGGCAAGGGGATCTTAACCCTTGACTTGGTGTTGTCAGCACCACACTCACCCAGTGAACAACCGGCCATCCCTATATTGGATCCGAACCCATGGCCTTGGTGTTTTCAGCACCGCACTCTCCCGAGTGAGCCACAGGCCGGCCCCCTTAAATGGGATTTTTCTTTTTTTTTTTTTTTTGGTGGCTGGCCAGCATAGGGATCTGAACCTTTGACCTAGATGCTACAAGGCTGCACTCTAACCAAGTGAGCCAACCAACCAGCCCCTCTAATTTATATTTTTTGAAGATTAGCCTATAGTCTTTTAAAACATTTAAACGAGTCATATCCAACTCTCACAATATATTTTATGATAATCATTTCCAAAGTAGAAGTCACTGGGATAATAGGGACAAAGTACAATGTGTCTTTGTATTTTTGTCTATTTTCTAACGTCTATTGTTTTCTAACCTACAGGAGTACATATATGTAACTTAAACATACTCATATTGGCATATATACACAATTTCTTTTTAAATGGTAGGATATAAAATCAAATCTCTGGAGAGCAGTAGTTGAAGAGGCTGTTTCCCGTCCTGGGGAACTAGGCTGAACCCTCCTTTCATTAGGTAGTTTCTGAAGCATGAGAACGGGTTTGCTCAAGTGCTCGGCTTGCTTCAAGAAAAACAGTCACTGGCACGTTTCGTGCTCCATTCCACACCTGCTAGTTAGGCCCTGATGTGCTTCTAAGTATCTTGCTACCTACGCAGCCAATCTAAAGGCACTGTCCTACTTGGTACAATGTCATACCCTTCAGTAAGTTGAGAGGTTATCCAACCAATGAGGAAAACTGATTAAAGCGGCCTAAGCTCCAAGAAGGAGTTAAACACTGACAAAACACCTTAGAAGTTTGGAAAGAATTGTGACCAGTAAGTAAATTCAGTAGTTATTCAGGGTAAGATTTAGAATTCAAAACTCCAACAATGATTACAACAGACATTTATTTAAAGTGATACATCTTTATGTATGTTTCAGGGTTAACCAACTTCATAAAAATACTTCGAGGACAGCTGTATCCACAGATTTTAAATACATGATTACTTCTTTGCCCATTCTTCTCTCTCTTTTCTTTCCCGAATAACCTCTTTCAGATATGGCTCAAGGTAGAACTTATCCTAAACAATAAAAAAATAATATTATATCCTACCATCATATACTGGTATACACCAAACATTCAATAGGTCTTAAACAAAAGAAACCCATCCAAATTATTTTTTTTATTTCCAACTTAAGAAAATATATTCTCAACCAGACTAAGAACTGTCTCCTTTTTAAAGTGTAAAAACCCACAAAGATATTGTAATAAGTTGTAATAAATTGCTTTGATAGATTACCAGAGGGAAGTATGTCACAGATGAAAAAGAAATGATTGTCTACTGGCCTTTACCTAGTTTCAATGCAGTTTAAGGGGTAAGGGTTTGTTTCACAGAAGTCCTTCCTGGGAGCTGGAGGGCCACTCAATGAGCTGATCACATGAACACTAAAATCTTTTCATCTGAGCAGGAAGCAGAGTGTGGAGGGCTGAAGACCTGGATTCTAGTCCTGGCTATCTTGGAAACTCAGTTAGTGATTCTGGAAGAGTCACTTCACCTCTATGTCTCAATGTGTTTTTCTCTAAAATAGAGCTAACACTTCTCTATTAACCCCAGTGGGCTGATGAAAGGATATTTATTTGACACAACTCTGAGGAATTTTAAAGCACTACACAATGAATGTGTTTCTCTTGTTTCTAATACTCAATCCTTAATGCCTAACATTGTCAGATACATAAACGCTGTCCTACCTCCTCATATTTTGTCCACTGCTCCTTAGGCAAGATCTGTTGTCTCATGGTGAGATCCAGTGCTCTCTTAATGCGAAACACCCTGTCATTATAAAGGTTCTCAGGAAGCCTTCTTATGGCTTCTTTTACATCTTCATCCTCGTGTATTGTATCATCTCTCATTAACCCTTTGACAGAAAACAAGAGT